>NC_079290.1:115432704-115738121 GCF_023638135.1 Falco biarmicus
AGATAAGGGAATAACAGATGAACCGAGGATCAGGATGTGACATTTAAGCCATTCGTTAAATGACATCTTGTGATATTCCTTACTGCCCACTCATGGCATTTACCACCACTTAATGAATCTAAGAGTTGTGGTGCACTGAAGATGTCCTAGAGCTGAAAGATGCAAGCTTTCAAGTTAAAACCTATTTTTGCCATCGAGTTCCTCAAAGTTTCAGGTAAATCTGTTCCTATGACCATTACTACAATACCCAACACTTAAAAGGACTTTGCATGACTCTTAAAATTGTAATGCTACAGAACATCTTAGCATCAACTAATTCTATACAAAAAAGCACCATAAGGACATATTCTTTGACATCAGATAATCATCCTGAAAGCACAATTTCCTCCTACTTTGGGGCTGTTAGGACACACACGAGTTAGCCAAGTGAAATTTGCACTAACGCTCTGGTGTACAAGCACACATTCTCCTCTGCTGCAATCCCTGGCATGGGAGAGGGGCACCACACCAGCCAGACTCACAGAAGCACTGACTTCCTCAGTAATGCTTCACCAGCCACAAGCTCAGGCTCCACGGCTTCTCTGCCAGGACTACCACCAAGAGGAGCAAGCAGAATGTTAGTTCGCAGCATTGACACCCATCCAGGGTATAGGTGTGCCCAAAAATACTGGCAGGAGAGGGATATGCCTTGGTAGGCAACCGCAGCTCAAGCCAGACAACTTCTGTGAACTGGCCAATTAAGTAACTTGGAATAGGAACATCTGCTGTGGTTGCTTAAAGGCAGTTGGGTTTTGGCTCCAAACTGTACATGCAAACCAAAATGTTAGCTTTAAGTAAAGCAGCTCCACTCAAATGTTCTCCTGCAAAGTCAGTGTTACAAAGTCAATATCGCCTAGCACAGGAGAGAGAGAAATGGAAGCAGCTTTGGATACTGTAACTAAAAAGAGATGAACTTTGTATGCATTAAGAACTTACTATGTTTTAACTTAGCAGCCTAGTCATGCTGATTTGACTGTGCCATCGCTAGAACCTGTCTTGCAGGGTCCTGTTTCATCATGAAAGGCAAATAAACTCCTGAAACTGCGTTACAGGGTTACACCTCCAGCTGACATGTGACAAACACCTCTCCCAGGAATCTAGAAATCCTTTCTGGGACTTCCTCATGCCAGGGAACATATTGCCAGGTTAAATTAATCAAAAGCCTAGTATTTACCAATCAAATGAGGAATTATCTAAATATGAGAAGAGGAGCAAAAGGATGAGCAATCAATGATTTCCTTGACTGCTGTCAGCTAGACTAATTTGTGATTTCTTATTGAGTGCTTTCAGGATGATACAATTTCAGACTTGTGCTGCAAGGTATTTTAGGCAATCACAGAACTGCAAGAAACAGGTTCCTTGGAAGCGCCCCAGCACTTAGTCCATCCAAGAAGTTACACAACCCCTTGCAGAGAGAGTTTAAAAGCCCACGTGTCAGCTCATGCCTGGAGTCGGTAGAACACTCTCTGATGTAAAGTTGGAATATTTCAAGGAGAAAACAGAGGCTTTACCTGCCAGAGCAAGAAATCACTCAACCGAACCTCTCCAGAGGTTCGAATCAGAAGGTCTGGATCGGGGGAGTTGTTGGTGTACAGACACTTATCAAGCAACGATTCAGACACATCACTAAGAAAGACAGATGCATCTTTATTAAGATCACTTTCCTGACCCAACAGAGGTGGCACTACGAAATCAGAATTACTGAGGGTTTTTTTTTTAATAAACACAGGACTGCAGATTAAAACTGGGTGGTGGAGTTGTACCACAGCCAGTCATCAACTTGCTTCTGATGGACGCTGCTGTCTGCTCCACAGGCTATTTCAAATGTTCTTTCAGCCCCCAGAGCATCCCCCTCCATGCTCTTTGAAACATAATACAGTGGTGGAACCAGACTATGAGGGCTTCCATCTGGAGCAGAGAGCAGAGTGCTAACTACTCCATCTCCTCCAGGGTGGAGGAACAGCTCAGTATTCATGATTCATCTGTTGTTTGACCTCATAGCTAAGACTGCCAGCCAAGCAGCCAATTGTTGTGGCATAAAAATCTGCCTTCACATTTAAACTAACTTAAGACACAGACCTAATTTCTCTTCTGTCTTGCTTGTGTATCTATCACCATGGTAACTGAAATAATAAAAACCAAACATTGCACAGTAACTTTAAGTCATTTGTTCCAGTCACACTGGTTTAAAGAGGTCTATTTAAAAGCCACTTGGCTTCAGAGGGGTTATTAATAAAGCATAGGTGGTAAGACAGGCAGTTTTCATCTACGAAGCCTCACACAGAAAGGCAAGAGTTACCTGGGTTCGAGCAGTCCTTGTTCCACCCCCCATGCCATCTCCCTGACAGCGTTGCTGATTTCATGTCTCGATGTGTACGCAAAGCAGACATTTAGAAAGCATCTGAAAAGGAGAAAGATGTGAAAGACTAACCTAAAGAAGGTCCAGTAGACGACAGAAAGAAGAACATCGACAACAGTTACACAGGCTTGTAGGATAAAAAAAGGTGTAGCATGTCTGCCAAGTCTCAGCCTTCAGGTAGAAGAGGAAGATGTGAGGTATCAGCTACTTGAAGCTGTGTGTTACTTACTTGTTGTAGTTCCTAGTTGCCAGCACAGCTTGGGCAATCAGCTCCTGAATATCCAAGGGCAGAAGGGGCAGGTCCCCAAGGACACGGATACACACACCATGCTTCTTCAAGCTCTCCCTACACCCAACAACAAGAGTAAGGACCATGGAAAACAACAGTCTCCACTGCACAAGTACCATGTCTGCCTTGCATAACATCCGCCAAGCGACAGCAACAGGCATGTGGGCAGGCATGGCTTCAGCAAAACCGAGAATTAGAAAAAGGCAAAATGAGCAAATGTTCCTCAGGTGTTGAAAGCTGGCTTTGACTTGATCATCCCAAACCATTCCATAAAGGGAAACTGATCATTCCCCATACCAGTTCCTGAGATACAGACATAACCAAAGGACTAGAAAATGATCACAGATTAGGCATTCCTACCTGAAGTCGTGAAAATCTGTATGGAAAACTTAGAATACACCATAGGCTCTGAGCACCTATAACTAATCAAAATTTAAGATGACTAATGGTCACCCACAGGGTAGCATAACTACTTTCTGGTGTGAGGAAAGACTTAACATATTGATGAGGTGACAGTGGGACAGGGGTGAAGTGAACAGCAGATGAGAGAGGAAATCATCCACGCCTGCTATAGCGTTAGTTTGAGCAGACAGGACATCCTGGGGGATCTTACAGGTTCCTGCTGCTGTCTGGCACTACAAACTCCCCGATAAAGGGCTGCACTGGGTAGAAACCAGGGAAATGGCCCCTGAATCACAGCGTACTCTGCAGTGCTCGGGCAGCTCTGATACTTACACTAGCACGCACACACGCTATCCTCTCCCTCCCATCCTCCCAGCTGCATTCCCTCACTGCCTTTCAAATTTACTTCAGCCAGATAAGGACTGCTTCCATGCACCACTCTTTGTGCCAGTCAGGCGCGGAGAAACACACACATCCACCGAGCTGCTGAGCAACCAGGCGCTGTAACATCCCTCCCTGCTCACTCAGATCTGTGCTAGTTTCATCTACACGCAATACACGAACTAGTTCAACTCCAACTTCGACTTCACGCACCATGTGCCCGTATGTAGGAGTCTCAAGTTACTGCAAAGCAAGTTGCTGAGCTGAACTCTGATCTGCCAAAAATACCGTGACAGAATTTAAGACAAGGCTTTGATACTTCATGAAAACAAGGCATCTAGCACTCTAGTGCTAAGCAGAAATTTCTAATTGTGCTGTGCTTATCTGAAAGCTGTACTGTCCCAGCTGTTTGGGTGGGATTGCTGCACAGTAAGCCATATGATACAGACACAGATCTGGTGGTGTGGGGATGACGACTTTGCACGCTGACGAGCTGCACATCCCATCCAGACAGGCAGAGCCCCTCTCTAGCTGGAGGTGGAGAATATCTTCCTTCATTTAATCCATTTTCACAACTTGTAACATCCCTGTAAACACCTCTTAATCAGGTTCTGCTTTAGTTCCACCCTGTGGGTTACAGACATGAGAGGATTCTTACTGTTCTTCCAGTAGGCGGCTAAATTTCTGTCTTGCCAGATCCATTAGCCCATCCACCTCCTCCTTGGAGCGTTTAAAGTTCTCAATACTAAAGGCATAAACAGTGACCTCCCGAATGCCCAGATTTAAGCACCACCGTAGTGTCTGCAAGAAGACAAAATATAACAGAAAACAAAAGTCAGATAAGCAGACTCAGACAGTCAGACAGGTCAGCAAGACCCAACTTCTCCACTGCCAAAACCTTCCTGTCGTTTCCCACTATGCTAAGACTAGATCAAAAGAAACAAGCATCAAGAGCTGACAATGAAACCCACTTGATGAGAATTTCAAATTAATTGTAAAGAACAGGAGGAAAATATCACTACCTAAGGATGAGAATCTGTAACGGATATGGGACTAATCCAACCAGGGACAGCACCTCTTATAGATAACATTATAAACTACATAACAGCATACCTTTGAAAACCTTTTCAAAGAAATTCAACCTGTTTCATAAAATTAAGAGCTTCAAGATCTGCAAGGCAGATATTTCAATCTGGTATAAGACGGGAGCGGGGGGCGGGGAAGGTGCGGAAATAGCTGACTAGAATGACTCTGCAAGGTAACAGAGAGAGAGGAGCTGAAGTTGGGAACCCTGATGACGAACGTCAGCTCCCAGCACTGGCCACCCTCCAGTGAAGAGAAGGAACACAATACACCAGTCAAGCAGTAAACACAGCTCGAACTTCCAACACATGACTTAAAGGCAGCAAACATCCTCCCCACCTGTGCCAGCTTATCAAAGCCCTGCGAATGTCCCTGCTGTCTCTCCACATGACACTTTTGGGCATAACGGCGATTGCCATCCATGATGAAGGCAACATGCTTTGGCATTGGACCTGCCTAGAAAATAAGGAGAAACACAACAGACCAGAAAGCCAACAGCCAAGCTGGCATCTTGCATCACAGAGTTTAGTCCCACTGTTCCTGGCAGCACCGCCTATTTGTAGGAGCGCAGTGCATATCTCCCAGGTTCAGGGCTGGAGCTGGGAAGAGTAAGATACTACTTATCTCTTTGTTAACTCCACTTTAGACTCTCTGAACAGAGTGTCAGTATGGACAACTGCCTAAACTGAAAAGCAACTTGGCCCTCCCTCTTTCTATTGCATGACAAGGAACTGTAGTACTTGGGAGAGAGAGCAGCACTGCCACAGCTACCTTTCTGCAGCCACGGGGGAGGGCACAGAGTTTTATGCTGCCGTAATTGTAAGGATTTTTTATTTCAGAGTCCAAGGGCATTTTCACAGACAATTAATTTAAGAGAAAAGAAAAAAAAAAGTCATAAGACTTTCCCCCACTTCAGAAGAATATTCCTTTTCACTGACTTCATTAGGTCTGCACAAATCCTTCTGTGAGGAGGGCAGCATCACCAGTCTCAAGACTCTGCTGAGCAAGGAATTTTCCTGGAACTGGTGAGTTATTACTCTGACCAAGAAACTCAGTTTCATTTTTTAGAATCATAATCGGACCATCTTGCTTCTCTCCCTCCTTCTCACACCCTGCCTTCCTCCGCAAGGGCACAAAGCACGGAAGGCTGAGAGTATAAGCTCATTATTGGCAAGCACTGCCTACAGCCTTGCTCATTTGCAAGACGAAGCTTAAGTAATCTTCCATTCTCAAATGCTGTTTAGGGATGTACATCCAGTGCCAGCATTAATATGTACCCACACTAGCAACACCATCATTCTGGAGCAGAGCAGTCACAGAGACAGTTCCAGTCTGAACCCTGACAAACCTGCCAGTTCTTTACCGCAGGTAACTAAATTCATTCCTTACCTTAATGATGTTGGCACAAAATCTCTCTATGATGGTCAGCTCGCCCTCTCTGATCCACGACATATTTCCCTGAAAGCTCCTTTCCTTTTTCCAAGGGGAAGATGAAAATAAAGGGGTTAGAGGTACAGAGGATCCTGTTTAAGCCCAAAACAATGTTACAAACCATCACTCTGGAGAAATACGCTTTGACAAGTTGTTTTGGAGCCCCTTTTATTATCTGTGCAGGTACTTTGATAAGCAGACAACAGGGGAGCCCAAAAATGTGCTCTGGAATTTTCCAGCTGTATGTCATCAGAGTGGATTCTGCACTAGGTGGTAGCAAGAAAAATCCTTGCTGTGTCTTCCAGGCGGACTAGCTGGTGAGTTAGCACAGACCCACCGCGTGGGCTACCCCCAGGCGAGTCACAGGGTGGCAGCAGTGCAGACTGACCTTCAGTGCTTTTGCGCTAGTTGGAAATACTTCAAATGAAGCAACCACCTACATCACCACCTATCCTGCATTTGTGTCACCACTGTTATTTCTTCTCCTTCACAAACAGAGAACTTCAGCCTTTGGAGCTTTAAAAATATGGTTGGGTTTTTTACCATGTTATCTGCACATCAAATACTAAGATCCGATTTGAGCTAACGAGATGAAAGAGTTTACTGAACCTCCACGTTAATCTTCAGTTCTCTCAGCCAGCAACCTTGAGAGACCCAGAACAGCTACAAAGACAGAGTCATGGGGGCAACCACCCACATCCAACCACCTAGCACCCATCCAGGGACCAAAGCAGATTCAAATTACACTGACTACATTAATTTTCCATACGGGCCTTCTCTGCCTCTTCCCTCAGGAAGGGATTTCTGGCCACAGATGCAGCCACAGACCATTAAGGCAAGGACCTGCCGAACCCAGGGCTCTGTGACTAAAGCTCTTAACGCTCCCGTTGAATAGCTCAGGCTGGAAACACACAGCTCCCAACACCGCCTGTGACTGCGCACAGCCAGCAAGCTTTTACATACGGTTTTACACAGTCATCTTAAAAACTAAGCTTCACAAAGAAGCCCCCCCAAAAAAAACCCCAAACAAACAAACAACAACGAGTACAGGGCACCTGAAAGCACACGGCTTGCTGCCACCCTGCCGGGTGGGTGCAGCCTGGGCCCCCACCGCTCCCCCCACCGACAGCCGGGACCCCCCAGGTCCCCCCACCGACAGCCCGGCCCCCCCCCAGGTCCCCCCACCGACAGCCCGGCCCCCCCCCCAGGTCCCCCCACCGACAGCCCGGCCCCCCCCCAGGTCCCCCCACCGACAGCCCGGCCCCCCCCCCAGCACCCACCACCGACAGCCCGCCCCCCCCCCAGCACCCACCACCGACAGCCCGCCCCCCCCCCCCAGCACCCACCACCGACAGCCCGGCCCCCCTTCAGCTCCCCCCACCGACAGTCATCCCCCCCCCGCCGCTCCCCACACCGACAGCCCGGCTCCCCCGCAGACGGGGAGGTGCGGGTGGGCACAGCGGCCTACCCCGCCGGGTGACCAGGCCCTCCCCAGCCAGGCAGGCGGCAGCGTCCCTCAGGCCTCCGTCCGTTCCGTGAGGAGAGGGAGGCGGCCGCCGAGGGGCACCGGCGGGAGGGAGCGGGCGGCAGGAGAAGCCCGGTGGCAGGAGACACCCCCACACACACCCCGACCCCGACGGGCTGCCCCGGTGCCCGACCCGCTCCCGCCGCCCGTTACCGCGCCCGGCGCCGCCTCAGCCTCCCGCGGGGGTGACGCGCCCTTCCGCCTGCGTCACCCGCCGGCGCCGGGCGGGGCGTGTCTGCGCGTGCGCGGAGGGGCGGGGCCGTGTGCCTGCGCGGGGGGCGGGGCGGGGGGGGGCGGGGCGTGAGGGGCCGGGGCAGCTCGGGGGGGGGCTCGATGGGGACAGCGGTGGGGACAGCGGGGCTGTGGGTCTGACGGGGGGGTCAGCTTGGTTATGGGGTAGCCTAGAAGGTTGGGGGGGGCTGCGGGCTGATGGCAGGGCAGGTTGTGGGGGGCTGCGGGCTGATGGCAGGGCTGGGGCAGGTTGTGGGGGGCTGCGGGCTGATGGCAGGGCAGGTTGTGGGGGGCTGCGGGCTGATGGCAGGGCAGGTTGTGGGGGGCTGCGGGCTGATGGCAGGGCTGGGGCAGGTTGTGGGGGGCTGCGGGCTGATGGCAGGGCAGGTTGTGGGGGGCTGCGGGCTGATGGCAGGGCTGGGGCAGGTTGTGGGGGGCTGCGGGCTGATGGCAGGGCAGGTTGTGGGGGGCTGCGGGCTGATGGCAGGGCTGGGGCAGGTTGTGGGGGGCTGCGGGCTGATGGCAGGGCAGGTTGTGGGGGGCTGCGGGCTGATGGCAGGGCTGGGGCAGGTTGTGGGGGGCTGCAGGCTGATGGCAGGGCAGGTTGTGGGGGGCTGCGGGCTGATGGCAGGGTTGGGGCAGGTTGTGGGGGGCTGCAGGCTGATGGCAGGGCAGGTTGTGGGGGGCTGCGGGCTGATGGCAGGGCAGGTTGTGGGGGGCTGCGGGCTGATGGCAGGGTTGGGGCAGGTTGTGGGGGGCTGCAGGCTGATGGCAGGGCAGGTTGTGGGGGGCTGTGGGCCCATGGCAGGGCTGGGTGGTTGTGGGGGGCTGCAGGGCTGATGGCAGAGCAGGTTGTGGGGGGCTGTGGGCCCATGGCAGGGCTGGGTGGTTGTGGGGGACTGCAGGCTGATGGCGGGGCCAGACAGTTTTGGGGCTGTGGGTTGACAGGGCTGTGCCAGAGTTGGGGTGCCCTAGCACAGCTGGGGTGATTATGGGTCACTGCAAACTGATGTGGGGTGGTGTCGGCTGGGGGGGCTGCGGGGATAGCTGGGGTACAGGGAGAGGCAGCTGCGGGTGGGCAGCGAGGCAGGGTGGTCTGGGGGGGCTGGAAGCTGGGGGGCTGGAAGCTGGCAGCGTGGCTGGCTGCAAGCTGAGGGAGCTGTGGGGCACCCCCAGTCCCAGCACACACCCCCCATGCCCACTCAGAGCACCCATCTTGGGTGCGGGCTTCTCACCCCCATGGGAGACAACAAAAAGTAACTTCACAATGAACATCACCAGCAGCCATTGCCTATGGTCTTTATTATTTTTTTTTTCCAGAAAAGAAAAAAACCACATTTTACATAGTTGGTACAAAAACAAATTTTTTAGAAAAAATGAACGGAGGGGGAAAAACCTGCAGCAAGAGGAACTGGGGGTCTCACTGCAGGGACTCCAGCAGGAAATCTCTTTGGGAAGTGTGGCTCGAGGTAAGCCCTGAGCCACACACAGCCACCCTGATTATTCCCCCCCTCCCACCCACTTCATAAAAATTCAAGAGTTTGACACACAAGCTTTGGTTGCTAGCAGTAAACATGGATTACATTCTTCCGTCTCCTCATAGACAATCTTGTGACTCAAGGCTTTCACGCCAGGGGAGACACCCTCCCGCGAGGGACACCTTTTTCCCATACATTCAAACGCTCCCGTGTTACAGCAGGACCCTGAGTGTGCAGCCTCACCCGCCCGCGATTCACCGTCCCGTAATGCATAGTGCCCAGCGCCTGCCAGCCGAGCATGGGCAGGGGGGGCGAGGACGCAGCAGTTAATTATTGTCAAGATACGGGAAGAACCACAATGGCAAATGACACGAGAAGATGCGAATCAATCCCACCTTCAACGTGGCTTCCCTTTACAGATAAAAATCCCTGTTTTCTTGGATCCCGGTACCATGCTGGCTCCGGGGGAAACCTGAGTGATTCTCTAAGCCATTTGCAAGTTGCTTTAGCCTAGGACAGGGATGGTTACAGGGCTCATATCCCCACGCAGAGTTGCAAGGCAGAGTACACAGAGAAGATCCTGTCTCCCTGGTCCATAACCTATTAGATGCTTTGGCTATTTTTTTTTTTTTTCATTTTTTTTTCCCCTCTTACTTTTGTAAACAATAATCAAGGAGAATACTGAGAGAAAATGGAAAGATTTACAGAGGTATTTACACACACTAGACATCTAGCAGAAAAATCACCAAACCATTAAACTGGGGGTGAGGGGGGAAAGGTCCTACACGATTCTTCAAGACAGATACAAGAATTAGGGGGGCAGCAGTTTCCCCGGCACCACCGAGGTGCCAGGGGAAGGCCAACAGCCCCCCGCAATGCAGCAGCGGGACCGAGGCCCAGGCTTAGACGCGCAGCCCAGTGTGCTCTATTGCATTTACCCCGTTCAGACAAAAGCTGTTTTCCTGAAGTAGTTTTGTATAGATCCCACTGCTAGTCAAGAACTTAAAAAAAATTTAAAAAAAAAAAAAAAAAAAAATAAATTCAATCCTTCCCCCCACCCTCCCAAGAAGAGACCACCACCTCACCATAAAACCTACCGGAGCAGGGCAGGCACACAGCCGGGGAGCTGCTCTCCATCCCGCCCAGTGCCTTAGTGCCGCAGGGCAGAGCAAAGCCTGGGGGGGCTCACCGGGCTCCAGCAGCTTCAGCAAGCCCCCCCAGTGAGCCCCGGCGGCAGGGATGCAGTAAGTGCTCCCCGTCTGTTCCAGCCCTGCTCTACATCTAAACCTATTGCTACCTAAAACACAGCAGAAAGCGCAGCCACGTCCTGACATGCCAGCAGGGCGAGATGCCCTCCCTGGGAAGGCTCCAGCCAGCCCCCGGGCTGCGAGTGGAGTGTTAATGCCCCAAAACCAGGATCCAGAGTTTCTCCCAGCCACCACGAGCCAGTATTTGGGGAGGAAGCCAGGAAGAGGGAATAAAGATGGAGCAGCTGCACCTCTCTCGGATTTGGGTCCACCTTGGCACCAGGTCCCTCATCCCTGGAGGTCTCAGGCAGCCACCAGCCCTTTGCTGGAGGGTGAGTTAGGGCAGGGGGCTGAGGATAACCCTCAGTCTCCCAACAACCTCCCCAGCCGCTGTCTGCTCTTGCCACATCTCGCTGAACGGGCTGGGACCCCCACCCTGGCTTGCCGACCCCCAGCCACATGGCATCAGCCTGCTGGGAGCCTGGGTGACATCCCAACCTGCCAGCAACGGGAGGGCTCCGGCACGGGGCAGACAGGAGTGTTTCCATCAGGACAGCAAGGAGGGGATGTGTGAGCATGAACAGGAGAGAGAAATGGAGGACAGTCCTCAAAAGCCACCAGGCTGGGAGAAAATCTGGAGTTGGGGAGCCAACACGGGCTCTAGCAGCTGTTCCCTGCCCCGTGGCACTGCCTGGCTTCTTCATCCCCGCACACGGATCTACAGACCCAAATTTCTCCTCAGTCCATGGGAAAGGGAAAGAGACCCTATTAAAACACAGCTAAAAAGCAAACAAATCCCAAACAGACCAAAAAACACAACTGAAAAACTTGACAACACGCCAGTCCACCTAGCGAACATCCAGTGAGGTAGATCTACACTTCCAATACAAACTTCATCACGTCTTTGTGCTGTTAGAAAAAACCCTCCTCTCTGTCCAGCACTGAGCTACAGAGGCATTTTATCCCTGAGATTGCTCGAATACCTGAGAATAAGTTGCAGGAATTACGTCCTTTCTCTCTCTCTTTTTTTTCTTCTTTTCTTAAAGATTAAAATATACAAAAATACAAAACCAGAATATTTATATTAAAAAAAAAAATCAAAAAACCCAAAACAAAGACAACAAACAAACCCAAAGATACGTCATTCACGCACATCCTAGTGCAGGTTTCACTTGGCGTTGGCTTTGGCACGGACCGGGGGGCTGCCCCGGGAGAAGGGCTGTCCACCGGGGCCAATAAATAAAGGCAAGACTTGGGGGGGGGCGCAGGGGGGAGGGAGGACAGCAGCTGCTAATGACCTGGGATGCCCTTTCCCTCTGCCCCTGGGAAGGCTCAGCCCAGGAGCCGTGGGTTTCTGGAGCGTGGGATGGGCAGGAGGAGCAGGGGCAGTTTTGTCCCGCGTGGGTTTGATGCGGAGCCCATGGGAGACCCGGGCGGTCGGGGGGATCAAGCCCCAGGTGGGTCCCGTACACGGCCCCCGAGGGAAACGCTGCCAGCAACATCCCCAGGAGCCAGCTCTGCCCTGTGTCTGGTGCCCAAGGCTTGACCAAGAGCATTTCTGCTCCATGAAACCCTTCTGGTGCCCGGCTCTGCATTCCGGCGGCAGGGAGAAGCCTTAGAGGGGAAGAGCCGGCTGCACAGAACAGCACGCACTCCCTGGGCTGGCGCTTGGGAAGGCTTAAGGGGGACAAAAAATACAAAATGTTTTGACTTGGTCTCCCCTGAGCCGCAGCTCAAGCCCACGAGCAGGTGGCAAGTGTTAGCCCAGCCCCAAGAGACGCCCCATTTCCATCCAGCCTGAGCCCAAATCCAGGCTCTGCTGCTTTCAGCAATGGGGTGACCACGGAAAAACTGCAAAACCTTGCACTGACCTGCAAGTGAGCAGCTGTTGAGGAGCAGCGGGACCCACAGGGCCGGCCCCTGGGCATCTCCCCAGCACTCTGCAGGCAGCCTCCCCCCCTCAGCCTCCTCCCTTGGGGCAGCACGGGATGGGGCGGGCGCAGGATGGGTCCCCTGGCAGCTCATCCAGGCTGAGCTGGAGCTTGTTTGAAGCTCAGGAGAACAAGGAGCCATGAGCTGCTCCCTGAGATGTTGCTTCTCTGCTCCTCCTCCCTGAGACACTACCGCCTGGCTTCATTTAGGAAAAGAATAAAAATTAATCAAATATAGGATTGGGGTTTTTTAGTGGGAAGAGGTATGTATGTTGGGTGCTGCCTTCCCCTATTTTTGGAATGAGCCGTTCTGATTAAAGCAGGGCTTTTCCCAGGCTGGGAACAGGGGGAAAAGGTCTGTGCAGGGACACCGGGTCCCCGCTGTTAGCACTGCCATCCTCCCTCCCCAACCCTTCACCCTGCCCCCCCTCCTCTGAGCCCCCGTGGCTGCCCATTGCCTTGCCAAAAGCCTTTTCATACCGGTGGAAGCCCCCCCTCCCCACCACCCACCATCATTCCCGGGTTTCGGGGAGGAGGGCCGAGCTGTGCATGTCCTCCTCCTCTCGGAAGTAGGCAGGTTTTCCCTGGGAGCTGGGGGACTGCTGTGCTTTGGCGGGGCAGTTGGCAACCATGTGGCTGATGCTCTGGCAGAAGTGGCATTTCTTGGGCTGTGGGGGCAGCTTGCACTCTTTGGCATGGTGGTCCAGCCCGCCGCAGTTGTAGCATCTGTCGGGGGGGGGGGAAAGATTTGAGGAGGAAAAATAAAATGAGGTGGAATGCTGCCGTGGCCATGCCTGGGATTCATCTGGCTTCAGAGCCAGAGCTTGGCTTAAAATGGCCCAGCCGCTGTGGGGACGTGGGGTCGGCTCTTTGCGGGGGTGGATGGTGGCCCTGGGTTTGGTCCCTGCAAAGCCCCAGCTCCAGCACGGCCAGTTTGGACCCGGCTCAGTGGTGCTGCTGGTACCCAGGAGATGGCAGCAAACCCCCACACCCAACCCAAGCACTTGGGGACGTCAGGGGGCTTCCACCATCATAGGTCTGGCAGACCCTGCACGCGGTCCCCAAAGCCTGCAGCAGAGCAGGAACGGGCAATGGGACAACTGGCAGCCCCAGCCAGGAGAACCGCTGCAGAGACCGTGGCCATCGGTGTGGGGACAGCCCCAGAGGTGGCTTTTCTCACGGCTGTACCACTGCAGCACTCATCCCCCAGGTGCCACCTCGACACCAGAGCGGTGTGGGCAGAGGGAGCTGCCATGTGTCCATTTTAAATCCTGCATCTGTCTAGGATAGCCACAACCCTTTTCCCTTCCCTTTTCCTTCCCAATTCCTTTCCAACTTATTTTAAAACCCACTAGTGAGAACAGCCAAGTGGGGTGGGCAGCATCTGCTGGGAAAGCTGGGATGAAGCATCCCTGGGCAGCCGGGATGGAGAGGATGGGAGAGGAGAGGGGGGACGAAGGGCTGGCTAGAAACTTGCCCCAGGGCTCCCAGCCGCACCGTGGGAGACACTGCCAGGACGTCCGGCCATTTCCTTCTCACAAGGAAGGGTTTCTCTTCAAGAAAATTACCCCTGCCCAGCGCGGCTCCCCCGGATCAGGAGAGCGGCTGCCCGGCGCATCCCTGACCTCTGCCCTTTCACTGCTGCTTTGCTGCCCTTTCCCCACCAAGCTGCATCTGCCACTCATTAACCGCTGAAGGAAGCCGCTTTCCCCAAGGAGAGGTCACTGCCCACCCCCCTGGGCCCAAGCCCATCCCCGTGCGCAGGCAGGGTGCCAGGCAGCACCACTCCTGGTGCCCATGGGGCTCAGACCCTGCCCCAGATCAGGCCCCCACTGCCCCTTACCGGTCTCCTTTCGATCTGCGTTTCTGGAGGCTCTTGCCCTTGGGTCTCCTCTCACTGCCGATGCAGAAGACACCCCCTGGGCCGGTCACCCGGATGGACTCCAAACCTTTGGATGACTTCTTGAAGGTGAACTCAACAGCTTCGCCCTCCTTCAGGCTGCGGAACCCCTCCATGTGGAGCTTGCTCTGGGGGGGCACAGGGGAAGGATGGGGGTCAGCACAGAGCTGGGGTGGCCGTGGGGCACATGACAAACCCCAGCCCAGCAAACCCCTCCCGTGGCACGAGAGCTGCCAGTGTCCCCCTGTGCCTGTCCCTTGTGAGGGGACAGACATCGGGGACCAAGCTCAACCGGGCACCGACATCTCCCTAAAATCTCTGGAGCCCTGTTTGGTAACATGGAGCCTTCAGAGAGCCAAGGCACCCAGGGAAGCAGGGTGCACTGGTTTGGCAGGTGAGGGCCAGCACAGCCAGCTCTGACCCAAATTTCAGCAGTTTGCTGCAAAACACTGGTGCTGAGCACCACAAAGCACCCCCCTTCTCCCACCTAGCCCTGCACTGGGGAGCGAGAGCTGCCCCTGCCCCTCCCAACACCCCTGGCTGGGGGTGCTTGCAGAGAGATCCAAACCATCATTTTAAAAAGGACAAAAGGATCTTGAGGTTTTACACAGGCACGTGTAACTCTGCTCGTGGTAGGACCTGCAGCAAAGCCAGGCTGGAAGCTGGCACCTTCAGCCTGGGGTCTCACCTAGCCCCCTCACTGCAGCTCATCTCAGTTCAAGCCCTTTTATTGCTTCCAACAAATAATTAAGCAGCCATTCGGCCCTGGATCATCACTGCTGGGAGCACCTCCCGGGATCGCCACATCGGTCATCACTGTGCAGCTAAGCTTGGGAGTTCAGAAGGACCCAGGCTGGGGAAGGAGATTGTGAGATGACAGAAAAACCCGCTCAGGAGCTCTGCCCACGTTAGCAGAGGGGCCGAGCTGTGCGTCACAGCCGCTGTCTTGCCCCCCCGGGGCCAGCAAGCACTGCCGCGAGCATCGCTGCCTGCTCTGCCGGAGGACCACCGCATCCCGGGCGGTGAGTCGAGGAGGGCTTTGGCTCAATTTTTTTAGCAGAACCCAAACAAGCATGATCAAAGAATTAAGAGGTTTTGCTGGCAGAGGGAGGAGCAGCTCCAGTGGGCTTGGGATTCCCAGCAGAGCTAGCGCCAACGCCTGCGAGGCTACAGCAGGACCCTGCACTTATGAATGGAGCATCTCCCCCATTCATGGTCTGGTGAGTTCCCATCACGTGGGCTGCGGCCGCCCATTCTTCCCGCACCGAGCCTCCATGCGCACGCTGCCCGGGGATGGGCAGGCATGGTCGGTTCCCTGCTTCCATCCCAAATCTCACCAGGACCCACACAGAAACACCCCACATAAAAGCAGAGAGGGAGGAAAATGGAGTTGTTGGGGTTTAGGAGTGATTTTTTTTCAGTGGGGTCTTACAGGACATGCATGTGTCTGTGGGCATGTGAGGAAGTGAGAACACAGCTGAGCTTGAGGAACAACCCTCAAGGTCCCTTTTTCTATGGCTTTTCTGTCCCCTTCTGTGCCTGGGGGCCCAGCCCTG
This sequence comes from Falco biarmicus, assembly GCF_023638135.1. Classification (NCBI taxonomy): domain Eukaryota; kingdom Metazoa; phylum Chordata; class Aves; order Falconiformes; family Falconidae; genus Falco; species Falco biarmicus. The sequence goes on from NC_079290.1 coordinate 115,448,557, forward strand.
GGTGGGACAGACCCCACAGGCTGGGCCAAGTCACCGACACATACCTAGTCCGCTTGCCTGCTGGAATGGGGTCTAGAGTGGGCCAGATGGGATCGTCAGAAACCTTTGCTCTCTGACCTGCTCCTGCTCCCAAAAAGGAGAGCTAAACTGTGAGCTATGAGGTCCTCAATGACAACAAGGATGTGACAGGGTCTCACAGCAACCTCTGCCCGTGCAGGGCTGATCTGGGCAGTGCCATCACCACCTACTGCAGGCAAACACTCTGCCATCCTCAGCCTGGCTTTCCCTCAGTACTGAGCATCACCAGAGGATGCTGAGCATGGCCCAGGCCGGAGCTCTGTGTTCGAAGCAACTACCGGCATGACACAGGAGGTGCTTGGCTCAGCCTCAGCACCTTGGTGTTGGCCACCAACCCTGCCCTGTCCCCAGTGTGCCAGCACACCGGCCCCCTCAAGCCCCTCCATGTGCAGCGGTTTGGGTGACGGGAGCTGCCATGAATGGCAGATTTGTCCCCCTCCAGCAGCAGCTGTGGCATTTTGGGGGCGAGGAGGAACTGAGCATCACTCCGTGGTGAGCATCACTCCATGGGACAGGAGGCAGCTCCGGAGGCTGGAGGACGAGGGCCAGCCGCCCCCCGCAGACCCTTCCCAGGGGTGTTTACAGCCCTGGCTGGCCCAGCTGTGTTTACACTGTGGAGATGAAAACTCCCAGGCGTTCAGCCCCAAGCTCTGGGACAAAGCCAAGCCGTGGCAGGGGGGACCCCGGCACGCAGACTGGGACCCCCCCCAGCTCAGCCCACACCTTGGGCACCATCACCCGTGGGCAGCCAAACTCCCAGCGTGGGCGCTCCAGCTCTTCCCCCCCGTGAGCCATGCTTTACCCCCATTTCGAGGAAGAGGAGGGCTGGGGCAGAAGCTGCCGCAACATGATGGGGAAGCGATTTATTTTCCAGGAGCGGGTGAGGATGACAACAGCCTCCCTGGCCCCCCGGCCCCCTCCACCAAAAGGCCAAAGGAAACGCCCTCTCCCCGGGGAAGGAGGGGGGGGGCAGCGGCCAGGGCACCCCAGCTCTGCCCCCCCCCCCCCCCCCCCCCACCGCAGCCTTTTGATGTGTGCTGCAGAGTGGCTGGTGGTCCCTGCGCATCCCCCCTGCCCCCTTCCCAAAACACACACATTGCTGGCATTCCTCTGTTATCAGATAGGTAATCAAACTGCAGCCCATTGAATTAGCTGCATACCTCCTGCATCTGAAAGGAAGGGGCCCAGAGCCCCTGTCCCACACCACACACAAAGCCGGAGCCTTCCCAGGCCTCCACACACACACACCCCCCAAAAAAATAAAGAGAGGAAGGGGGGGATTGGAGCGAGCCGGGGATGCTGGGGCTGGGGGGAGCGCAGGGGAGGGCCAGGGCCGGGAGCCACCGGCCAGCAAGAACAAAGGGCCGGCGGCAGCCGCGCTCCCGCTGCCCAAATTCCAGGAGTTCCAGGCCACGGCGGGGGGAGGAAGGGTGGCCGGCATGGCCGCGGCCCCGCTGACCCCCCTGCAGCCCCTCTGCACGCCAGCCCTGCGCCCGGCTCGCCCGCGGCGGGGGACTCGGGTCTCGCCCATCGGGTGCTGGGGTTTGGGGTCTGGGTCCCACGGCGGAGCTGAGGGGTCAGTCTTGGGGGCATGGTTGAGGTGGGGGGGAGGGTGTAGGGTGACCCTGGTCTCTCTCCAGGCTTGGGATCACAAAGCATCGCCGTCCTCATAATAAAAGCGTTTAAAAGCATAACCTAGCGCAAGGATTTTGCTTGTCATCATTAGGGTCCAGAGTTAACCAGCAGGACAAGGAACAGAAGCAAGGTTGGCACCGCTTCACCCAGCTCTCTGTGGCCCCCTGGGCACCCCCCTTCCTCCTTTCCACCCACCCCAGCAGCTCTGCGGTTATTTATGGTGGACAAAGACACAGCATGTGAGTGGCCAAGCCGCTGCCCACTGCCCCCACGGCGCTGGGTGTCCCCCACTCTCACCCCTTCCCCTTTCCCCACCTGCAAGTGGGTGCCTTCACCCCTCCTCTTCCTCCCACCCAGTAACTCACTCACCACACAGCCCAGCGTTAGACCTGCATCCCCTCCCAGAAGGGTGACACCATAGGGCACCCCAAATCCAGCCGCTGCTCCCCAAACCACTGGGCTCTGGTTTGCCCCCACCCCACTGGGCTCTAGAGGGGCTTGGCCGGCCCCGGGGTCACCATTGTCCCCGCGGCCTCCCCAGTGCGACACAAGGGGACATTTATTCCCAGCCAGCCCCGGCCACTCAATCAAACCATCTTTGTGTCCAGAGGGGCCTGGGGCGGAGCGGCCGCTGCACCTCACCAGCGCGGGAGCGATACGAAATCCCATGGAAAAGAAGCCAGGCCGGGATGCTGGGCTCAGGGTGGCTGTGGGAATGCGTGTGGCAGCGCCGAGCTGTGCCAGCGGTACGGCCAGGCCATGCCTGGCGCATTTTGGGCAGCCTGACCCCACTGCAGCCAGTGCCCGTGCCTCAGTTTCCCTCACTCTGCGAGGGGGAAGTGGCCCACAGGGGCCAGGAAAGACAGACCCCCCAGCAGGTCCCAGTGGTGGGCACTGGGATGGATGAGCCCCCAGGGGGTCTGTGCCCCCATCACAGTGCCCCAACTCCACCCGCAGGCTAGGGGTACCCTGTCTGGGGTGCCCTCTGCTCCACCAGCACCCACAGATGTGCCCAGGGCACCCTGGCCACTGTGCTGCCCCGCTGGCCTCCACACCCCTCTGTCCCCCAGAGCCACAGCATCCCCGTACCCCCAAATCCCTATTTTGCCCAAGACAGCCCTGTGCTGCCGGCTTTGATGCTTCAGCCTGGCTGGGGTGCTGGGCGCCCCGCAGAGCCCCACACCTCCTGGCCACCTTCACCCCACCACGACCCCCGAAGACCCATCCCAGGGGAGCAGCACATCCCTGGGGAAGCAGCCCCAGGCCTCAGCCGCTCCCAGCCCCATGGGGCTCAGGCTCAGAACCGCCAGCGCAGAGCAGCCCCTTGCTCAGCCCCTGCACCGGGAATAAGGTGATGTGCAGCCATTAGCGCTCACTCAGTTTTTTGAGGCACGGCTCCGATTGCCACTGGGTGATGCCATCGCAATCCTGCTGGGACACAGCAGCCTCAGCCCCACTCCGAGCCCCGTTCTGGCAAAGCAGATCTCCCCTCATCCGGGCACTGCGTGACGGCAACCAGCTCCCAAAGGAGATTCCAGCAGGATCGGGCTCTGCCACCACAGAGCAGTGACCCGAGTGCCCGTGGCTCCCACCGCCGGCTGGGAAATGTCCCTTTGCCTCCACATCTCACATCTCGATCCATCCCCAAGCAAAGCCCTTCCCTCTCCCCAAACCACACCAAATCTTTTCCCGATGGTGGCGGTTCAGGTGCCGGGGACTGCGGTGCTGCTGGTGTTGGGCTCACACGTGGCTGGGAGCATGAATCGCTCCGTGGTCCCTTCCTGCGGGATTCACCCCCTGCAAGCCCCTGGCAGATGCTGCGAGGGCTTGGTGTGGAGATACAGAGGGCGATGCCTGCAGGACCCCATCGGGGACAGCACAGGGGATTTAACAAAACATGACCAGGGCTCTCCAGGGGCTCCCTACTGTCATCTGGAGCAACACCCCTAAGGATTTCCCCGCCACCACCCCCCAATTCAAGCAAAACCAAAATAAAGCCACGTTCCTGCCAAAGTAACTACAGTTGCTCTTGATTTTCCACCATAAACCAGCAAAATTAAGCACTAGATACTAATTTTGGTAAAAACAATCATCCACCACAGAGTTTAATCCATCAGCTCCCGGCCCTAAATCCACGCTTTCAGCTCCTTCAGTTGTTTTTTTCCCCCCACCCTGAGGGTGCCGAACCCTTCTGCGCTTCCCAGGGGGCAGCTAATTGGGATCAGCGGCTGCATATTAATTTCATACTCCCATAATTAAAGCAGGGGCACGGCCAGGAGCAGCAGCACACCTTCAGTCGGTGACTGCGGCTTCATCCCGCTTATTCTTAGAAGCAAGAAAATAGGGAAAAGGAAACACTGGAGCTGAGGGTGGCAGGGACAGGGGCTCCCAAGCCAGTGGCTCCATCCCAGCCCTCTTTAACAGGAGCAATCCCATTCATTTGGGCCATTTTATCTGGGAGACCATTTAAGGGTGTTTTCTCTCCCTGCCCCTCGCCCTGGGGCTGAGGGGGAGCTGGGGGAAGGGATGTGCCTGCAGCCATCAGTTAATCTTTAGACAGAGACAGGAGGCTTGTTTTGTGTGCGTCTTAAGGGAGTTTCAGGGGTGGAATAAAGCTGCTCTCTTTCACTATTTGCCACCAGGACACGGCGCACCAGCGGTGCGACACAATTTGATTCCAGCAGTTATTTTAAATAAATTGCTCCAACCCCTCTCCCTGCAAAAGCAGGGAAGCCGACATGCATTTCTACCCCAGGGAATCCCTTCTCCAGGGACACGTGTAACCCTGGTGCTCCCACACCCAGCAGCTACCCACACCGGTGCCCCGGGGTGCCCACCCAGCACTGTGGGGTGACCCTGGTCGCGGGGGGCAAATGCAGGAGCGATACACACGAGAAAGCAGAAAAAGTGAGATATTAAATGTGTGCTGTGCCTCTATGAGCATCACGGGTCCAACACAGTCTAACAAACCGCTGCTCTGAGCGGGTTCCCCTTCCCCTTGCCACCACCCCAGCGCTGCACAAAGCAGATCCCCCCTGCCAGATCCTGCCCTGCACCCCGGCCCAGGGGAAAGGTGGCAGGGGACACAGCGGGAAGGCTGAACCCTGCTCCCCGATGGAGGAATCCTCCCTTGTGCCCCTGCCTTTGCTCTCCTGCGCGGTTAGGGATGGAGCTGCCTCCAAACACGTGCGCTTTTTTTTTTTTTTTTTTTTTTTTTTTAAGACTTCACATCATGCTCACTCTCTCCCCTCCCGCGCACAGGGGGATGGCAGGAGCACAGGTGGGTGACAGCCCAGGTCGGCTCAGCTGAAACCTGTGGCTGAACAGCAGCAGAGCCACCATCCCCCTCCACCCCATCCCCTGCCCAGCTGAGCGCGGATAGGATGGAGCCCGCCCATCACCCTTGACTCCCACAAGGCTCCTGGGGGTGGCAGCGCCCAGGGGACCACGCTGGGACCAAAGTGTCCCTGTGGTGGCCCATGCCTGGCTGGTCCGGCGCTGCCCTGGGCACTCAGGCAGGGGTTCCACATCCCAGCCCCAGTGGCTCCAACCATGGGCACAGCCTTATGTCCCCGCGAGGACACGCAGGATGATGCCACGGAGATGCCAACAATGCAATGCCCTGCAGCCGCAGCAGCTGTGGGGTCCCAACCATGCCCAGCAGGTCTTGCCAAAATCATGGGAAGGAATAAAAAAAACCAAATCCCCCCAAAAAAAAACTAACATTGCCCTTGTCAAGAATTTAGATGTGTTGGCTTGGAGAAAGGCTTGGAGACACAGAGCTGAGCTGTGCGGAGCAGGCAGCCCCTTCTGCTCTGCTCCAAGCCAGGGCTAGCGGGGCCAGGCTTGGGGATGGGCTGCAAGCCCCAGCCCTGCCAGACTGCGCTCACTCCTCCCGCTCTGGCCAGCGGCACTCAGCCTTGGGGCCATGGCGTGACCGGATTTTCTCCTTTCCCTTTTTTCAGGTTCCCTTCTTCTCCAGGTTGCCTTGCCCAGCAGCCCCGCACTCCTGGAAGTGATGCTCAGAGCCCCAGTGTGAGTGCAGGAGCCACATGCCCAGGGGACCACCACAGCTTTGGGGTCTTCCCCAGCCTGATTTCTGCCACCTTGAAACACCCACTCCTCCACCTTCCCCGGGACAACCTGCTCCACTCCCCTGTGCTTCATCCCCCCTGTCTCCTCACAGCCCTCAAATGAATCCATCTCCAGTGTCCAGGGGAGGCATTTGAACCCAAATGCCTCATTTTTAGCTCACAATGCCAGGGAAAGGCAGCCCCAAGGAGCCCTGTTAGTCTCCTGTCCTGCCGAGATTTTAATCTCTTTGTGATCAGATAAAGGGAGAGGGAGATGGAGACGCGCTCCCTGCAGAGAAAGGCCATTCAGACCTGGTTCCTGTAATAAAGTGATTTAATAGATCTAAAGAGGCCAATTCCCTTCTTTCTCCCACAATTACTTCCTGTGGGTCATCATTCACATATGTAAATGAAGAGGGGAAGGAGCGGGTTATGGGGGACTCTGGGGTGTTAAACCCCAGTGGCGGGTTTGGGGCACCCTGTGTAGCACGGGCGGTGGGTGCTGAGCCCAGTGCCCTGAGCCCTGTGTGTTGTGCCCCCCCAGGGTGGGTGCTGGCTTTTGCCCTCCCAGGACTGACTCCTTCCACAGGCAGTGGAGCCGGCACTGGCTCTCGGGAAGCACCCAGATGCTGGGATGCGGAGAGCATCGGCAGAAGGGCCCGTTTCCCCATGAGCCACCCAAAAGCAGCAAGGCCAGGGTGGGAGCGGGAGTTTGGTCCCTCTCTGAGGAGGGGCCGGGGCTGAGATGCTCTGTGGTGGGAAAGCCACCGGCATTAGCCCCAGCTGTTCTGCTGCAGGCGAGCGGGACTTTGTGCCACCAACGAGCTGGGCAGGAGGCAAAGCCCAATCTGGAGGAGAAAGACTCGACATCAGCCCAAAGCAGCCCTGTTTCTGGCGGTGCAAAGCCCCTCACCAGGAGCCCCCTGCCCTTCGCTCGGCAGGGGACCCACACGCATGCTCTGCCCCTCTGCTACCCAAAATAACCCGCTTTCACCCAGCGTTCCCCGCATTTCCCAAATGCGGCAAATCCTGCACACGGGACCCCATGTCTTCCCCAGTCCCGGAAAACGGGGGACACAAGGAAGACCACATCTCCCTGGGAGGTGGGATGCTACTGTCCAAGACACCCCAGCTAATTCTCTTTTCCTGCAGGAATGTGAGCAAGAGCAATCAGGAAACCAGACTGTCTAGGGGCAATAAACCCCCAGGAGAAGGGAGGGAAGGCGGGAGGCTTCCCCCACGGGTCCCGCTGTGTTACATTGAAATGCAAAGACCCATTTGCTCTCCCGAGAGCATCAGGATCTCGCTTTTCCCTGGCCCATTTGGAGCCCTCACTTACAAACCCAGCCGATTTCGAGCCCGGGACGGTAGCTCCTACCAAGGCATTTTCACCACGCCACGGCCAAGGGAGAAGGGATTTGCTTCTCTCCTGGTCATCCCTCACTTGCCAGATCGCCATAGCCCAGCCTGGAGCACCCACTGCCTCGTGGGCAGGGGGTGAGAGACCCCAGGGAGCCCCCGGTCCCAGGAGCCCTGCACAGCCCAGGGGCTCAGTCCTGCACCCCCACTCCGTCCACAGACTGTGGGATGGACCCCACCCTGGGGGGATTTGGGTCCATGGAGAGCAGCAGCCACTGAAGCTGGCTGGTCTGGGGGCTCCCCAGAGCCAGCACCATCACACTGCACCAGGCTGAATCCTGTGCGGCGGCTCATAACCGTACCCACAAAACCACTACTATGTGCTCCGGAGATGCCCGTCCCCCTTCACTCGTGCTCCCTCTGCTCCCCAGCAGCTCCTTTCCCAGGGCGAGGGGACACGGGCCATGCTCACCACACAGACCCCATTCCATGCAAGCCAGCCCCACATCTCCCAGCGCTGGCCCCGATTTGGGCACCATCTTCAAAACCATTCCCCCACCGTCCAGAAGAGTTCCCCTGGCAGATCCTCCCCCACGAGCCGGGGTGTGGGTGTGTGTTACGCAGCTGCAGCCCTGAATCCAAGGCTTCCCTCGGCACAGGACCACCGACACGTGTGGGGCTTCCCCACTCAGCAAGGCGCGTGCGGATCAAATCCGGGCACGAGACTGTCACTAGCGTGCAGGATCCATAGGGACACATATGTGACCCCGCACGCCTTTGTGCCAGCTGCAGCCAAAACAAGGGGTCCGGGCAGAAATTACCCCCGCGCCCCCCCCCCCCCCCCCCCCCCCGCCCAAAGATAAGCCGCAGCTGGGGAAAGCCCAGTCCTGCATCCCTGCCTGGCTCAGGGCTCCCGCAGCCTCTTCCCGGGGGAAAACCAGCTCTTCCCCAGGTCCCTCCACAGGGTGAGCAGCATCCCTGCCCCGGCACATCCCGCTCGGCCCCGCGGGCACCTGCTCCCCTGGATCCGGCCCCGAGGGGCTCCCCAGGGAACCACCAGGGGAAAATGAAAATATTCGGGGGTCAGCTTATGGGGGTCCCCGGAGAGGAGCCCCAGGGCCAGCGGCTGTACCTGCCCTTCGCCACCCGCCTCGCCCCGGGGAACTGAGCCCGGGGGACAGCGGCTCCGCCGGGGTGCGGGCTGGGACGGGCCGGGGACAGGCACGGCCCCGCGTGGAGGCAGCGTGGGGGTCCCCATCCCTGGCAGGGGGTGCCAGGGGCTGCACTCCCTTCCCTTCCACGGACCCCACGCGGGACGCGGCCCCGTACCTGGTGCACGAAGACATCGACGGGCGAGTCGAGGGTCGCGCCGCCCTTGGCGGTCATGGAGAGGAAGCCGAAGCCCATGCGGACATTGAACCACTTACAGATGCCGGAGCCGTGCAGCGGCTGGGGCTCGTTTTCCGCCTTGGGCGAGTCTCCGGCCGGCTCCTCGCCCGGCTTCGCACCTGGGAGAGACCCACCGAGCCGCTGAGCCACGGGGCTAGGGGAGCCGCGGGTCCCCCCCGCGGCCCAGCCGCCCCGCACCCAGCCCGCAGCAGGAGCCCCGAATCCTGCTCGGGTTGCTCAGCCTGGAAAAGGCAGCCCACCCCCCGAAAAAAAAACGACCCACGCCAGGAGAGCGGTCAGCTCTGCTTCCACGTGTGCGTGGGGGCACCCCAGGCATGGGGGGACACGAAGGCAGCTTCTGCCGGCGCGACTCGGGCGGTGCGTGGGGTGGAGGCCCTAAATCCGTTCTCCCCTCAAAAACGCTTAAAAAAAAAAATAAATCCCAAACCCCAAAGCCAAACAAAAAAGTAAAAAAATTGAAAAAGAACGACAAAAAACACACAAAAAAAGAAAAAACGCCCCCAAAATACCCACCCGAAATCTCCCTGCCCCCAGCAAGCCACGCTGCGGAAAGTCTCTCCCCTGCCGTCAGCATCCCCCCGCCGCACGGGGACCCCCCCGCCCCCAAACGACCCCAGCAGCCGCCACCGGCCCCAAACTTCTGGGCTCATCCTGGAGCTGAGGGGGGGTGGGGAAAAATAAAATCCCCCCCTGAACCCCCCAGAGCTGCAGCGGGGGAGCGAGGCCACGCCGGGCCCGGCCGCGCTGCTGGGGCTCAGCGGGGCTGGGGGCGGGGGGGGCCGGGGTCGGGCTGGGGGGGTGTCCCTGCGCCCCCCAGCCGGGCTCTGCGGCCGTTATTAATAATCTCGGAGCCGAGGCGGGCTGCGACAATAATATAACTTAACCTGCAAACTGCTGGTTGGAAACAGACCCCATCCCGACACTCGCTTGCAAATTCCGAGTTGTGGCTGTTACCGCCTCCTCCCTCCTCCTCCTCGGCCAGCTTTGAGGGTATCAGCCCAGCCAAAAAAAAAAAAAAAAAAAAAAAAAAAAAAAAAAAAAAAAAAGAGGGAAAAAAAAATCCCAACAAAAAAACCCCAGCTTAGACCCCGCCGGGAGGGAGCCGGGAGAGGTTTGACTCCATCTTCACTCCAACAATAGGGGTGGGAGGGAGCGGGAGGGGTTTTTCAAAGGCTCCCAAATTCTCGCAGACAATAGCAGCCCCCACCGCCCCCGCCCCCCCCCCCCCAGGACCTACCCGCGGGGCCGGGGGGCGCTGGGCCCCGCTCCGCCATCCCGCCCCCACGTGATCCTAATTACCCCCCCCCCCGGTAATAGCGACACATTCCGGGAGGGATTTGAAGCGGGGGGGGGAGGGGGGGGGGGGGGGGGCGGCGTGGGTTGACACCCCCACACACACTTAGGGGCGAGGCCACCTGTCAAGGGAAGACGTGACCCCCGGGGGGGGAGGAGGTGGGACCCCCGAGGGCTAGGGGGAGTTTCCACATCGATTCTCCGCTTCTCCCCCCCACATCCCGTGGCCGCCCCCACGAGTGGAACCACCTGCGACCCGCGGCCCGGGACACGGCGGGGCGGGGGTCCCGGGCCGGGCTGAGGCACTGGAGGGGCGGTTTGCCGGAATACGGGGATCTTCCTGCACCCCCAGATCCATCCCGTGTCCCGCGAGTGGGGTGTGCGACCCCCGGGGACATAGAACCCCACGGGGCCGTGCGACCCCGGGGATATGGAACCCACGGGGTCGTGCAGCCCACGGGGCCATGGAACCCCACAGGGTCGTGCGACCCCAGGGGATCGTGCAGCCCATGGAGCCGTGCGACCCCCGGAGCCATGGAACCCCCCGGGGCCGTCCGACCCCCGGGGCCATGCCCTCCCCGCCCCGTGGCGTGCCCCCCCCAGCCCGGCGGCCCTGGGGGAGCGGTGCCGAGGCGGGGCTGGGGGCGGGGGCCCGCCGCCCCCCCGGCCCGGGCGGGGACAAAGGGCGAGTGACCAACGGCTCCATTTCCGGCGGCGGACAATGACCCGCTGCCGCCCCGGCCCGTGGGGGCACAGCGCCGCCCGCCGCCCCGCCCGGGTGCTGTGGGTGTGGGGGGCACCCCCCGCCCCCGTACTGGGGTGAGCCGGCAGTGCCCCCCGCGGGCCGCCCCACGGGGAGCTGCCGGGGGGGCAAGCTGCCCGCGGCCGCCCCACGCAGGACTCTCCCCGCGTGGTATCAGTGCGGGGCTGGGGGGGAGGGCGGGCCACCGTACGGCGGCTGGGCCGCTGGGACCGCGGCGTCACCCGGGACCCCCCGCACCGGACCGGCGCTGCCGGGGAAATCCCGCGTGGGGAAGCCCCGCGCGAGGGCTGCGGCGCCCCCGGGGCTGCCGGCGCTGTCCATGGTGCTGAACCGCACCGGCCCTGTCCAGGGTCCTGCGCGCTGCCCTCCTGCCCTCCCTCCCTCTCCTCCTCCTGCCCTCCCTCCCTCTCCTCCTCCTGCCCTCCCTCCCTCTCCCCTCCTGCCCTCCCTCCCTCTCCCCTCCCTCCTCCTCCTGCCCTCCCTCCCTCTCCCTCCTCCTCCTGCCCTCCCTCCCTCTCCCTCCTCCTCCTGCCCTCCCTCCCTCTCCCCTCCTCCTGCCCTCCCTCCCTCTCCCCTCCTCCTGCCCTCCCTCCCTCTCCCCTCCTCCTGCCCTCCCTCCCTCTCCCCTCCCTCCTCCTGCCCTCCCTCCCTCTCCCCTCCCTCCTCCTGCCCTCCCTCCCTCTCCCCTCCCTCCTCCTGCCCTCCCTCCCTCTCCCCTCCCTCCTCCTGCCCTCCCTCCCTCTCCCCTCCCTCCTCCTGCCCTGCCTCCCCCTCCCTACCTCCTCCTGCTCTCCCTCCCTCTCCCCTCCCTCCTCCTGCCCTGCCTCCCCCTCCCTACCTCCCTCCTCCTCCTCCCTACCTCCCTCCTCCTCCTCTCTCCCTCCCCCTCCTCCTGCCTGCACGCAGCGACACCCACACTGGGGGGGTCCAAGCAGCAGCTTCCCCGCAGAGTCTCGCAGCCTTGCCCGACTCCCACACGTGGGTCTGGGAGGACGGCGAAGGAGGAGGAGGAAGATGGTCTTCCTCTGTGCGGGCACCCCGAGGGCAGGGAGTCGGCAGCATTAATAATTCCGTGACGCTCATAGGGTGTCACCTCTCCTTTACGCTGGTTTTAACGGGGATAGACTGGGTGGGGCAGAAAACAGCACTAGTCTCTTATTCTTAACATCAATCTTGACTCAAGTCGCCAAAGCCAACAAGCGTCCCCTGGTCTGCGCCAGGAGTTGAGCAGAATCTGGCTGAGTGCTGCCCGGGGACAGCCCAGGACCCCGGCTCCCACGCGCGACCACAGCCTGGCAGCCCGCAGAGCTCCCTGCCCAGGGAGGGGGCTGTCAGGGGGGACATGGGGCTGGTGACAGGCTTGGCAAGAGGGAAACCACGGTGCGTGTTTTACACCCGCTCACGTTCACACTCCCCCTCTCCCTGCTGGCACCTACAGCCATCCCGGGTGGGGATGCGCTGCGGGACCATCCCGATGGGTGCGGGAACCGGAATGCAGCTGGGCCCCTCTCCTGGCCAACGAGGGCCAGGCCCACGGGTGGCATTTATCCTCGTTCTCTTGATTGCAGGTTAATTGAGGCAAGAGGAAAGAAGGAGGGGGGGGAAACCCAAGACTTGCAGGAGACGCCTTGATGTGGCTCCATTCCTCTTAGCTCATCCCTCCTTCCAGCCTCTCTGCTTCCCCCCTTTCACCCAGGATTTGGGGAGGGCACAGCCCTGTATGTTTTGCTCCCACGCTTCTGCGAGAAAAGCCCACAAGCAACCCCAGCCCACTCGTGGGGGATGAGGGGCACCCAAACAAGCCATGAGTGCTGGGGCCAAGGTTTGTGGAGCAGCCCTGAGAAATGGCTTGGTCCCTTCTGTCCCTGGAAGGGACACCCTGGTGCCAGTGGTCACATGGCCTGGGGACACTGTCCTGGAGCAGACAGGACACCCTGAGTGGGGTGGGAGGTGGGCAGAGGCATGGGGGTACAGGGGAAGGATGTGGCGAGGAATAAGCCCTTGCCTTCTCCGAAGCAAATCCTTCAGAAAATAATCCACCACTGTGCACCAGCTCCCCCCACCCCAGCCCCTTCCCGATGGATAGCAGGGACCAGCGGTCCCCAGAGATGCTTTCCTGTAACTCTATTTAAACTCAGCAGCAAGTTTCTCAGCATCCCTCCATTTCTGCCCGTCCTTGGTGACTCGCCATCCAAGTGACACAGTCACATCCCTGAGCATGGCACTTCCGGGCAGCATCCCTTTACATCCCAACCTCTTCTCCCCCAGCTCCAGTGACATAGCCCCACAGCAGCCACAGCCCCACATCATATTTCTGTGTGTGGTGTATTTGTTTTAGGGGGCCTGTTGAATGGCAAATGTGAAAGGGAAGGGGACTCCTTCCTGTTCTTTCAGAGCTGGTCGCTGTGCCCTGCTTGGCTTCAAGGGAATAGCCGGCAAAGCGGCCGCTTTCACAAATAATGGCTTCATTAGATTGAAAGAAGTGGACAGTGACCTCACTGAAATGGACTTTCTGACCCCTACTGACCTCTGGCCCCGGCTCTGACAGCCTGTAAATCTTCCCCCTCACGGCACGGCCGGGGCGAGGGCAGAGCCCAGTGCCGGCAGTGCTGCCCATGGTCCAGCACTGCGGACCCCCACACGGGCAGCACTGCTGCCTGGGGGCTGCCTGGCTCCAGCCAGGTGCTGAGCCCGGCACGATGAGGCCCGAGGGATGTGCAAAGCCCACATTGGTCACAGCTTCAGCAGAGGTGGGGAACCGTGTCCTAGTGGCGCTGCAAACCCCATCGGAGCTGGTCCTGGAGCTGAAGGGCCCTGGGAAATTGTGTTATCGGGGCTGCAGCTCCAGCGCCATGTCCCAGCACAGTCGCCTTCACTGTCAGGAAGGTCCAGCCCAGCTCAAAAGCAGCTCCTGAGCCACTGCCAGGGGAAACTGAGCTCTCTCCCTGCCCAAAAACTCCTCCAGCCGCTGCTGAGCCCACCTCCACCTCCCTCCCGTGGGCACAGACCCTTCCCCACAACTCCCGGTGCCTCCTGCCCCCCACCGCACAGCCTTGCCACCCCATCTGCTGGTGGGGAAACTGAGGCACGAGTGGCCAGTGGGTACCTGTGCAATGGGAATCCATGCCAGGTTCTCCCTACCGGCTCAGTGCCCTGCGTTCCCCATCACCCCCCTGCTCCCCCACACTGCCCCAGTGCTGGCAGCGACCCCCTCGCGCCCCAGCATCACCCGCCTCCCTCCTCCCCACCCTTGCACGCTCGCTGCTGACCTTTGGCTACGAAGCAATCAATAATGGAGGACACAGTGCCGCCTCCTCCCCCTCGATGGCCCCCCACACCCCGCGCTTGCCCCGTGCCTCTAACAAGCCCGGCTGGGATTCAGGGATGCTCCGGTACCTCCCAGTGCTGGGGACACGGGGCTGGGGGCGCATCGACCTACCAGAGACACAAGCGTGCTCCCAAGGGTGCCCTAACAGGGCACCCCCTTCCCAACACCCCAGAAATGCTCCCCCAGGGCTGCTTTTCAGCTCTGGGGTGTCAGTGGGTGCCCCAGACCTCTGGGTTTGGGGCTCTGGGGTCCCCACAGCAGGGATGGAGCATGGCCATCCTGCTGCCGTCAGAAATGGGGCTCCCCAGGGCATCAGCACCTGACAAGGGAAGGGTGAGGAGCTGCCTGTGGGGTGACCTGAGGGGTGCTCCTGGTGCCAGGCTTCCCCACGGCTCCGCTGCCTTTCGGGTAAGGCAGGAGGGGGTAAAGGTGGGCAGGGAGAGCCCTGGCACGGGGTGATGGGTCACACCCAGATTTGGCAGCTCCTCTTTGCACCCCCAGCTCCGTTTGATACAAGTGCTTGGGCAGGAGCTGATCGATCAGCTGCAGAGCGGGGATTGATCAGGATTTCAGCCCCATACATATTCCTGCTCTCTGATAAAGGGAAATCAATAGCTGAAAGAGATATTCCTTGGAGGTGGCAGAGTTCAGCAGACCAGGGCTCACAAGCCCCCCTAAATCCTTTCCTCCCCCCCCCCCCCCCCCCCCCGTTCAAGCCTCACTCCCCCTAAGAGCAAACCCAGGCAGTGGGAGAGATAATTGCTTTGGGGGAGCTAAGCTGGGGCGGGGGGGGGGGGGGGGGGAAGGGCAGGATGCTGAGGAGAGGAGGCAGAGCCTCTCCTCCCACAGCTAGACCTCACCTCCCAAAGCATCAGCTTACCCTGTATCATCCTCCTCTCACCGCTGATCTGGCAAAGAGGGTTTTCCTACTTCTCAGGGTGCTAGACACCCCCCATCCAAAGTCCTGGGCAGGGTGGCCCCGGGGAAGCTGAGCTGACTGGTGAACCCACCGCCCATCACCCCCAACCGCCAGCAGCTGCAGCCAGCACTGCCCTGTGCTCAACCCCCTCCCACGTGCTGAGACCTGGAAATTCATTGCAGGTGTGGCCAGAGTGGCACCCTCCAGGTGCCTGTCCCATGGTGACGGGGTGGGGGCACCCAGTGTTCACCCAGGGGGAAACTCTGCCTGCTGGCAGTACAGCCCTGGGTGCCCCTGGGTGCAAATGGGCATAGAGGCTCCATGGCCCCCACAAAATCCAGCCAGGGTGGGGGGCATTGGCCAGGGTCAGCCCAGACAGACCCTTCTTATGTCTCTGCTCCTGCCGTGCCTCAGTTTCCCTACCCATAAAATCGGCTTCATGCCCAGGAGCTTGTCAGTGCCTTGAGATCACGTGTGGGGACATGCCCTGCATCGGCTGCCTTCACAGGGACAAACCCCAGCTCAGCACCACCCTGGGGAGCCCAGAGGCCAGGGTGGCTCTGTCCCTGCCACTGCTGGTGCCCCAAGAGCCTGGGGGACATGGGCAAAGGTCTCTCCCTGGAGCACCCCCATCCCTATGCCCTGCTGCAGAGACCCGATGCGCTCAGTGCACCTTGGCAAGCCAGCCGGGTGCCCAGACTCAGAGCTGTTTCTTACCAACACCCCGGGGTTATTTTAAGCTCTCGGTCCCTTCCAGGAAACCCCAACTTGAGTGAAGCAAAAAAGACCTAGGGAGTGTTTCCAAAAAGCACCTGCTGCCAGGGCCACCCCCGCCCTGAGATCAACCACAGGCCAAGGGGGACCGGCAGGGAGGCGGTTTGGGGACCCATGGGGCTGCCACCAGCACCCTACGCTGCCAGGAACCCCAGCTCCATGGATGGTCTGGGTGCTGATGCTGGACACCGCTGCCTGGATGCCCACAGCACCCATGGATGCTGGAGGGTTGAAGGTGGGGGGGATGGATAGGGAGGTGGGGGTGGGTGTGCAGGTCACACAAAGCATGAGCGTGCCAGGCCTCAGCTCCGAGCTGCTGCCTCCGCAGATGCTTATCTCGAGCCATGCGAGCAGGCAGAGGAGGTGTGACATTTCGGAGGAGCAGATGCTCAGATGCTGAGCAGTGCTGAGTGGGTGCTGGGTGCTGTGAGCTCGAGGTGCAGACAGGGGCGATGGTGGTGCCCACTGTCCTTTTGTAGCGCTGGCAGGAAGGAAGCAGGGACATCTCGCTGTGGTTTTGGAACACTTGCTATCTCAGCCTCCTGGTCCCCAGCACCCATCGCTCCCCTTCCTCCTCCTTCCTGCCCAGCTGGCAGGCTGCTGGCCATCACCTGGCTGCTTGCAACACACCCAAAGACACCTGCAAAGCTGTCCCCTGTGCCTCCCTGGGCATCCCATCCCCCCCACACCCCCCCCCCCCCCGGACCCTGACATCCCCCCCTTGGGCACAGTCACTACCTCCAGCACACTGCCACCCCCTCCAGCACACTGCCAGTCACCCCCTCCAGCACCCTGCCACCCCCTTGGGGACCCTGCCACCCCCCTCCGGCACCCTGCCATCACCTCCAGGCTCTGCAGCTCCTCCCAGCTCTCTGAACTGGGGTGTTCTGGGGTCCCAGGACACACGTCCCCACCCTAGCCCTGCCTCACCCCTCTGCCACCAACCCCAGCGCTGTTTCGGTCTCATCTCTAATCCCTTTCAATTGCCTTTCACTTTTCCTTTCCTTCCTCACTGTTACCTGCCCGTTTCCCCCTGCCTGGAGGGAGGGTGGCAGCAGGGACCCCCCTGCAGCCCCCCAGCAGGACTTGGGGTCCATGGGGCTCCCTCCAGCTCCATGTTCTCCCCTGGGTGCTGAGGCTGAGCCTGTCCTCACAGCCTTTCCCATACTGTGTCCCTCCCTTCGAGCACAGTGACTCAGGGCCCTGGCTCATCCCAGTGTCCCTCCAGTTCCCTCAGCGCCTGGGGAACTGGTTTGCTCCAGGGAGGACCCTCCCCAGCGCTGACTAAATCCTCCCCGTCCAGCCCTGGCAGTGCCGGGGGACGTGGCGGGGAGCTCCTGCTTCCCACAGAGCCATGGCCAGATGGCTCAGCTTGTTTGGCACGTACACACGCTTGCACATGCTTGCACATGCATGCACACACACACACAAATACATTGCACCCATCCCCAGGGATCATAGGAGCCCGTGGGGCTGGGGGGATGCAGGGGTCAGATCCCGCTCATGTGCTCAAGGGTCCTGGGGGCTGGGCAGCAGGGCACCCTGCCACCCCCTCCAGCACCCTGCCATCGCCTTCAGGCTCTGCAGCGCCCCCCCCCCGCCCCCCCCCCCCCCCACCTCTGTGAACTGGGGTGTTCTGGGGTCCCAGGACACATGTCCCCACCCCCACATGACACCCCTCTGTGTCCCCTCTGCCCGTTCCTGAGGGGACTTAGCTGGTGGCCAGGCAGGAGCTGCTGCCGTTCCCATCTGTGCCCCCGCCCCGGACCCTTTCCTTCTGAAGCAAATCAGTGTGGAAGGAGGTTTCTGCCCCCAGACCCCCCCGGCCACTGCCCACCTGGTTGTGTTTGGTGGTTTCTCAAGCCACCACGTTCCCTGAGAAGGGCACTGGAGGGGACCAGAGGCTCTGCTGGAACTGGGCAGGGAAGGAGAAACCAGCTTTTCCTGGTCTTCCCCAGCCAGGCAGCTTTTTGGGAGGTACTGGAGTGGGTGTGGGACTCATCCCCTCCCCACCGTCACAGGACCAGGGTGGCCCCTATGGGTCAGAGACCCCACTCTGGAGTGTGGGGCTAGGGCTGCCGTCAGAGCCGGGAGCTGCTCACCCAGCGCTGCTCTTCAAAGCGGTAACCGCATTAGCCACCAGTAGGTTTCAGAGTTAACATCCTGTTTAGGGAGAACCATTCATGCGGTCTCAGGCTGTCAGCCAGCCCCATCCGAGGCTGCTGCTGCTCTTTCTGCATGCAGCCAGGGCCGGTGACACCGCCTGGCATAGGGCCAAGGTCCCACTGTCCCCATGGTGGGTGACAATGGCACCTCTGCCACCCCATGAGAGCCTGACTGTGTGAGGCTCGGGGCTCTGCTGTGTCCCCATCCCCTCCCACACAGCTCCCAGTGCCACCAGTGCCCTCAGCACTGGGGGGGGCACAGGGTGACCTCCCTTTGCTTTCCTGGGGATGTTGCGGTGTCACCAGTGGTGGCTCCCGACACGGGGCTGTGCCCTGGCGAGGGAGCCAAGTCCCCAGTGGGACTGTGATATCACAAACAAGCCGGTCTCACCTCCTCCTCCTCTTCCTCCCGATGAGGCGAGGCGGCTGCCCCTCACCTCTCCAAATTTAGCGAAGGCCGCTGAGCCTGCGGGTTTCCTGCTCCTGCTCTCCGCCGCCGCCGAGCCCTGACGCCACCGCAGCCGGGCCTCACCGGTGGCCCTGGTACCAGAGCAGGTAGGAGCCATCATGCTGCCATGTCCCGCAGGGATGTCCCCATGTGCCAGCATCCCTTCCTGGCTCTGTCCCTTCCACCTGCCCCCCCAGCCCCCAGCTCCCACCGCTCCACCTGTCGCTGCTCTTTGCCATTTTACGGGGCGCAGCATCAGCGGCAGGGGACAGAGCTCCCCAGCACCGGGACACGGTGACATCGGGTCGTGTGAGGCTTCGCTTGCCAAGCTTGGGCTTCCCCAGCCTGCGCCACAAGCTTGGTTTTTAGGCTTGACCACTGCTTTGGGTTTAGTTACCCCAAAAAGAAGCAAAAGGGGGAAAAAAATGCCTGTTTGCCTTCCAGTGGCTGGGGAAGTGGGATGGGCTGAGCGCGCTGCCCTGCCCAGCCACCTCCCAGCCCTGGCTCCGCTCCCTGCCCAGCTCGTGTTTAGCAGCTTTGGGCAACCCTCCAATGCCGTTTTCCCCCCGGCGATGGGTTTTCGTGCTCAGGGTTGGGGTTGGTACCAGGGTGCTGGGTGCCAGCACTGTCCCCAGGGCGCTGGGAAGTGGCCAGGCCCCACACTGCCCTGCCCCTCCGCCCTGCCGGGTCTGGGGGTGCAGGATGGGGCAAGAGCCCCCCCGCAGCCTGCTCTGAGCAGTGGCCGGTGCCCCCCCAAGACTGGCTGTGGGGAACCGTGAGAGCATCCTGCAGGACCTGTGGGTCTCATCACTGCTTGGGAACATCTACCCCGGAGGGGACATCTGACAGGCAGCTCTCCTGGAGGGCGAGTACTGACCCTGCTGCTATCGCCGTGGTCTCCCATCACCCCACAACCTCCCTCCTGCCTCTAGCACCTGCGAGGATGCCCTGACCCCCCCCCCTGCAGCCCCGGGCTCTGCAGGGAGCAGCTTCACTCTCTCCAGACAATGCTGCAGAGGGGAAACTGAGGCACAGCTGTGGTGGGGCAGCATCAGGACAGTGATAACCAAAGAGCCTGCTCTGCAGGCAGGGGGATCCTTGGCCACCCCCCCACCCCAGTTCCAAAACCACCCTCAAACCAAGGGGCTGGGGGTTGAACCCAAAATTCTCCACGCTAAGAGTTGGTGTCTGTGGGATCCAGCCCCATGATCCTGGTCCCACCTCCTGTCCCCTCCACAGGTCGCCTGGCTGGAGGGGACTCCCGGTCCCCCCTGGCTACCCCCGGTCCCTGTCATGGCACCTGGATGCGCTACGTGACCCCAGACCCCGCAGTCCCCCACCTCCTGCCCTGCCCCAGCAGACTCGGCGTCTGCCTGTGGCCGCTGCCTGCCCACCCCAAGCTCCCCGTGGGGCACGGCCAGGACCCCAGCCAGCACCCACCGCCGCCGCCGTGGCCTCCGTGGCTCAGTGAGGATGTGGGAAGGGGGTTCCCTCTGCCCCGGCTCTCCTGCATTCCTTCCCCCCCTGCTCTTCCTCCCTTCCCTCCTCTGCCTCCTCCCTCCCCTTCCCTGGGATGTGGCCTGTTTCTTGCCCCTCATGCCCAGGGGCTGGGGCCAGGCTGCCAGCTCCCCAAAAGGCTCCTGGGCAGAGCCAAGGTCTTGCCAGACACCCCCACCCCCAGAAACAGCCCCTCCCCTGGCAGCTGCCTGCACCCCTGGCCCCACAAACCCGGCAGCGGGTGCTCCTGCCTGGCCAGCAGACACAGCTTTGCTCCTGCTTGTCTTGGGCTCCCCCCCACCTGGCCCCTTGTCCCCAAGCTCCCTGTCCCCCCCCAGGCTCCCTGCTGACCCCCTGGCTGCTCCTCTGCCTGCAGCCCCTGATGCCACCAGGGCCACCAGCTGCCGGACCCCCGCGGGGCTGGACATGGCCCCTTTGCCAGCGTGGCTGCTCTGCACCGAAGATGTCCCCACCAGCAGCGTGGAGGAGGAGGAGAGGAGAGCCGAGGCTGAAGAGCTGCAGGGAGGCACGGAGGGCTGGAGGAAGGAGCCCTTTGGCAGAGCAGAGCCGGCGTCGGCGGGGGTCCAGCCACTCCCCCCACTGCCCAGGGGTCCGAGGGTCCCCCTGGGCAGCCTGCACCCCCTTCTCCTGCCCCAGCTGTGCCTCTGCCCCTGTGGCACCCACTGCTCCCTGCTCCTGCTGGCCCCGCAGCCCGCGCCGCCGCTAGCCCACCTGGGTGACATGGGGACCCCAGTGTCACCTGGGCAGGGCTGTGGCAGTGCCCTCCTCCAGCTGCCACCCTGCCTGTGGCTGTGTGGGACCCTCCTGCCCCCCGGGCAGGGTGCTCCCGACCTGCCGAAGCCACCGGTGGGATGTGTCCCTCTTCTCCAAGGGCCTTTCCCCTTCCCCAGCTGCGGGGCAGGAGGGTGCCCCCCACTGCCGGGGGGGATGCCCTGCTCTGCCCTGCAGCCCGAGGTGTCCCACCGCGGCGTGACCAAGCCACCTGCCAGCACCCCGGCCGTACCCGCCGGGGAAGGACGTTGGCAGGAGCAAGTACAAGTGCAACATCTGCACCAAGAGCTTTGGGCAGCTGTCCAACCTCAAGGTACCTGGGGTGCCCCGGCACCTGCTCCCCCCCACCCTCGCCCACCCCTCCTGCCTCCCTAGGGTCAGCCCGCACTGGGGACAAGGGACAGTGGTGGTTCATCCCAGCTGGGCTGGCAGGTTGTGGGCTTCTCCCCGTGCCTCAGTTTCCCCACGGCAAAGTGCCCAGCGGTGTGAAGTGCTCTGATCTGGGCTACGGTTACAGCCCCCCGTGCTCCAGCTGTGCCCAGGGGCTGCAGGATGCTCCTGGGGTGGGGGGCTGGGGCAACCCAGACTCCAGGGCTCCCCAGATGCCCCCCCATTGCCCCGTTGCCCCCCCCCCCTCCCCGGCAGGTCCACCTGAGGGTGCACAGTGGTGAGCGGCCCTTCCAGTGCCCCATCTGCAAGAAGTGCTTCACACAGCTGGTACATCTGCAGAAGCACCGGCTGGTGCACACTGGCGAGAAGCCCCACCAGTGCCTGGTAAGCACCCACTGGGTGCTGGGAGGGTGGGGAGGGTCCCAAACTAGCACCCACACCAAGCCCTTCATCCTCTTGCCCCTGCAGACATGCCACAAGCGCTTCAGCAGCAGCAGCAACCTGAAGACCCACCTGCGGCTGCACTCGGGCGAGAAGCGTTTCCAGTGCCACCAGTGCCACAGACAGTTCTCCCAGCACATCCACCTCCAGCTCCACCGGTGCCTACACCACTGCTGGCACCCACCTCCCAGATCCCCGGTCCCCCCCCGCCACCTAGCCCAGGCTGGTGGGTGCTCCAGCCTGGTTGCTGGGTGGCCAGTGCAGAAGGAGGAGGAGGATGAGGATGAAGGAGGGAGCCGGCCAGGCCAGGCTATGACACTGCTGCAGGGCTTTGTACTGGGGGAGGTGGGGAAGGGGCTGTCTGGGTGGGCAGAGGTGGATGTGGGGACCCGCCACGGTGTCCCCAGGGAGCAGCAATGTCCCCCAGCAGGGCCTGTCTGAGCTGGGACAGCCCTGTGGGCTGCACAGGGAGGGGGGCTGCCCCCCTAGCCCCTCAGAGCCAGGAGGAGCTGCCACCACCATCCACTGGCTCCATCAATGCTGCCCCAGCCTTGGGGACAAGGATGGAGGGGGGTCCCCCAAAGTGACAAGCATCTCCGTGTCCCCAGAGCCCTCGGGGAGGGTCTCCCTCCAGCCAGCCCCTCCTCCCAGGCCATCTGTGCCCCCACCCTGCAGCAGTGTCGCCCCGGGGCTGTGCCTGGAGTACAACCCCCCCCCCCTTTTCCTGGGGAAAAAGCTTTAATTTCTCAGCCCCCCTCAATCTCAGGTGCCCTCCGAGCTCCTGGCATGTCACCCCCACAGCTCCCATGGGGACACAGCTCTGCCCATCGCAGATTTTGTCGGCTCGGTGCCACCACCGAACCCTCCAGGGGTCTGTCCGAGTGTGCCATGCCAGGGGGGGCATCCCCAGCTCCAATACCTCTGGGTGCTGCTCCCGCATCCTGCTTGCACCCTGAGCACCTCGCTCACCCCCAAAGGATGTGACAGCCCCGGCTGCTGAGGCTGGGCCGGTGGGTGACATCCCTCCTGTTATTTTATTCAATAAACCTTTCTGCCTCTGCAGCCCACCTGCCCTCGGCAGGGCTCAGCCCGGTGCAGCTCCCCAGGGAGGGGCAGGAGGGTCCCTGTTGTCCCCAGGGCATCACCCATCACCGCGGGTGTCCCTTGGAAGGGCGTGGGACTTGGGATGGAGCCACTTCTTCCAGTGCTGGAGTGCCGCATGGCTCGGGGCCAGGGGCTGGTGGCCCTGGAGCCCCCTCCTCTGGGAGTCAAGGGCCTGCTCCCCCCAACGGGGACTTGGGGGGGCTTCAGAGACTCTTCTCCAGCTGGAGTTGGGGACACAGCCCCCGTGGCTGCCCTCAGTGGCGCGTGGCTCCAGCCGGAGGGGTTCACAACCGTGTCCCACCAGCTCCAGCAGGGAGGGAGAGGGCAGGGTCCGGCTGACACGCTCCAGCCCCACCACGACCCGACACTTCTCCAGGGCAGCAAAGCTGGTGGGGCAGCAGGTGGGGGACGGCCACACACGAGCCCCCAGCCCCAGCCAGCCCCTGGTCCTGCTGGCCAAGGTGCAGATGGAGCTCAGCTCTGCCTCAGTTTCCCCAGCATGTGAGTGGTGGCACCCAGAGCTGGGTGGCCCCGGGCACCCCAACCGGACCTGAACTGCGGCCACTTGCACTGGGCTGGCAGTGGCCAGGGAGGCTCCCAGGCTGGGCCAGCAACTGGGAGTGGTGGCCCTGGGGTGAGTCTGGCACCGCAGCGGGGCACCTGTGGGTGCTGGGGAGGAGCGGGAGGGCAGGGCGAGGATACAGGGCGGGTGATGGCTCTGCTGTCGCTCCAAGCCCTGCCGGGAAAGGGCCTTGCACCCCGGGGTCAGGTCTCCTGCGGTGGCCCAGGGCTACTGTGACCCCACTCTGTCCCCTAGCCAGCATGAAGCCCATTGAGACCCCCAGCTCTGCAAGACCTGGGAGACCTCCCAGTACTAGGAGCCTCCTGGGAATGTGCTGCAGTGCTGGGGGCTCCGTGTGGGACCCCCATGTAGCTGATTAATCCGCATGCAACCCCACAGCCCTGGGGACCTCCAGCCCCTCACCACAGTGTGTTGGGACCCCACTAGCCCCATGGCCCAGCTGAGCCCGGCCGACACGGTGCCCTGGTGGGCTGGCTGCAGGTGCAGGGACACAGCTGGTCGCTGAGATCCCCTCCAAGGTTACCATCGCCCTCACCGAGATGGGTGGCGGGGAGGGGGTGGCTGGGCAGGGGTCTGAGGGGCCCAGAGCCACCCAGGCCAGCCAGGCTCCCTCCCGGCGCTGCTGAGTCGGAGGAAACGGAGGAGCTGGGTGCTGGGGAACCAGCCTGACCGGCTCCCCGGCTGTCAGCACCTGAGGAATGCCAAACCTCCGCTGCGCCAGGGCTGGGTGCTGAGGGCTGGGTGCTGAGGGCTGGGTGCTCGGCGGGTGACTCTGCCGGTCCGCCCAGCTGTGGCGTGCAGGGAGCAGCACCCCCAGCCCCGCTCGGCACGGCACAGCACAGCACAGCACCCCGCTCGCCACCCGGCTGGCACAGCGGGACCCTCGGCCAGCAGGTACGTGGGGGTGCAGGGTGGGAGACCCCCAGGCACAGGGTGCTGCCTGGGCTGGCCCCCGCTTGCACGGGTGCTGGTGGAGAGGGAGGCTTTGCAGTGCTGGGAGCCGGAGGTACTGGTGCTCCTGTCCTGCCTGCCACCCATGGGATGCTGCCCAGTGCCTGGACCCATGTCCCAGATTGGGGGGTGCTGGGATGGGTCCCTACTGCTCCAGAGATTGGCACCGGCCAGGGAGGGGGGACAGGGCTGGGAAGTGGGGGCTGAGCCTGGCTGTGCCCCTCTCACCTTCAGTCCCCAGATTTGGGGGGCTGCTGGGGTTGTAACCCTGCTCCTGCCACCGAAGCACATCCCCAGAGCCACAGGAACAAGCTGGGGCTTCTCCACCTCTGGTGGCTTTGCAAGCCGGGCTGGGGGCACGGTGGGGCTCCCCCAGCACCCCTGTCCCCCTCCTCCTCACAGGGCACACGGCTGCCTGTGGCACAGCTCGGCAGGGGGGGACGCAGGGGCAGGAGGGGAGGTGGTGGATCCCCTGCCCTGGTTATGAACCCCAGCCTGCACAGCAGCCACACAAACCAAGCCCTGATTTTCCCGAAGGCGGCAGGTCCGCTCTCACCCCGTGGCGATGGGGCTCAGCCCGGTGTGGCCGGAGGCTCGGCTTAATCCATGGTCACCGGCTCAAAGGCACCTGCAGCTGCTGCCGTTGGCCTCTCTGTCTCTTCTGAATATTAGATGGCACCTTGCACCTTTTACTTGGGTGCTGGAAGACCTGGGCTGGGTGCTGGGAGACCCTTTGGGTGATGGGAGGCAGCAAACGAGCTGAGCGGGCTGGCTTGGCTTGGCCAGGGGGGGATTAATTAACTGTGCCGGGTGCCCTGGTGTGGCAATTCCACTGGGATCCAGTGCAGCATGTCCTGGTGGGCAGGGATGGCTGGCATGAGCAGCAGGGAGGTCACAGGGTCTCGCCCTTGTGTCCTTGTATCCTCATGTCCTTGTGTCCTTGAGCAACCATCAACAGTAGGAAATATTTTGGTGAAAAAATGGGGTTCTGGGGCAGAGCAGGGCTCCGGGGTGAGCTCCTTTCCCAGGGCCGCTGGGGCACCGGGCAGCCCGGCACGGCACCGGGTGCTGGATCCAGCTGCAGGGAAGGGATGGGAAAGACAGACCTGGAGATCTTTGGAAATCTGGCTCCAGGCAAGAGGCAGCCGTGATGCTGAGTCAGCAGCTCCCGCCTCCCCCCAGCACCCCAGTGCTGTGCAGAGCCAGCGTCCCTGTCCTGGTGCCACCCCGGGGCCACGGGCACGGCGGAGCCGGGCACTGCCAGCGAGCGCTTGAGAAACCAGCGCTGAGGCAAACCCGGGGTGCAACCAGGTGCCAGGCGGCTCCGGCTCCCGCTCCGGTGGGATGGCAGTACGGCAGGGCAGAGAGGGGCCACGGCCCTGTGCAAACTGCACTGCCCTGGCACAAGGGTCCCCCTGTGCCACCGCAGAGCCCCAGACTCGGGGTGCTGGGGGTCCCTCCAGCCTGACCCTGCTCTTGGCTGTTTGCCTTGATACCCATCTTGACCCTGGCAGGTTTAAGCAGCTTTTCCTCCGCACTGGTGAGCGCACCCATCCTGCTTCCACTGGCAGGTGCTGTGGCCCTGGGGACACAGCTGTGGCCCCGGGGACCCAGCTGTGGCTTTGCCCATGCAGATGTGGCTTTGCCCATGCAGATGTGGCTTTGCCCATGCAGATGTGTGGTCCCGCCCAGGCTGGTCCCAGACTCGAGCGGCGCTGGCTGTCCCAGACGAGGTCTCATCGCCTCCTGGAAAATGACACAAACTCTTCCTATCTGTACTGGAAAGACCTGCCGGGCCAGGGAGAGCAAGACGCAGAGGGCGCATGGCAGGCTGGCAGAAGGGGCAGGCAGCTGCCTGCACCCAGCACTTCTCTGCCTGTCCCCAGCCTCCTCGACCCCCCTTAGGGACTGGTAAAGCCCAACTGGTGGAGGGAGCTCAGCCCCAGGTAGTGCAGGATGAGACCCATTTCCAAGGTGTCACCCAGGAAAACCAGCCTAAGGAGTGGCTGTGCAGGGAGGTGTCCCCATCCCTGGCCAGAAGACCCCAAGCTCAGCCTGTCCTCGGGGCTGAGCCTGAAGCCCCATCCCTGCCGCTGTCCCTGTAGCCGGGCGGTGACACCAAACAGGTCCTAATTGGGAGATGCCGAGATGCTGGAGCGCTTCCGGCTCCCTCCCCGGCAACTGCTGCGTCAGCTGCTTCCCAAACCCAGCAATAAAACCCTTCTGGGGCAGGGACGCAGCCACGGCACAGCGACGCCTCCACCGGCATCCCCCCCAGCCAAGGCGGCGTGGGTGTCCCTGTCCCCTGCCCTGCGCCCCAGGGACCCCAGCGATGCCCACCCTGCAGCACCGAACACAAGGGTGCAGGAGCTGAGCGCCGGGTACCACCTTGGGTCAGGGTGCAAGTGCCGGGTGGCTAGCGCAGCTCCTTTTCTCCTGCTGATGGGGCTGCAGAGGTGGATGGAGCCATCCCACCTTTGCCGTGCAGTGGCAGGGAAGGGTCAAGGGAAGATGCTGCTCAGGTCCCCACCTCCTCCTGCAAACCCCACAGCTGCCCCAGCCCTCGTCCTGGTCCTGGCCAGGGCCCTTTCCCCCCCCCAGAACAGCTTCCCTGTTGATTTTTGGGCTTGTTTGTTTGCTGCATTTGCTGACTCGGCGCAGCCCTGCTGCCCGCCTGACTCATCCCGCAGCTTGGGGCATGGCATGGCTCGGGGAACAGCACGGCCGGGCCGGATCCTGCACGCTCACCTGTGTTGTGCCAGCCCGCCGGGCTCTGCCAGAGCCCACCCAGGTGGCACGGCAGAGCTCCCCACCATCCCTGCTGGATGCAGAAGTGTTGGCACAGGCAGGAGAGGGGCCCACAGTGCCCACCACATCCTGCACGTGCCAGGATGGATGATGTGAGCACCCTGAGAATTGAAGAGAGCCCCAGAGCCACCTCCTATGCTCCTGGGAACCCACAAAATGTCCTGCAGGATCAGAGGGAGGCGTAGGGGGGCTTTAGGGTCTGGCTTGGGGTCCAGGGCTGGTCCCCCAGGGTGGTTTCTGCTCAACTCTCCCAGCACCTTCCTCTCCCTGCAGCTCTGCCAGCCCCAGCGTGGCAGCCGCGGGGGCCGAGCCCGGCAGCGCGGGGTGTTACGAGGCCGTGGCAGCCCCCTCCCCAGACCCCCAGCATGGATCCGCCCTTGCGACACACCAAGGCCAGAGGCTTCGTCTCCAGTGCGGAGCTGAGCATGAAGCAGGCAGCGGCGGGTGCTCCGGGGACCGAGGGCAGGTCCCGCTTCCAGAAGGTCTCGCTGGTGTCGCGGCGGCTGGAGAGCGCGGGGAGCACGCGGGGCCGGGACGGGAGCCCCTCGCGCGTGTCCCTCCTGCTGCAGGCCTGGGAGAGGGAGATCGTGGAGCAGACGGCGTCCGGCCCCGCCAGCCTGGCACACCGGGAACGCTCGTCCTCCATCAACCTCCTCAAGGACTTCACGGCGCACGGCCCCATCTTCTCGCAGGTGTATTCCCCCACACAGAAGCCCCGGCGGCAGGATGAGAGGGGGAAGACAGGGGCCGGTGGCGGCAGCGATGGCATCCTCCCACCGGTGGGTCCCCCCCGTGAGATGCCCGTGCACAGGGAGAGCTACGTGCATGGCACCCTCCTCCCCACCCGGCCTGCCGAGTGCCTCACGGGGGGTCCCGGTAAAGGTCCTGGTGCCCCGTGCGCGGCCGAGCCTGGCTGTACCCCTGCCCTGCCCAGGGCCAGGCACATCACGGTGCTGCGGACGGGCAGGGATGCAGCCAGGCTGGAGCCGGGGCTGGCGGAGGGAAGGGGAGCCCCAAACGGGACGCGCAGCACTGCCGGTGCCACAGTGGCCCTGCCGCAGCTGGAGAGCTGCAGGCAGGACGGCAGCAGCTTTGCTGGGGCCACGGTGGGCACCGAGAGCTCACCGGGCACCGCAGAGGCCACTGGGCTCCTGGCCGAGGGATCCCCCGGGGAGAAACACTTGCCGCAAGCTGAAGCCACGCTGGATAACGCAACCCCGAGAGACAGCGACAGGCCTGGGGACCCACAAACCAGTATAACCAGCTCCCCGCAGTGTCCCTCGGCAGGCGCCGGTGGCCGGGCTGATCCAGCTGGTGCGGGAGAGGGAAGCATGGCAGACGGGGACGGCACCATTTCAGCCACGCCACCGAGGACAGAGCGCCCCCCGGGAGCTGGCAGCATGCCTGAGGACCCCTCCTCGGAGGCAAGTGATGGTCCATCTGAAGCACCAGCATCTCCAAAGGCTGAACTTGAGTTGGAGGGGGGTGAGACAACAGAAGAACCCCAGGGCATGGCCCAAGAGCCTGAGAGCAGCCCAGAGCCCCCTGCTGAGCCCCCAGCCCCTGACACCCCAGCTGAGACCTCCCCTGATGCAACCGAGGAGGACCCTGAGCTGCTGGTGGACATGGAGATCTTTGTGGACACGCTACGCAACATGGAGCCCTCGGAGATGCGGAAGGCGCCCAAAGCCCCACGCCAGCCCCGGCCATCATCGCTGGGCCGCTGTGCCGCTCTGCCCCCCATCCACGAGGACCGCGTGGCTCCCCGCGCCCCCATCTCCCTGCCCGAGGCCCTGCGCGAGCTGCTGATGCGGGGCCCGCCGGGGCGGCAGGAGGAGAGCCTCGAGGAGGAGGTGGAGATTGAGAACCCCTACCTGAGCCCCAGCGAGCGGGCGCTGGCCGGGACCCCCTGTGGGGAGCCCAGGGACGGTGTGGCTGGTGATGGCTGGGTGGAGGAGGGCTCGGTCCTGGGGACACTGAGGCAGGTGGGAGCAGAGGAAAAGGTCAAACCGGTGGCCGGGGGCTTGGCCGAGGGGAGCGTGCTCTTCCGAGGGAACGTTCTCAAGGGCATGGCACTGCTCTCCCACTTCTTGGAGCACCGGGCGACGGCGGCTGACGAGAGCAAGCCCTACTCACGCTTGGACAACAGCGTGCTCTACAGCCGCTTCGTCTCCCCCAGCACCACCCTGCTTGAGCTGCCCGGCAGGGATGCTGGGGGCACGGGCTCAGCCATCCCTGGGGACCACAATGGGCTGGGCCCTGGTGATCACCTCAGCCCCAAGATGGCCATGCTGGAGGCCCCGGGACCTGGCTCCATCCCTCCTGTCACTGAAGAGCCAGATTGCACCGTGGCCCTGTGCCCCGCTGATGTCCTGGTGAGTGCATCCCGCAACGCGGCACCTGGGGAGATGCTCTGCCTGCCGGGGCACACGGGGAGGTGGCGGGGCCTGAACCCTGGAGCATCTTTTCCTGTTGCCATCCCATCAGAGAGGCCACCGGGTGAAAGCCCCTGGTGCGATGGGAGGGTACTGGGATGGGTGATGGAGGGTACTGGGATGGGTGATGGAAAGGTACTGGGCAAGTACCAGAGTGGGTGACAGGAGGGTACCAGGTCAAGTGATGGGAGGGTGCCACCATGAGTGCTGGGAGGGTCCTGGGGCAGGCGGGGAGGCTGAGCCCCAGCAGTGCAGGAATGCTCGAGGTGTGGCTGCTCGGGGCGGTGGGAGGGTTTGGCAGACGCCAGACGCGAGGCTGCGGCGGCAGCTGCGGCTTCCTTGGGCTGCGGGGAGATGGCTGGTGCAGCTGATGTCCCTCTGCGCTCCTCACGCGCCTGTCCCCTTGGGTGTTTGCAGCAGGAGGACAAGGAGGGCTTCAAGAAGATCAACACAAGACCTGGCAAGGTACAGGGTTGGGCTGGGCTGGCTGGGGCATGGTGCGATGCGGTGCGGTGCGGTACGGCAGCACCTCTTCATCTGTCACCCCTTCCCAGATCATCCTCTTCTCCGAGGCTGGCTTCGCAGGCCAGAAACGGGAGATTTGGGGCAACATCCCTGACGCCACGTCCTGGGAGCTCTCGCAAACCATCTCCATCCGGGTCATCCGAGGCGGGTAGGGGACAGCAGCAAGGCGAGGGCACACGGCGAGGGCACACGGAGGGAGGGCTTAGCCAGGGCTCACGCGCTCCCTGTGCCAGGGATGGCAGCTGGGTCCCAGCCTGGGCTTCAGGAGTGACTGTCCTGCCAGCACTAATTACTGCGGCTGCGATCCAGCATCGCGGTGGTGGCAGGATGTCCCCACCCACGGTCTGCCCCGAGGCTCCTGATGGCTGTGGGGCAGCAGATAAAAGCAGGATTTCCCCCCTTTTGCTCCCACTCCGCTGCCAGGTGGGTGATGTACGAGAAGCCACGGTTCCACGGGCGCAAGTGCGTGCTGGCCGAGGGGGATGTGGAGATCGACAACCCCTGGACGGCGTATGGGCAGAGCGGGCAGCCCCACGGCAGCCGGCCCTTCCGCATTGGCTCCTTCAAGAGGGTGGTGCGGGTAAGCCCAGGGACCCCCCAGCCACCCACTCACCCGCCAAGGTGGGGGTGCCGGACCCCCATAACACTGCTCTGCCCCATGCCAGGATTACCGCACCCCTGAGATCAGCCTCTTTGCGGAGGAGAACGGCGAAGGCGCCCGGTTGAAGTTCACCGGCTCAGCCGAGGACACCCGCACACGGGGCCAGGCACTTGCTGCCGCCTCCATCATCGTCCACTCGGGCCTGTGAGTGGGACCGTGGGGACGGGTGGGTGCCAGATGGGCTCCAGCATGGGCTGGAGCAGGGCGTGATGCTTTCTGCCGCTTCCCCAGGTGGCTGGTTTACTCCAAGCCTTTCTTCGACGACGACCCCTATGTTTTGGAGCCAGGCGGGTATCCTAATTTAAAGGCTTGGGGAGCAAAGGACCCATCCATCTGTTCCATGCACCCTATCAGGCTGGTGAGTGCTGGTTACTGGGGCACTGGGGCCATATCCAGCCCTGGGCACAACAGGCAGGAGCATCTCCCAGCAGTTCCCAGTTTCCGTCACTGAATGTTGGTGTGGAAATGTGCCAAGCGTGGCTCTGGGACACGCTCCTGAGCGCTGGTGGTGAGGGAAAGCAATAAAACAAAGTCCAAAAAAGCTTGGTCTTGAATGAAAACGACCCAAAAACCAGCTCAGGCTTTGAAGAGGGGGGGGAATGGGACGACCCTACATCATCCCCTCCTGCTGCCACAGCCTCACTGGGGCTCCTTCATCTTCCAGGGCTGCCCCGTCGTGGAGAGACCCGGCGAGCCGCAGGTGAGCGCCCGGGCAGTGCCCGGCGAGGCTGCGGGGCCGGGCTGGCTGCGGTGCTGTGCTCACCCTGCCGTGTCCCCAGGTGCTGATCTACGAGGCCGCGGGTTTCCAGGGCCGCAGCTTCACCATCAGCCGAGACATCTACGACCTGAAGCACCTGCCTGGGCCAGCACTGCCCACCGTGGGCTCCCTGCACGTCCTGGGTGGCTGGTGAGCGGCGTGGGGTGGGCAGGGCTGGCATCCCGGCTGGAGCAGGGTGGGAAGGTGACGGTCACCCCCGGGAAAGGTCTTGCAGGAGCTGCCTGGGGCTGTGGGATGGCCGCGGGCAGCTTGGGGGACAGGGTGGCACTGGAGCGGTGGGGGTGGTGGCCCCATGTCCCGGCACGTGGAAATCCTCTGGAGAGCCGACTGCCTGTGTCTGCCTGTGCCACAGCTGGGTCGGCTACGAGAAGGAGGGCTTCCGCGGCCACCAGTACCTGCTGGAGGAAGGGGAGTACCAGGACTGGAGGCAGTGGGGCGGCTACAGCAAGGAGCTGTTGTCCTTACGGCTGATACGGACGGTGAGGGCAGGGGTAGCGGCATCACTTGGGGATGGACCCTGTGTGGGCAGAGAGAGCCAGAACCCCCAGACCCATCCTCATCCCCCAAAGAGAACCTTCCGTGCCTGCACCAGGCAGCCGGGATGGCCTGAGATCTCCCAACCTCATCACACGCAGAGGTCCGGGTGCCCAGAGCTGCTCCCACCCCCCTGGGCACCCTGAGGCCAGGCAGGACCCTGGCTGCGTGTGTGGAGAGCGCCCGGCCTGCAGCCCCTTCCCCCTGACAGACCGAGGGGCTCAGGGGGGTCCTTCTCCCCACAGGACTTCTCCCACCCGGCGCTGGTCCTCTTCGAGGCCATGGACTTCGAGGAGGGCCCCAGCGTGGAGCTGAGCGAGGCGCTCCCCGACACGCAGCTGGCCGGCTACGGCACCGTCACCCAGTCCATCCACGTGCTGAGCGGCGTGTGAGTGTGGGGATGGGGGAGAGGGGGGTCAGAGGGGACAGATAAGGGGGGGCTGAGCCAGCACCCACATTTTCCCGGCAGGTGGGTGGCCTACGAGGGCACCAACTTCTCGGGCGAGCAGTACATCCTGGAGAAGGGGGTGTACCGCAGCTGCGAAGACTGGGGCGCCACGGATTGCTGCATCGCCTCGGCGCAGCCCATCCTGCAGGTGAGAGCTCCGCACTCCCCCCTTCGCCGTGGGACCCCCCGGTGCCACCACACACCGGGCTGGTAGGGGCTGGACCGGTCCAAGGTGCCAACCAGCCCCCGTCCATCTGCTTCCAGGTCGGGGAACACAACCTCCATTTCGTCTCCAAGGTCAGGGGCAGCGGATGGGGAGGGGGATGCGCCCCCCGGGGGATGCAGCCCCTTGCGGGGTGGTGGCATCTTGCCCCCCTCACTGAGCCCCTCTGCTCCCCAGATCCTGCTCTTCTCAGAGCCTGAATTCTCTGGGGATCATGTCACCTTCGAGGAGGACCAGGACGCCCTGCCCGCCACCTTCATCCCGCGCTCCTGCAGAGTCCGCGGGGGCAGGTAGGGTGTCCCACAGGCACCCTGGGGGCTCCCCGGGAGGGTGGGTGGGATAAGGGGTGCTGGGGAGCCGCAGGAGGGATGGATGCGCACCAGGACGGCCACGTCAGCCCAGGCACGCTCCTCCCCGCCAGCTGGATCCTGTTCGACGGGCAGGCCTTCGCCGGCGAGCAGCACGTGCTGTCTGAGGGCGAGTACCCCACGCTCAGCGCCATGGGCTGCCTCTCCTCCACCACCATCCGCTCCTTGAGGAAGGTCCCGGTGGTGAGTACCAGCCCCTCCTTCCCTTCCCGCCGGCGCTGGGGGCAAAAAAAACCCCCCAGGAACCTTTTTCCTCTGCCACGGGTGCCCCCAGTCCTGGCTCTGTGTGGCCTTGGAGCCCTTCTGCACCCATGGGTGCTCACTCCTCCTGCCTCACCTCTTCCCCCACCCCACAGTTTTTCTCGGAGCCCTCCATCTTCCTGCACGGGCTGGAATGTTTCGAGGGGAAGGAGATCGAGCTGAACAACGAAGTGCGGAGCCTCCAGGCAGAGGGTTTCAACAACCACGTGCTGTCGGTGCGCATCAAAGGCGGGATGTAAGTGAGCCCCAGCCCTGCTCTCACCCGCCCCGGCTGGTGGGTGCCATCTGCCCACCCAGGGGTGACCGTGCCCTGCCCGTCCCACCCCATCCTGCCCCATCCCCCACAGCTGGGTGCTGTGCGAACACGGTGACTTCCGAGGGCGCCAGTGGCTGCTAGACTGCACCGAAATCACCAACTGGCTGACGTACAGCGGGCTGCAGCACGTGGGATCCCTCTACCCCATCCGCCAGGTGCGTGCCACCCTGCGGGAGGGGACGGGGTGCTGGCACCCGATGGGGTGAACCCCAAAACCTCGGGGCAGGCAGCTCACGAGGCGCTGAAGAGCCGCCAGTGCCGATGGCTGGGAGGAGGATGAGTGGCTCCGGCTGAGCTGGAGGAGGGAGGAGGGCACAGCCCAGGCGCTGCTGGCAGCTTCGGCCCATGAAAGGTGCCACCAGCCCAGCACTGTCACCCTGATCCCCGTCCCCTGCCCTGGGAGGGGCCCCTTTGGTGGCAAAATGCTCCCCATGAGCAGGGACCTTGCGCAATGCCCCGGCATCCCAGCAAGTGAGCCCTGCCTGTGCCAGCTACCAGACAGGCCAGGGCCACAGCCATCGCCCTGGGGAGAGGCAGGGACCGCTCGGGGGAAGGGGGGACAGGGAGGACCCTTTGGGCAGCCACCCCAGGGGACCGTGGTCCTCCCTTCCCTAAGCCACAAGCTGGGTGAGGTCCCTCCTCAGCCAGCTGTGGCTGGCAGGGCTGGAGGCACAGGCAGCAGGGCTTTTAGGTGCAAAAAAGGTTTTTCTCTTTGCAGAGACGGATCTATTTCCGTATCAGGAGCAGGGAGCTGGAGCTCTACCTCATGGTCCCCGATGATGTGGAGGACATGAAAGCGGGGCGGGTGGTGGTCTCCAGCCTGAGCGAGCAGAGCAGCTCTGTCTGGTACTACGAGGATGGGCTGATCAAAAACCAGGTCAGGGTTGACGTGTGATAGCCAGAACGGCAGAGGGGACCTGGGGGAGCCCCTGGCAGGACCCCTGCTGGGATACCTGCCACCCCACAGCAATCTTTTAGGGTCTGTAACAGCTTTTCCCAGCATCTGACCGCAGCCTTGTCCCCACAGAATAGTTCATTCACTCCTCCCTAGATCTCCCCTGGAGATGTGAAGGCATCCCTGCCTTTCCAGAGGAGTTTTTGTCACCCTAATCATCCCCACCTCTCACCAAGGGGTTTTCCTGCTCATCCCACCCCAGAACCAGCTGCACTTTCAGGGAAACCCCTCTGAGCTCTGAGCCTTTGTGCTGGGCGGAGACGATGGAGAAAAGTGGGCTGACCCAGCCACCACCACTCCTTGCAGGTGGCCCCCAACATGAGCCTGCAGGTCATCGGGCCAGCCGGGAAGGGCGCGAAGGCTGTGCTCTGGTCGGAGACCCGGATGCCACGTCAGACCTGGAGCATCGATTCTCAGGGACGGATCCACAGCCAGATGTTCGAGGACATGATCCTTGATATAAAGGGTGAGGCCTTGGTGCCGGCACAGGGGCTGCTTTTCCAGGGACGCCCCAAAGCAGGGTGTTTGGCCACGAGATGGGGCACCCACCCCTTCACCACCATCAGGAGCAGGGTCTGCCCTCCTGAAACCCTCCTGTTGCTCCACAGGTGGCAGATCCTACGACCGGGACCACGCCATCGTTTGGGACATGGCTGAGGAAAGACCCACACAGATCTGGGACATACAGGTGCTATGAGGGGGCGGCGTGCGGCCCTCACACTCAGAAGTGTCATTGGGGCAGGAGGGGGACACTCTGCCAGTGTCCCTGCACCGGGACGGGAGGCCTCCTACCCCACGCACACCGCATCCCGAACACCCCTGTGCCATGGCTGCTGGTGTGAAGGGTGCCCACCATCCCCTCCATCACGAGGGGGAACCACACCACCCCCCTCCTCGGGCTCATGAAGGACCCCACGGACACGACCGGTGCAGAACCCTCCGGAAAGCAGCAGAGCCCCCTCCTCACCAGCTTCCCCCTCTGAACTGTATTTATGTATGTGTGTAAGATACGGCCTTCCTCGTCTGGGCCAGCTCTGCCTCTGGGTGGTTGGTGTCCTTGTCCTTGCACTGGCCACAGCCTGGCAGCTGCTATGCTGGGGAGCTGCCTCCCACTCCAGCACCTTGCCCACCACCAGCTCTGGGCCTAATCCTGCTCCCGGCACGGGAGCTCGGTGCCCTCTAGTGTCCACAGGCCACAAGCAGCACCAAGGCCCTGGGTTTCCAGAAGGCAGGCGCAGGCCATGGCAGAGACCCCACCAGCTGCAGCTCAGGGGGGAGCCCAACCTGCGGGCTCGGAGGCGTTCCAGTTGTATCACCCCAGGGTGAGCTCTGCTTCGGCAGCGCTGTGTCCGTGCTGCAGAGCTGCATCGTGGCGCAGGTCTTCAAGGTCCTAGGGCCAGAGGTCTTCTCCACCTGGGTGAGGGCAGGAGCTCCCTGGGGATGTGACTCAGAGCCAGAAGGGACGCGGGGTGAAAAATCCATACACGGAGACATCGAGCGCTTCTGTCCTCACTGCTGGGGAGAGGAGACAGCTGCCAGCAAGGGCCTGGTTCGCTGAGCAGGTTGAGCCCAGTCTGGGGACTCACTGCGTTGGGGCAGCCATCACTTACCAACCCCGCAGCGAAACGGGGCTGTGCTGGTGGCGACAAACAGCGCGGTGCCTCTGCGGGAGGCTCCCTCAGCAGACTCGGGTGCACCGAGGTCCTTACACCAGGCATCTCCAGCCGGCCCACCACTGCCCTGGCTTCCACCAACAGCCACTATCCAACGTCCATCTTTATACTGAAGCATGTCCCCAGTTACCCAAGACCTGTTTGGGCAGGAGGACACATAACCGCACGACAGGAGCAGTGCGTGTGGCACAAGGATGCCCAGCAGGCCACGCTCCTGCTGGCCCCAGCCCAAAGCACTGCCCGCTGGAAGCAGGGACCTGCAGGGCAGCTTGCAGAGGGCAATGCTGGGCCTGCAGAGCTGCCAGACACACAGACACCGAGTGCCAGGCTGGCACCACAACCCCACCGCCGTGCCATAAGGAAATGCTGGTGGGAAGGCAGAGGGGGCCACCAGAGCACGGAGGGCGAGGGCCCAGGAGGCACGCAGGCCCTGTACAGCCTGAGCTGGGCCTGTAGCGCCTGGAAGCCGCGGAGGGACCTCGAAACACACAGGCGGAGCCCAGCTCTGCGGACAGAGACGCTGCTGAAGGGGAAAAACCGCTCAGAGCGGCCCCGTGCGCGGACACGCAGAACGCAGATCCGACTCCCACGGCTCCGCTCCCCCGGCCACCCTTATATAGCCCCCGCCAGGCCGGGATTGGCTAATAACGGGGAGCTTGGCAGCGCCGGATTGGTGGGGAGCACAAGCCCCTGCTGTGCGATTGGCCAGGACTCACCGCGGCGCTGAGGGCGGTGCGGTGGGAGCCCGCCCGGCCTGCGGGGGGCGCTGTACCCGCTCCGGCCCTCGGCCTACCCCGGCCCCCGCCCTACCCCTACCTCAGCCCCCGGCCCCCGGCCCGCCCCAGGGCCTGGCCAACCCCGGCCCCTCCCCAGGCCTACCCCAGCCCCCGGGCCCCGGGCCTACCCCCAGCCCCTCCCAGCCCTGCCGCGGGCCTATCCGGAACCACAGCCCAGCCCCGACTGCGGCGTGGCCGGGAGGACAGGGCTGTGCTCCCCCCGATCTCACCCCTCAACCGCTCGCAGGGCTGCGGTTCCACCCAGCCCCTGCTGCACGGAGGGTTCACGGCCCGGGGCTCGACCCCCCAACCCCTCGGGGTCCCCCCCAGCCCCGCAGCGGAGCAGCCAGGGGCCTCTACACCAGTGCTTTATTTCTCAGAGCCTCGCAGCAGCCCCGCTCCCGAGCCGGCCCCAGGGCTTCACTTCCAGCTGGGGCAGCTTCGGGGTTTTGTTTTGAGGCTGGAGCACTGAGGGGAGGGAGGCAGGGATGGCAGCTCCACGCTGCGAGGGTCCAAGGATGTGCAGGTGCAGGGGGTGCCATCCTGGGGGTGTCTTCTTGAGGGGGTCAGGGAGGGTGGGGTGCACGGTGGCCCGCTCCGGTCAGCGCAGCCCCAGGAAGAAAGCTGCAGCCAGCCCCAGGGTGAGGGAGAAGAGGGATGGGCTGCCCCACGGGGGGCTTAGGCTGCTCTGGGAGATGCTTTGATTGCTGGGGAGGGTGGTCACGGGCTTGGGGTCCTTGGCGTCCAGGTTGTCCATCTGGCCAAAGGGCTGGAAAAAAAACCAAAAGTCCGGTATCGCAGGGTTGAGACCCCTCGCCTGGCTGCCCTGGGGGCAGAAAGGAGCCGGGGGCACGCTGGGGCCCACTCTGCCCCTTCCCCAGCCGACACACCCAGCCTCCCCTCCCCCAGCAGGTTCCCCTTCACACCACACACAGAAATCCCCATTGACTGTTGGGTTCTCCCAACACAGGGAGCAAAGCCAGCTCTCACACAGCACTGCCCCGGTTCTAGGCAGGGGCTTTTAGAAATCTGAGGGAGGAAGCAGAAGCTGGGGGACTGTCTCTGCCCTCCAGGTGGCTGCGAGGAAGTGGCTGGGGACATGGTGGCCCATTGGCCCTACAGTGGAGGATGTGGGGTGCAGGAGTGAGGAGGAAGAGGAGGGATACCCAGCAACCCAGCACCGCGCGCTGTCGCAAGCAGGAACATTGCAGTCAGTGTGGGAAACATTAACAGGGCAGTTTCCTTCCGTCTCTGAAGACTGGCACCTTCAAAATTAAGATGTTTGTGTGAGTCCCTTGTGCCTTGGCTCTGTGGGACCTCTGGATTTTTGGTCCTTTCCTGGAAATCCTGGTGTAAACAGCTGTGCATTGTGCCTGTGAACAGTGAAGTGCAGCAAAAAGCGCTGCCCTGGGCTGCTGGAAAAGGGAGACATTTCCCTCCATGAGCCAGCCCCCACACTGGTTCACACAGCTCCTCGGATCCCTCCGGAGCCAGGACAGGGCCAGGAATGGGGCCCCAACGTCCAGCTCTGTCCCCTCACCAGGGTGCTGTGAGGGTTTTTGGCTAGTTTGTCCAGCCACAGAGTGAGACTCCTGAAACATAAATGCATCCTCTGGAGCCAGCAGCAGGTCACAGCTGCATGGAGTCTTTGAGCAAAATAAGCACAGACAAATCTGGCCTCATTACCAACATGCTGTAGAAAACCCCCCACATCCCGACAGCTGTTCCAAATAGCATCGCTCTCTTCGAAAGCGCTGGCACGTTCATTCCTCCCACACAACGGTCCCCACCCAGGAGAAAGCTGACATCCACCAGCGCGCCACTTGAATCAAGCCCCCATGGAGCTTCCCAGCAGGAAGGAAAATAACCTCCAGCAGGGAGAGGTGAAAGGAAACAAACTTCTCAGCTGCGTGCCCACCCAGCATCCCCACAGCTGTGGCCAGCATCTCCAGCGTATCCGCAGCCACGCTCAGCATCCCCACACCAGGCACAGGTGCCAGCAGGCAAAGGAGAGGCTGCAAGATGGGGTGGAGAGCTAAGAGCAAATGTTACAGGTAGGAGTGATGTTCTTAAGTTAAAAAACACTTTAAAAAAGGCAATATATGGCAGTATTTAGACCTTATAGACCACAGCGCAAAGCTCCTGGTAAGGCAGTCAGGGTTAAAGTGAAATAGAATATAAAAGGTTCAGGTTTCCAGCTGAAGGAACAAATTCTCCCACTGGCTGAACCCCACAGCCCCTTGACTGCCATCACACCCACAGGACAGAGGTGGCTGGACCCCCTGGCCTTGGCAGGGCCCTGTGCCACAGGGTTTCTCTTACCATGCAGAGGATGAGCAGGGTGAGCAGGAGGAGCAGGTGGGCGCGCTGGAGGGGCTGCATGGTTGGGGCTCAACTCAGGGTGTGCCGTTAACACTTCCTCATCTGCTTGCAGCAACTGCAGTCGGAAGCTTTAAGCAGAGCAGCAGCCCTGTCTCACCAATCACACCTTCCTTCCCTGCACCAGCCCCGCCACCTCAAAGGGTCACTTGAACCCAAGGCAATTCGGGGACATCGCATCCGTTGCCAGTGCTGTGAGGAAGAAGACACGGCATGGGGGATCTCCAGATGTGAACGCCACCATACAGCCCTTTCAGCCTCACTTCTCCAGAGCCATCCATCTGCATCACCCTGCACAAGAACAGCTCCTGCTCCCTGTTCCCCAACATGGCCACACAGCCAGCTCTGAGTGGGCTGCCCTGGCCACAGCCTCCAGCAAAGGCAGCAAACCCCTCACCCTGCCTTCTCCCACATCTCAAAAGCTCTGCTTCTCCCCAGGGGCTTCCTGTCCTGTGCCCCACACTCATGAAGGACTAATAGGGGTTATGGGTTAAAATCCCTCCTGGTTCACTGGGAGGGTTTGCAAATCACAGCCAGCATTTCAACAAGGGCTCTGCGTTGCACCGTGTAACAAACCTCCTTCCCTGCAACTCAGAGCAGAAGCTGGATCCAAGCTGTCCCTCTGAATTTCAGTTACATGCCTGGGGTAGTCTGATTCGGGTAATGGATCAGGGAAACACCTTTTTCTAGCCTGCCAGTATCCCCTTCCTTACAGATCTCTCAGCTCCCTCATCCCCTCAGCTGCAGCAGCAGCACACAAAAAGGATCTGGTTATTTTAAGATGGTCTGAAATCAGTAAAGCTACTGAAACGCACCAAGCATGTACACCTGTCTGTTGTCTGGTTTTGCATTAGCCAAGCGCATCACAGCACAGGCTCCTCTGCGGCAAAGCTTCACCAAATTTAGTTTTTGCACTTCATGATGTGTTGAAACTAAAGCCTCTTGGGGACAGCCAACATCCCATAAAAGGTGCTAAAAATCAGCCTGCTGAGGCCGAGTTCTCCGGAGAGTGGAGCAGCACAGCAGTGGCGAGCAGGACAGGACATAGGCAGGGAGGGCTCCCCAGACAGCAGCAAGTGCTAGGTGGAGTTCTGAGCATCAGCGAGGCAAAACAAGTGTGCAGCAGTGCCTGGGTGAGAAAACAGACAAAAGAAAGAGGTGAGGAAATCCGGAGCAGCTGTACAGTGAGTGATGCCTCAGGTCAGGCTGTGCCACAGACCATCTATGAGCTGAAGCTGAGGGTGTGCAGAGGGTGGCTGAGGGAAGAAAGCACAGCTGCGTGTGGTGCTCCGGCATCAGGTCCCGCCCCAGCACCTGGCAAAGCATCTGCAGCGACCAGAGGCTGAAGCTGCCACTGAAATCAGGAATCAAAGCTCTTAACGCCACTGTAGTAGTATTAAGCAGCAGCCACTCTGTTGCCGTGCTGGGTGCTCGGTGGCATCACCGCAAATCAAGCACATCTGTGCAGATTTCACTGTTACATTTATACACAATTACAAGGTCGTACACTACCAGTTACGACTGATTAGTTATTTGCATATAATTATAATATCTGCTGTGCCATCCTCTTCTGTCTGTTACTACACTTGCGCAGGGGAAGGGTCTTCACCTGGGCAAGGGTCTTCTTGACCTGCGGGTCTGGTTTTTAGTATTATAATGAAGGTAGTTCACTTCAGGACACCTTAAAAGTCAGTTTTGTTGCCAAGTTGGACAGCTATACATCTGCCTTGCCAATTTGTCCAATAAGTCATCCTATACACAATAGAACCTGGGTGCTCTGGTTATGGTCTGGAGAGTAAGGATTAGGGTTGTTATGGTCTATAGAATAGGGACTTTAAGCAACACAGTCTCAGATAACAAGCAGCATAGGTTAACTCTTCAAAATCAAGATGTTCTTATAGCTAACTGTTCCACAAACAAACACAACATACAGAAAGATTCAGTAAAACTTCCAGAGGCTCTGCCCCACAGCAGCAGCGCTCCGCAGGCAGGGATGCGGGGCAAAGGGCAGGCAGGGTGCATTCTGCCTGGCTGGCGGTGGCGCAGAGCAGAGCCTGCAGCAGCCCGGGCCTCCCTGCTCCAGCGACACACCTGAGGGGCTGCCTCGGGCTTCCCCCTCCTCCAGAGGCGGCTACGGGGGGCCGCAGGCCCCGCCACGGGCCGCATCACCCACCGCGCAGGCCCGGCTGGCTTCGGGTGGCCCCCGAGGG
This sequence comes from Falco biarmicus, assembly GCF_023638135.1. Lineage (NCBI taxonomy): Eukaryota > Metazoa > Chordata > Aves > Falconiformes > Falconidae > Falco > Falco biarmicus. The sequence continues at coordinate 115,489,910 of NC_079290.1, forward strand.
GCCAAGCGGGGCCGCGCTGGTGCCCGGAGCCACCCGGGCAGCACCGGGGGTGGCGGCTGCCAGGGTGGCCGTGGTGGGGCCGTCGCAGTGCCCTGGGCCCGGCGCCCACACGCGCTGCACCCTCCACCCGGCGCCCTGCCGCCATGGCCGCCGTCCCGCGGTGGAAGGCGGCGCGCTGCATGCTGGGATGTGTAGTCCTCCCGCTGCCCCGCCCTCCACGTGACCAGGGCTACGCCAATCGCAGCGGCCCTGCGTCGCCGCGGCAACCGCTGGTAAACAAGATGGCGGCGGTGGGGTAATGGCGGCGGTGGGGTGAGTGGTGCGCCAGCGGCGGGACCCCTCGCGGGCTGGGACCCCCCCACACACACCGTGACGGTCCCCCCCAGCACACGGTGCCCCCAGCGCTGCCACCCACGTCGGGCCCCCCAGGGCCCACATACACGGGCACCCCCGGGTGGTACCCGGGTACCCCCGTTATTCTGAGCCCCTTTTTGCCAATGATCCTTTAAAAAAGCTGATCGCTACCGGCCACCTGGGGACCCGCAGGGCTGCACGTGATGGGACAGGCTTAGAAACAACACCAGCTGGAATAAAACTCCCCAAATTCCTTACCTGCTGCCTCCTGGCTGGCATCTCAGAGGTACTGGGGATACTGGTCAGTCACACGTCACACAGGTTCATGTCGCGTTTGTGTTTCTTCAGTTTCCAGCAGAGAAGAGTCGCTTTCTGCAGCTGCAACGGCATCGCAAGTGTTGGTGCTCTCACCCGCTGCTGCCCTGACGCAGCGGGCACCCCTGCACCTCACTCACCTGGGTCTCACCCCTTCTGCTCTCAGGCAGCTCCCACAGATTTTAACTGCTCATGGGTTTTAACTGCTACTACAAGCAGTAGTTGTGGGTGTATGAATAGCCACTCTGCCCAGAAATCAAGAATGTGTGGACCGGGAAGATGAGCTAGTGAAAAAAAAATGAACAGTTTGGGCTTTTTTTGATAGCCTTTTCAATTACATTTTTTAAAAAAATTGCACATCAAGCAAATCCTCCCACAGTTAATGAGGCTATGCTTTATTGTTACATATTATCCCCTCTTATTTTTACTAAAAGGGCAGAGCTGTCCAAGTTCATTGCCTCCACCAGTGAGGCTTTTCTCACCCTCCTACATATTTTGCAATGGTTGTAGCTCTTCCTCTCCTACATGTGTCCAAAATCAGATAAGTAACAAAAGGTTTCCATAGTCTCAGCAAGCCCTAGAGCACATTAGAGCCTCATCTATTTTTACGGTTCAATTTTAGGTCAAATTCTTCCTACTAGATCTTAGAGCAAAAACTCCCTTTCCATTCCCAGTGAAGTTTGCTGCTTCTGTTAATCCCAGAGCGTTGTGCTTTTTGCCAAAATAGCTCAATATTTCCACTTTCTGCCTCACTGTGCAGCGCAGGATGCTCTGTACTGGCATCATGGTCTCTTTCTGCAAGCCCTGTTTTGTGTTCACTCTTCCCAGCTGCTATGATTGTACCTTCCCTTGGGCCCTGGCTCATAACGAGTGCTCATGTACGTTCATTAGTCTGACAGTGCTTATGGGATTGAATGGACTGGGCCATCCTGCTTTCTCCTGCCCTGGACTGGGCCCTCTCTTTCCCTCTGCATAACTCCAGTATTTCTTGACCTGATTTTGGAATGCTGAACTGTTTTCTTTCTTACATGCTCTTTATGCGTCTTCTCAGAAGATGACAGCCTGTCTCCTAGGACAAAGAATCCAGTGCAAGGCAGTCTCCCCTCCTGCTCAAGGTGCTCACCACTGAAAAAGAATATGCAGGGTAAAGTCCATCAATGGTTAGGGGATTCTGGGCCATCACAGTTTCTCAGTGACAGCCTGGTGGACTCAGTACCCCAGGTCAGGGCTAACTCCTGTGGTCCCCCTCTCGCATACACAGCCATCTCCCTACCAGTCAGGAATTTCTACCCAGTACCTGCAAAAGGTACCCCTGTCACACCTCTGTGGCAGAACAGGAATTCCTGGGGGGGGGGGAGCCCTACGGTACGGGCAAGCCTCCAATACCAATTGCTGTTTTAGAGAGGTAACACGTATTTGTGCTTCCAGACACAGCTGGCACTGACACGGAACTCATGTCCTCCATGATGCAAAAAATCACTCTGTTGGAACAAAAAATAGAGAAACAAGCACAAGAAATGCAACTGAAGGTAAAAAATCCTGCCCCTTACTGAACCTGTTCTGTGCCTTGCTTTGACAGTTGAAGCCGCAGTAGCATTACCCCTGCTCAGACCCAGTTTGGGCTAAAACAAGTTAATCTGTAGTCTGCTCTGTTAATTACACACACAGGCCTTTGCAAAGCAGCAGTGCAATTGTATCAGTCCTTGGGGTGGGAGACTTCTTAATGACTCTCGCAAAGTAATGACCCCTTTTTTTCCCCTCCCCCCCCCCCCCTTTTTTTTTAAGAGGTGGTTGCAGAGGTGCTGGTTTCTTTTTTAGATCAGCCACTTGCTGCAGGTCAGAGCACGAGCTGTGCCTGAGCAGGAAGCACAGAGGCAGGAGTCTGTGAGGTTGCCTACAGCTCTTGTGCAGACAGAGAAGGGGGAGATAGGTCAGTGTGTCCCTCACCTATCCTTGGCGCAGTGTGTTTATATCCCACCCATCATTTGAGTCTAATTAAGGTACTTGTGAGGTGATACAGCCTTTCTGAACCTTATTTTGCCTGTCTCTGGGTGGGGTGAGAGTACGTGCACCGCTGAGTCACCTAGCCAGGACTCATTGTGCAAGCTGTGCCTTAGGGTTCCAAAGGCCAAGGAACTAAACAAAGTCATTATTTGTTCTGGTCCTGAAGGACAGGAGGATTGCTGAACTTGAAGAGAAGATGAAGACTCTTCAGCAAAGAGCAGGTAAAAATTGTTGTACTCGGCACCTCGCTCCTACCTGTGGGAGAGCTACGGAACTCCTGGTACTGCAACAGAGCAGGCTTGGAGACCTCCTCTCTGAGCCATCCTTGCCCTAAAAGCCCAAGAGCCTCTTTGGTGAGTGGTATCAGTTACACAGACGCGGCACTGTTTGCCAAAGCAGATCCACGCTTTATACTTGCACCTGCTACTCAGCTTTACTGGTACAGTGCAAAACACTATTTCCTGACCTATTTTCTATGGGTTACTAGGTTTCCGTGAGCACAGACCAGCCACGCAGATACCTAAGGATGGTGAGAAGAAAAGAGAATGTTAAATAGTGCAGAGTTCAGACAGGCTGAAAGACCAGAGCTGCTCACAGCTAAGTAAAACCAAAAATCTGCTTGGAGTCTCAAACAGTACTATAGGTCCAGGCTCACTCATCCTGTAAGGCAGCCTAAATAAATTGAACCCAGCTTGGAGCAAGTGAAGGTCTTTCCCTGCCCCCATTCAGTTCCTTGGAATCCAGCAGCTCTCCAGCTGAGCCCAGACACATTTCCTACAACGGCTGAACTACCTTGTAGCACAAAGCTATGGTAAATTCTCAATTTCCTGAGCAGAGAACAAGAATATGCCTGTCAGACCACAAACATGTGTTTTGTGCCTCATCGTCCATTGTTCTGGCCATTCAGCCTAAGTTTCTGGATCCAGCTTTAGTGGACACCTGCTCATTTTTTTAATAGGTCCCTTCAGACTGCGTAAGCAAAACAGTTCTCATTGTATAATTGCGGACAGCACCCCTCACATCAGCTTCCTGCGGCATAAAACTTCACCAGTATTGTTCACAACTATCTTTTAGTCTGTCAGCACCTTCATCAAACCACTGCACGTTGCATTGTCAGGGACCAGCATGCAGAGCTCGCGTTCAGCTCCTGCGTTCTATGGGCTTGAGTTCACCAGCGGTACAGGCAGGCACAGCTGGGGCATCTGCGCTGTGTGGTATCAGCTCCTCTTTAAGACTGTACATCGGAAAAACAAGTCTTCCCTTTCAGATGCCCCTGACTCATCCACAGCAGAGGAACTGGAAATGAGGTGCCTTCAGCTGCAGAGCCAGGTCTGGGAGATGGAGGTGAGACACCTACTTCACTTGCCCTAAGCCACCTGCACCTTCAGTTTGAGATCACTGCGGTCTCAGGCTGCTTGGTCTTTTACAAGCTGCCACTTTGATCGTCACAATTCTTCACCTCACCCTGCTGAAAAGGAAAATGAGTTGAATGCAAGCTACAAGGTAGCAGGAGGGTTTTTTAAAATACACAAACATTTGTGCCTCCTGCAAGCCTGTTAATTTTGATTTCTATGACTACAATCTTGGGAGATTACTGTGTCACTATAGATATTTCAATTCTCCCTTTTGCCTACTACTACTAGAGCTGCTACTACTACCCTGCTAGTGAGTTTGTTTGCCAGAGCCAAAGAGCCCCAAGACAAACCTCCCTTTCTGCTTCCCATGGTCACAGCCGACCACACTCAGGCTTTACTTTTTGAAGCTCTGGTCTACAATGCTGACTCATACTTTCCTCTTACAGCGGTTTCTAAATGACTATGGTCTGATCTGGGTTGGAGAGAGACATGAACAACTGGAAGATTTAGAATCGTTCAAGGATGAAGAAGAGCTGCCAGCAAGGAGCCTCTGGAAGCCAGGTAAAGCACCAGCACTCCTTGCTGAAGCAGCTGTCCTAGCTCCCACTGCATGCTTAGAGAAAATACGATGCTCCCCAGAGTAGGTAAGCATCAGAGACCCAGAATTCAGGTCTTCAGTATTTGTGATCCTACGCTGAGGTCTTCACATCAGTCCACCTCAGGGTCAGAGACATTGAGCAATTTAACAGGAGCTAAGCCAGGCAGGACGTTGGTATTTTATATACCATATTTTGTAAGCTCCATCTAGGGGAAGAGGAGAGAACCTGATGGCTCAGCCATTTGGAAGGATACCCTCGCAGCAGCTGCTTCCTGAAGAGTTCGCATACCCTAAACATTTGAAGCTTGGTTGCTCTAATAACTGATGTAAAATGGGTGGAAAACCGAATCAGATGCTTTGTGTATATAGCAGCTGTAGTAACTTACCCGTGTTGTCTGACTCCATCAGAGTATTGTTTGCCTTTCCTCCCAACCACCACGTGAGTGGTTTAATTGAGACCTGATTGTGCTGTATGGGGTCCAAGCATACTTGGCAATCGCTTCTGAGGAAGTGGTAACAGAGGAAAAAAAAGTAATAATACTTGGGCTGTAGAGCCAATGCTGCTTCCTAACCACCATGCAAATATTAGCTAGCTAATCCTTCCCTCCCTTAGATACAGGAGGGGAGAAGACAGGGGAAGCTGTACAAATAATTTTAATTGTTTTCACCTCATGCTTTTTAAGGGCTATTTTCCCCGCCCTCCTTTATCAAATCATAAAAAAGCAGAACAGAAAATACCAAAGGGTTTACTTCTGCTTACATCTCCTTTTTCATTTCCTCTTCTGATTTCATTTTTCTGTCTCCTCGCAACCCTTACTGCTTCACCCTGCCACCCTCCTCAAGCACCCAAGTAAACATCCTCAGCAGCGTCCCAGCAAGAGCGAGCAAGCTGCTGGTGGCAAGCAGCAGGCAGCTGCCAGTGTTTACACTGGCATTTCTTCAGCAAGTCTGCCCTGATCCATTTATCCAATCTAGTTAATCCAACTAGTTAAGTTCCTCACTCCTTGCGTTTTACAGCACCAGATTAAGGGACAACGCAACACTTCTGGAATTACAACCAAAGACAAGCAAGCTGTGGTCTCTAAAGAGCCGGCTGCGTCTGTGGCTGCCTCTGGAGTGACATTAGCTTGTGGCAAGAGGGCTGTTTCCCTGTGGTTTTGCACACACCCATGCAAACCTGGCAACGCTGTGCCACAGCAGCGGTGTCGCACCAGGCGTAGGGTGAAAGGTGAAGCACGGAGAGGCAGCACTGACAGCCCAAAATTGTTAGGACTCAAATTCACACAGAGGGGAAAGCTGCTTAGCTGGCATCCCCTTCCCCTGTAACTCTGATCCCTCCACCACAGGTGAAGCAGTTGTTTCCAAACACCAGATTGATTTCGATTTAATCTTGGAAAACGTGAAGGATTTGAATGTGCTGGCTGGAGAAGGCATTTCTCAAATCGAGCACACGCCTGGGGGTGCTCGGCTGAGACAGCCAGAACCCCTTCCCCTCACGCTGTATCAAAATGGGATCGTGGTCAATGGACCCTTTCGGCCCTACGAGGACCCATCCGCACAGGTACGGAAAGGGCTGTAGAGGAATCGGACTCAGAGCCATCCTGCTGTCATTCACTGAGCCTCAGGAAAGGGGGTGAATAGGCCCTGTGAGCTCATCTCAGTACCCAAGGACGGTACTTTAATACCGCTTTAGAAGCAGCTACCCAGACCTCCGGCTTCTCACCTGCATTCCCGTGGTGCCTTTAAAGACTAGTATGTCTGTGTAGTAATTTTTAGAGATGGAGGTTCTGGGTCTTTTATGCAGACTTTTCTGCACAGCAATAACACTGCAAATAGGAGCAGCCCAGAAGGAACGTATCAGTCGTGAGATAAAATGAGAGCTTGTGGTTATACCTCAGACTTTCTGTTTATTTCAGCAATGCCTGCAGGATATTATGGATGGCTATTTCCCTTCAGAGTTGCAGATGCGCTACCCAGATGGCATCCCTTTGCGGGTAAGCAGTGCAAAACCCTATTCATCAGCTTTTTGGAAGAAATTGCTCTCTCACTTCCCAAGAAAATTCAGGTTTCTTTCACTAGTCTGCTGGCTACTCCCCACGGCAAATTAAATTTGAGGTTTTGGAACACAGCATACATGCAGCTTCATTCTGTGCATGTGTGTCTCGGCGGGAGCACACCTGCTAGAGCTGTTGCAGAAACGCTCACTGGCTTCTCGTATTAGGAGGGAATGGTTTCTCTGCCACAGTGAATCTTGGCTTGGTACAAGGCTTCTAAGAGCATAGCAGACTGTAGAAGAGAAGTAGGATGTGCAGCATCTGAAGAGCTATGTAACAAAAAGGAGAAACAAAGCTCTCAAATAGCTCCCTCAGAAGAGCTTTTAAACCCAGGTTGAAAAAGTATCTCTCAAGGAGGATGTTGGGAGAGTTTATTTTGCCACAATTTTAATGGATTTGGCCATCTGAGTTTTTTTCGGGCCCTGTTTTTTGATTTCTCAGAAATGGCAAAAAGCCAAGGCCACGTTTTCAGGCCAAAACCAGGTAGAGTGCCTCAGAGGACTCTAATTAGGTCTTCAAGTGCACCTGAAACACTAGGAGGCACAACCAGAGGGGTGCACCTACCCACTGCCATGAAGAAAGCAGGGCACAACTGCGTGGGCAAGCATGAGGTCAGGACAGCCAGCGTCAGCTGGTAGGTGTACAGGGTGGTTGGAAAGTCAACTGGAAGGAGGAGGATGGTGCAAGGCTCTTGGGGGGCTGTGGCTGGCTGTAATCTGTGCATAGCTGGCCACGTCTGGAAGCCACAAGACAATAATCTGGGGTAAATACAGACACAGAGTGCATCCACCTGCGATATGGTCAGCCACTGTAAGAGGAACATGAGTGGAACGCAGACAGAAGGACTGCCCCTACTTATACAGCTTTCCCCACTGCTGGTGGCCTCAGGGTAGCACTCTGCCTCCCTCGGTTTGTTACAGCCACCCGACAGTCCCCACTGCAGCCTCGTACTGCCAAATCCCTCCCCAACCCCAGCATGCTGCTACCACATCACTTTCCACTCAGCATTTTCAGCTGTGGAAGCAGACACAGAGGAAAGATCCGGTCCAAGCATATTTCTGACAACTCATGGAAAGGAGCTGCTGCCCAGTGCCTGTTTGAGATGGATGAACAAATACCTTGTGGTCTGGGTGGGCCATCCCACCCAAATCCCTGGGATTTGCTTTGTTAGAGAGCCTATAGGAGCTGAAAAATTGAGTTTGCACAGCTAGAGCAGCTTCCTTGGAAACTGTCTTGGTTTTGTTTGGGGTTTACAACCCTTAGTTGTCATCGCTGTCGTTTACTGTGCTCTGATGCAGTGAGAATTAGCTTGTGCAACAGTCAAGAGTTGCTTATGGCAGTTGGCCTTAATTCAACAGGTCACTGACAGAAGGCACGTGGTATTTCGGGAGAGACACCTTCCAGGGAGTTTTCCTGGCCACGGCCAAGTGGTTGGCCATTCAAAATCAAGTGAGATGCAGGAAACCATTGATATCCCAGGTAAATTCTTAAACCTGCCTCAAAAACACAGCTAACTCCCAAAAAGGAGAATCAAAACCTTACCAGGGCAGCTGGTAGGAATGTGTAGAGTCTCAGTGAGGAAAGCAACACTTCTGGGTCAGAGCCCTGTGCTTGTAGCCCCAGCGGAGCCTCAGGAGCTGGGAGCCAGGCAGCACACACGATGTCCTCTCATAATTAAATCCTCTTGAAGAATGAGACATGGACAAGCAGTAAAAGCCCAGGAGATCAGTGGGTTTCCAAAAACATGTCTGTCCTGTGCCTTTCTGAAAGGCCGAGCTCGTTCTAGCTTCACCTCCAGCAGCATCAAAGGATGCTGAGGGAACCCTGCAGATCTCAAGGGGGTAGCCTGCAAACAACCTTTGGTTCTCCTACATGCTTATTCCATAAAGGCGGACATTGTCAAGCCAGTCTGAGCTTAACTGCACCAAACGGAACGACTCCTCTTCAGATTTTCACAAGAGAAATGGGACATAAGGTCAGGGCAGAATCCTCATTTTGCTTCTAGACGCTAGCAATCTGTGTGAGCAATACCTGTCAGGGTTGGAAAGTCAGATGCAGTCAGTCGTATAGAGAGAAACTTGTGGGTTTGTGCATGCATAACTAAATAACCCGACCACATGCATGGCCCATCAGCAACGTCTTCCTGTTTATATGAAACTGTACTACTTGCTCGTTCATCTCAAGGCCACTCACAAACAGAAGCTGTGATAAATGTTTCCTTTATCCAAGTAGTAAAATATAATTGCCCGGTGCCACCACAGAAAAAGGGACACCTACAAATGCACCCTCACAAGACAAAAAATTTTCTAAGTCTGTAAAAATTGTCATAGTTTCAGGTTTTCCCGTTCACAGCAGGACTAACCAGGTTTCCACCTGCTGTGCATCCCAGGTGTGTGCTGAACAGGCTGCAGGGTTGCTCACTGGTTGATGTTGACAATCAAACATTTAGTGGGCCAGAAAGTAGGACAAGCTTCAACAGAGACGGGGAGCCAGTCTCAACCTAGCTATGGGAGGCTAGAGCTCTCCCTGTCGGCTGTTGCACTCTCATTTCACCAAACCAGCCTATTCTGGGGGAAAATTATCAAAATGTTCTTCCCTCTGCCCTGGTAGGTCCCAAAGTCTCCTTGGAGCAGTTAATCAACAAGCTTTCCAAGCCGTTGAAAAACAGAGAAGCAATCAGTGTCCAAGGCTCAGCCAAAGCAGCACAGCAGGTATGAGTGGACCCCCCCAAACACCCACAGGAGGCCAGCAGCAATTCCCTGGGCTCAGCACCCTGCACAGCACCAGCACCCCCTCCCCTCAGCCCTCTCTCAGCCCTGCACAACCTCCGCCTCCAAGAGAGGCTCCACCAGTGCACACGTGGCACTTTGGCACCTGCTCCTGGGCTTTCCCGGCACGGGTGGTTCTCTGCGCAGAGCAGGCAGCGGTGACGTTCACCTGGTTTGGTTTTAGGGCTCTGATGGGGTGCGGAGCAGCAAAGAGATTCTTCTGGAGACACCCAGGCTGTCTGCACTGGAGAGGTACAGGCACAGCCCCCTGACCCCTGCCCTATCAGGCTCTCATCTTCCTCCTGTCGATCACTGCGGGTTTACTTCAGGGGGTTTCACTTGAGGAAATAAATGGACTTGCCCCTTTTATACCTTCGGAATAGTTAGAAAAAAAGGCCAAGTGTGGTCTTTTGGGAAGACCACTGAATTGTTTACAGGAACCCTGCCATCTTTTACAGCTCTAACAAAAGCTTTTGTTGCTCAAAATGTTACTTCCTTACTGCTGTGAAATACCTTTCCCGACAGCAAGCCAAAGCCTAAGAGTCTGAAACTACCTAAGATGATGTTTGCGGTCACGTTAAACGGGAGAATCCCTCCAGGAAACTGATGCCCAAGTGGGAGGTCACACTAACAGCACTTTTCCACTCATAGTCTTCTGGCAAGACAAGACCCAAATAGCTAATGAAAAAAAAACCCCAAGCAGATTATTTTTAATCAAAGAAGTAGGCCGAAGTACTTACCAGACAGCCCCGTTCTAAAATGAAAAAGCTAAAAAAGGTCAGCAACCCTCTTTTCAAGGCACCTTTAAGCAGGGAAAGCAAAGCAGCATTTTGGTCCATGGGCTGTTCTGCTCGGCCACAGTCAGATGGAGCCTCATTCATCTCAAGGATGAGATGGTCATTCCCAGACCTGAAACAACTCTCCCCTGTTTGGATCACCCAGGCAGCCCAAAGGCTCTGCTGTTCCGTGGAGCTCAAGGGCTCTGCCACTGGCAGAGCACTCACTCCTCAGCTGACAAGGTTTTATAACCCCCAGGGAAAAGACAGCTGAAGCTTCTGCCCCTGATATCTGCACTCTCCGCATCAAGTCTGAGAGCGGGGAGCAGACATATATTGTAAAGATGTTGTTCACGGACACCATAGGGGACCTGCGCCAATGCCTCGCCCATGCCAGGTAGGCCTAGGACTTCCCTCCTCGCTCTCCACCCAGTTCTGTAGAGCCCCAGGGAAAGTTTCTCTCCTGCTGCTGAAGGCCCTGGAGCTGCGCTTCAATCTGCTGGAGCTGAGCAGGGCTGAGGGTTACAGCCCCAGCCGCTGCTGGGCGACTTCTGCTGCTGTGGCTCCACCAGCAGAGGTGCTTTCTAGGCAGCGCTGCCGGGGTTATGCTTAGCTCAGAGCATTCAGCATCCACTTTCCAAAAAGCCGACAGCAGCAGAGAAGCCTCTTTTGTCCTCTCAAAACTACCATCTGACCCAGGCCCACCACTGCTGTCACCTCCTTCCAGATGCTCAGCAGCACTCACCCAACTATTGCCACCATTCCCAAGGCGTCAGTGCAGCCTGGAAGCCGAGCTGCAGCCTTCAGCCTAGCTGCTGGATCCGCTGTTGGATAAACACCACCCTTGGCTCAGCCAGCTCTGTATCCCAACGCATTTAACGCTGCCCAAGGGCTCACACATCCCTTTGGGGACAGTTCCAGATGGCTGTGGGGACCCCTTTGCTCTCCCCTCTTCCCACTCCTGGGAAGCCCACGATGAGCTCACTGCTGTTGGGATGCAAGAGCCTCCTTCCCCACTGCAGCTGTGCGGCCTGGAACGGCTGCTCCGTGCCTGGCTGGCTGCAGTTTGGGCGGGAAGCCCTTTTTTCTGCTCAGCTTGTGCTTGTGAAACAGTCTCTCCCTTTGCTCTTACATAACCACAGCTGGATCAACTAGAGCATCTCAGCGAAACCTTGGGGGATCCTGTGTGTAGGAAAGATTGTGCTGTTCTTTCCTAGGGGTGGAGACTCCAACTCGTATGAGATCATCAGCACCTTTCCCCAGAGGGTGTACATGGACAACTCCAGGAGCCTGCAGGAATGTGGACTGATCCCCAGTGCCTTCTTGCTGCTGCGGAGAAGAGACCCCTCCCAACACGAGGGGACAGGGCTGCAAACAGCTTAACAGCTCGCCCCAAGCGCTGCAAGAGGAAGAAGCTGCCTTGCACTGTTAGTTGTGTTAAAACCTCCCCAGCTGGGAAGAGAGGAGAGGGTTGTCTTTCCAGATTTAGTTTCACTGCGCCGTTACCCAGGACGGACGGAAGAGTTCAGAGGCGGCGGCGTGGCCTCTCCTTTCAGCACAGGGTGCCAGGCCCAGTCCTGCTGCCTCATGGGTGGCTGCCTTTCCCCGAGACAAATGGGCTCCTAACACCGGGGCACTTGTGTCAGCTCAAGCCCAAGACCTGGTTTCTCACCTCTGCTGAAGGTTACACAGGCTCATCCCCACCCAGGGAAGGCCACCAGCTTTACGCTGGGACCGGGCAGTTGTTTAGCTGGGCTCAGGGATTCTCTATAGGATGGACAAACAGCCAGGGTCAATTTGCTTTCCACACACAGCTGCTCCCCAGAGATTTCAATGCATTTATACCACGAGAGAAACAGGCTCAGTTATATGGTCCCCAGTAAAACTAAACCAAAAGGCCCTGAGCCACTGCAATGCTGGGACAGAGCCAGACTCAGCCAGGAGATCCTGCTGCTGGGTTTCCTGTACGTGAATGACTCCTTCCCTTGGACAGCCCCCAGCTCCGGCAGGGCCCCGGCTCCCAGCCCCGGCTGCCAGCCTGCCTGCCTCCCTCCCTGGCAGCCTGCTGCAGCCAGGAGCTGGATGCTGCAACAGGACACCGTGTCATTGGAGAAGAGCATAAACCCTTCGCTGCGTCTCTGCTGAACCCTGAATAAAGCATCTTCCCTGCTCTCCTGTGGGCTGGGGCTGCACTCCGCAGGCCCCTTTCCCCAACACACTCTTCCTGTTTCAGCTAGGACAAGCTCCCACTTGACTCCCAGCCGACGGCACTCCCACTTGCGAGAGGCAGCACCTTCTGGCAGGTTCCCTTTTAGCAGAGACCCTCATTAAAGGCTCCCAATAAAACCGTTTAAGTTGCAGTTTCCACTTCCATTAGATTTCAAAGGCACAGTTGCTGTGGAAGGGGGCAGGATGCCCAGAGCTTTTCCCAGAACCCTCCGACCAGAGCTGGACCCCGCAGAACTCAAATACAGGAAGCACCACCCGTGCAAACCAGCTGCTTCCCTGGGCTCCCTGTGGGCAGTGACTCAGTCCTCACAGCTCTAAGTTAGTTTCCTCCTTTTTCCACCTACGGCAGATATAGGAGCGTACTCAGGACCCTCCCATAGGGCAGCCTTTTCCACTGCCTCTCTATACCCTGCTCTATAACCAGCCAGGTAATCTCTGTGCCAGGGGTTTTTTATCGCTCACATGTCTGGCTGAAGCTGTCCCTCCCCCAGGCTGCCTTTCTTACCACGCAGAGAGGAATGCTTGAGAGAGGTACCTGTCACTACCGCACTGTCGGATATTCAGACAAGTCCTGTGAGCCTTTGATTAGCGGCAGCAATCTAAGGTGTTAAGATCTTTGTGTCAGGCTGCAGCAGTGAGTACAACTGACTCGGCTTCTCTGAGCTGGAAATGACTCAGAATCATTACGCAGGGTGATGTTTAACCTGTAGTCAAAATAAAACCAGATTTTAAAGAAACCCACCAGTACCGATATGAAAGGTACAGTAACATTTAATAGCATCTCGGAAGACAACATTGGTTATAAACTTGCTTTTTGGCAGGAAAACAAAATGCACTTGGTCCGGGTTGCAAAAAAGCCAGCTCAAAGAGGAAAGGTAAGACAGCTGGAGCATCAGCTGTTCTGGAGCAGCCCTGAGCCATTAACGCTCACGAGGTCAGCCCTGCACCACATCACAGCAGAGGGCAGCCGGAGCAGCATGGGTCCCACTTCTAGGCCCATCCACCCCCCCAGGCAGCCTGCTAAGTGACACTGGCCTTCGTCCCCAGCCCCGGGCTTCTCTGCAGTGGGTGGTCAGACCCCAGCTCTGTGCAGTATTTTTGCATTAAATTAAGACAAACAAAAAAAATCAACTTGGTCGCCATATCTCTGCAGTTGAGATGAAGAACAAACAAACCAAAAAAAAAAAAAAGTGAGCGAGGAAGTGAGGCAGCAGGATTTAACAATTTTAACAGCAACTGGGAGAAGTGGGAAGTAACACGCAACCCTAAGCCCTTCCCTCCTGAAGCCGAAGCTCTCCCTGCAGAGGAGAGGGCTGACGGCCGGCCGCACTTCGCACAGCCCCAGAGGCTTTGCTGTTTACAGAGGCACTGGAAGCTGCGGGGAGCCAGGCCCGGCTTTGTTCAAAAGCCATGCGCAGCGAGCGTCAGACTTTCTTTGGATCCCTCTGAGATGATATCAAGGGTTAGGCAGGAGGGGATCGTAGGCAGCTGCAATGAGTAGTTTTGGTCATGGGTTTCCCTGTGCTGGGATACAGGTCGTGGTGCCAGGACAGTGCTGACAACCTGGAAGTGAAGGTGGTCGGAGATGAGGGTGCTCAGGAATGCAGGTAGAGTCCAAGACGGGAGGGGACCCCAGGGCTCAGGCTAGCTTCAGGAACTCTTGCAGGGTGTTTTGCTCCACCGCTTCCACAAAGAGCTCGTAATCCTGCAAGGAAAAGCCACACGGTCGCTCACGAGACAAGAGGGAGTTACACGCTCCCATCGGTCAGGCAGCCCAGGGTCCCCTGAGCGCAGCACAGACCGGTTTGCAGCACGGGTGCCCGTCAGTCGTGCGGAGGATGACAGGACAAAGAGGGGACAGCCCTGGACAGCACAGCCCCACTGCCCAAAGTCATCCAGAGACCCCCCTGCCTGAGCCCCATTTTTCACAAGCCACCATGCCCCAAGTGGCCATTAACCCTGGCAGTGCCTTGTCTGTGCACCTCATGAAATGCCTTTTAAAAGGCATCTTAACATCACACAGGAAAAACAAGGGGCTGGGGTTCCTGCCCACCACCCAACCTCCATGGTCCTTATCCCCAGCGCAGAGCATGAGCCTTACCCCGCAGTAGTGGTCTCCGTTGACAATCTGGGGCGGGATGGCTTTGGGGTTGCCTGCCTTCACCCTCATCTCCTCCCGGAGAGCGTTGTCCTGGGAGATATCCACCAGCTCGTACTTGATGTTTTTCCCATCGAGGATTCTGGTTACTTCGCTCTGTTGGGATTTGATCTGGAACCCGGGCGGGAAAGGCAGGTTACGGGGAGCTGGAGAGGAGCCCGAAGGGCGGGCACGCACCCCAGCGCGCCAGCCACAGTCAGCACAGCGCTCCCGGAGCGACTGCTCCGCAGGGGCCACGGGGCTCGGCTCTGCGCGGCGGGGGGGTAACACCTAGCACCGGGGGATGGATTCGGGGGAGGAAGGGGCCGGTGCAGGGTGAGCAGAGGAGGGAACACACCCGGGATGGGGCGGGGGGGCTTCGCAGCTCCGCGGGGATGAGACGCCCGCCCCCGGGAAGAGGGGCCCCGGCGCAGCCCGCCCTGCCGCCCCGCTCACCTCCCGGGAGCCGGTCACCGAGGTGCTGTAGACCTTGAGGGTGCTCATGCTGCGATCGCGGCCGCTCCCTGCGCTCGGCGCGGCGGAGGGAGGCGCGGAGGGAAGGAGGGAGGGAGCGGGCGGCCCCGCCGCCGCCCGGCATGTGACCGCGGGGACCAATGGGGCCGGCGGGACCGGGCATGCGGCATCGGCGGGGACGGGGGCGGCCCCGCTCCGCGCCCCAAACACTCGGTACAAACAAGCGGGTGAGACAAGGGCGGGTGTAAACACTCCGCATCCAACGCGCAGCGCCAGGGGGACCCGACCGCACCAAGGGGACAGCGTGTGAGACAAGGGGGGGGGACATGGGACAAGGGGGGACGTGGCCCTGCGCCCCTGTCCCGGGTGCTCGGTAGAGCTCCAAGATTGCCCCTGCACGGAGAGCAGCAGTCCCGTACAGCCCGGATGGGATCACTGCCCGAGACAGACTGATCCCGTTTTGCAGGAGAATGAAGAGGGGACATTTCCCCAGGGAGGGACACGCGACCTGGGCAGCCCAGCCACGATCTCCTTTTCACAGCCAGCTCTGTCAGGGCAGAGGGCAAACGTGTCCCCACACATCGCCTGGAAACTGGGTCTTGCACCCAAAGAAGAACACGGGGAACAGGGCTGGTGCTCAGCAGCACCCCGCTAACCTGCGGGAGCGAGCAACTTTCACAGCTGGTGCTGCTCCACACACACCCCAGTGCCTACAGAGCTCTCAGCAGTCAGGACAAATGACCTCAAGAATTCGCCTTGGCCCACATTTAGCTCAGTACATGGCATCAGCAGCCTGAGAACAGAAACAGCCACCAATGTAACACACCAGATGAGGAAAGAACAGTTCTGTCTGCCCAGCAGACACTGCTGCACCCGCTCCTCACGCTGTACAGCAGGTAGCTGAGGACAGCAAGCTAACCGATCTGTCGCCACCATCACCCGTGGTAGCCAAACATTTAAGAACAAAACAGATTTGGTCTTAAAATTTAACACAAAGGAATAACAAAAACATTTCTCCCAAACCTGGGGCTCGCAGCCCCGACATGAACCAAGAGCAACCAAACAGCAGAAGTTTCAGCAGTATTTTCCCTCCTTGTTATTATAACTGACTTTGCATCTTGCTCTTAACTCGAGCTGAAAACCAAACAAGTTCTACCCTTGGCACTACAGCGTTGTCACAAGCAAGCACTTAGTACTGTAAAGTTGCCACTAAGGCTAAGGAGGGTTGTGATAAAGTGAACCTCATCCCATGCTGATTTATTTAGAAATCCCATTATTTAGCAGAGGAGCAGGGAGCTCCCAGAGAGCAAGGGGCAGGGCTACAACAAAGCCCGAGTGGGGCATCAGGAAGAGCTCTTGGATCCAGCTGGACCATCGTGCTATGTCAGGACCAGAATGGCTTTCTCCCCAGCAAGAAGGGAGCCAAACAGAGGCATGTCTCCCCGCTGGCCTGCAGCGGGCTCCCCTGGGGGCATAGAGGCTCTCTGCGGCTCTGGCAGGGGCTACAGACATTCAAGGCTCCCCAGATGGTTTGCGAGGGCTCTAAAGGCTGCTACAAGAAATAGCAGTTCCTCACGCTGCCAGCAGACGCATTAGGCACGAAGCAGCATGGGGACAGGACGTTTCTCTAGCACATTAAGGCACTTCAGCATCAATCCGCTTCCTCTGCAGCTGGAATCGTACCCACACTCAAGAGTGCTATTTTGGGGCAACAAAAGGCTTAAGGCTTTTGGGGCAACAGTGCCCAGGGGGAGTGTTTTCAGAGTCTTCTTTTAGTATTGCTTTATTCCCCAACTCCTGTTAGCTACTGAAAGACTCCAGTTGCATTTACCCGAGGAAAGCAGGTCCTGCTCCACAGATGGCTACAAAAACATCCAAGGCAGAACAGTGCACACAGCATCTGAGGAGCCTGTGGCAGCATAACTGGCCCACCTCTTGCCTCTGAAGTCCACAGATATCCCCTGAACACTCTGATAATCCTCTGGTCTTACTAGTCACACAGGATCTGTGCAGAGAATTTATCAGAAAGACCAGGGCATACATTTCCTTTTAGTGATGATTTTGACTGTCACATTTGCATGTTCAGCATTTGACATGCCTGGAAGGCAATTCAGAATTCATCTCCCAGCATCAGAGACCACACCAGCTCCAGCAAACACAGCATAAACACATTCCACAAGATCAAAGCTACTGCAAAGCCCGACACCGAAGCCCTGAATGATTCCAGTTAGTCAGTCAGCAGCTAAACACTTCTGGCAACAAACCCCCTGATTTCTCACGGATTGGATAAGTCACATGTCTTGTACCCGAGCAGAGGGATGGTAAAGTGCTGAATAGGTTTTGGGTTGTAGGAGCTCTAGTCTCCTGAGGGTTTCGAGTCTTCATTTCCTGCCTTACTTTGGGGAGCGTTCTTTACTGGGTGATGCAGTTGTCTCCCATGTCCTGAGCGTATCTGTCAGATATTGCCGTCCTTAAGTCCTGCACCTCCTTGTGAAGCTCTTTTACCTCCACCAGTTTCTTTGCAAGTCCATCAGGGCTCAGCAAGTCATCCTTCTCCTTAGCAGAGTACTGCGCAGCTGTGGAGTCAGAGAGGGGAGTTACCTCACACGCAATTCCGACCAAGGATCACACACATTTGCAAGCAAGCCAGAAAAACCAATGTATATTTGCAAAAGAGGCACTACTTAAAATTCAGTTACTGCAGCATACACGTTTAGAGCTAGCTAACTGCAGAAAGAAGGTTCAGAATCCCAGAAAGGTGAGAACCTGCCAGCCTATAATATATGCGAGTTACTTAATTCTGCCACAGCACAGGAACCAAAGGGTTTGCTCTGCCATCACTCCGCATACTTACAGCAAATGCCCAGCAGCAGGGAGAGGTTGGGGTCCTTGCCCTGAGCCCTCTGAGTGACAATGCTGTAGACAGACTGCAAATCCTGCAGACAACTGGCCAGCTCGCTGTGCAGCTCCTGGGTGAGGCGGGCTGTCTCAGCAGGCAGCGGCTGGGTTATTAGCTCTGCCTGCCGGAGTCGTTCCTGAAGGGTCAGGTTCTTCTCGATGAGCTCCTGATTCTGCGCTGAAAGCTGAACAAACAGATACTGCAGGTTGGTGGCTACTTGGTACAGAACTAGCAGCACACTTAAAGCAACTTAACACAAGTGCTTGACGATGATGGGAGCACGGAGGGCAGGAGGAGCTGGTTTACATCAAGCCCTGCAGGCTCTCACCAGACGAGCGAGTGTCAGTCTTACAGGGTGCAAGTGTTCAGCTTCACTGGCTCAGACAGAAAGCGCCCCATGACACTGCACTGTCCCTGCCAAAGCATGACACAACAAAATAAGCTTCCAGGAGGTTGTGCACCACCTGCTCACCCCAGCACTGGCCATCCCTTCCCTCAAGGGCTGCCACTGTAGCTTGACCTCCTTTAGGCTTGAGTGTGGGGCTCAGCCCTGCCCTTCAGCCAGGTCTGTAGTCGAGTTTGGACCTTGCTCACCACCTTGCTGCCCTCAACTGGCAAACTCAGGATCCTCCACCACATCCCGCAGCCCCAGCTGAAGTTCCCAAGGCAGAAACTGTCTTTCTCCTGCTTTTGAACAGAGAAGAGCTCCTTTCAGAGCACTGACTAGCAGGAAGCAGGAGAGGTTGTGCTGCTGACTGCAAATTAAGGGCCTTGCTAAAAGACAATCCATAGTTCATTCAACTGACACTCTAAACACTCCTGCTCTGACCTCTTTCACAGCAGTCCGGAGCTGCTGCAGCGCATTTTCTCTTCTCATCGCTTCCTCTTTCAAAGCTTGGCTTGTCCCCTCTTCCTGGGCCACCTGTTCTTCCAGGTTCTGGAACAGACCATGGGAAAGTAGTAAGTCTAACTCACTTCACAGCAGATTCTCAAGTTCTAGGTCCCTCTGCAGTCACTTCTCACCTTTACTTCCAAGGCCAACTGCTCCACCTTCTTCTGCTGTTTGTCCACAATCTGGAATCAAAAGCAGAGGCATCAGAACTGACCACACAGACTCAGTAATGCCGCCAGGATTTCTCCTTCAGCAGGACAGCGTTCCCTCTCCTTCTCTTTCCTGTCCATTTACTGCTTTAATCACTGCTTGTTAGTAGTGGGCTTAGATTCCTCAATGAAAGGCCCCTGATAAAAGGCACCATTAGAAGTATCAGCTAAAAACAAACTGGAGAAGTCGCATTCTTGTGGTTTTCCTCTCCCTTCTGCATTCTGCAGCTTCCCTCCAGTGTTACTGCAGGAGTGCATGACTATCACACCAAGAACAGCTTTTAAAACCCCTCAGTTTGGAATTCCAGGAACTGCACAGGAAAGTGCAGTTATGACTGCAAGAGCTCCTGATCTCATTATAGTGCCTGCCGTGACTAACTGGAAGGAAAAATGTGTGATTCCCGGTTAGGACAGCCTGTTACCTTCCTGAGGCAGTCGCATTCTTTCTTCAGAGAGTCATTTTCTATTTTCTGTCTCTCCCCATCCTGGGCAGGGAGTCGTCTCTCCGTGTTCTTTACACACTGCTGCACCTTGTCCTGCAAGCTGAAATTAGCAGAACACCATGGGAAAACCAGCTTTATTCAGGATGTTTCCCTCACTAGGAGGAGGGAAACAAATCATTTTCATATCAGATGTCAGCATTGCCCTGTTTGGATCCCAGCTTGCAAACTGCCAGGGCTGTGACAGGAGTCCCTCGCCCTAGACACAGCCCTACCTACAATATTGTCACATTTGCAGAGACCCAGCGATTGCAGATTACGTAGGTCCATTTTGCAAGGAGTTGCAGTTGACAGCAATAACCCGAGGACACTGACAAACCCAGGTGACAAAAGAGGGGCCCCCTTTCAGCCACATGGTTCTGCTCCCACCCTCTGCTGTTGGCACGCAGAATCTGAACACCGTGGTTTAGTGAGCACTCGCATAATCATCACAAATTCACGGTAACCTGGTTCTGACAGGTGGGACAGCAGTTGTACTGAACCATCACTGTTCTTGTGCAGCAATGACTTCAGCACTAAGATGAAGCTTATTCTAATCCGGCTGATTTTTACCTGCGCACTGTGGAAAGAAGCTCCAGCTCCTTGTGTTTTTGGGTTTCTAGCTGCACTTTTTGCTCCCTGAAAGCAGCCCGGACATCTCCAAGCTCTGTTTCCAGTGCCAGCACTGTTTCCTGCATAGTAGCACTCTTCAGTTCAGATTCCTTCAGCTGCAACAAAGACCATCATAACACTCAACAGATGTCCCAGGCCTTTCACCATACACACCATGTTTCAACTACATTTTAACTACCTATGTGACAGTTCTCAGCTATAGCTCAGAACATTCCTCCTGCAAAAAGGCCAGACCACAACTTTACTTCAGCAGCTGCACAGGGGATTAACTGCAGCTGTAGAAAGGTCACCTGAACAAGTATGTGAAGAGCAATCATTACAACTCAGAGGGAGTTTTACCTTCTGACTCTGTTTCTGGTGGTCCTCAAGGGTTGGTAAATCAGCCAGGTATCGTTCTAGGGTCTCAATTCTCTGTTGTCTCTCTCTGTTTTGTTCAGATTCCTTCTGGCATTTCTTTTTAAGGTTATTAATGTGTTTGTCTCTTCCCTTTACCTGCAGGGACAGTCACATACAAGTTTAGTTTATATAATTCCTTATCCATTCTTCAGTCTTCTGTAAGCCCACCCCTTTACCTTTTTGTACAGCACTCAACACCAAAATACAAGATCACCTTAACTCAGCAGCGTTTCTGCTCACTTAGCTAAAGACAGGCTTCTTCTCTAGTTAAAAGAGGAGGTACTGAAATACTTCTAACTGCAGGAGGAAGAGCTTCTGCTTATAAACCAAAGTACAAGGAGATCAGAAGACACCTGCAATAACACACTGCCACAGAAAACTTTCATCTAGGCACTACACTGACTTTTAGCTTCTCAAAGAAAAAACACCTTCCACCTCTAGGGCAATGGGACCATTACCCTTTCTTCCTGTTTCTTTAACTCCTCTGCATGTTTCTGCATAGTTTCCTTCAGCGACTCCCGGATCAGCTTTGCATCCACCTCTGCAGCAGCCAGTTTTCTCTCCAATTCAATCTTTTCCTTACTGAGAGATTCAGTCTTCTCTGTGAACTGTGCTCGAAGAAATGTGTTCTCCCGCTGCAGCTCCTGCAAAGAGAGACAGCTTATGAGTTCAGTGTAGTTACAAACTGGCACTAAGCAGCTGCGCTGCCTCAGAGCTGTGTTCTCAGCCCTCCTAATTCCCAAACATCATTCAGCCCACCTTATATACGGCAGTATCTGAAATAGCACTTGTCAGTGCTGTCAGGCGTTTGCATCGCTAGACAGCTTCTAAACAAACCGTAGTATTTCAGGGCTTGAAACCTCAAGAGACACAGAAGATCTCAGAGATGACAGGTGATTGGGTCCCCATACAAAGGATAATTTTACTCTGCATAGCCCTCCTACTCAGGAAACACCTACTGAGAAGCAGTAGGGCCACTGGATTCAGTACACACTTCTTACTAACACCCTGTTGTACCCTATTACCTGCATTCTCAACATGTAGACATCTCCATAGGGCGCTGGACAGCCAAGCAGAGCACTGTGAACCTGCAGTTCGCTTTCCCGGACCTTCTGCTCCAACTGGGATATGTGTTGTCTTTGTCTGTAAAAAACAGGTAACATACTGTTCTCAAATCTACAGTAGAGAGCAATGCAACATGAATAGTGCCACCGTGACTAACGCTCCATACAGCAACAGGCGGAACAGAAAGACAACTCTGCAACTCAGAACTGACCTGCAGAGAAACAATCTGAAAGATATCCGTTTAATTTTTTTTATTTTTTTTTATTTTTTTTTTATTTTTACAATTGGTATTGACTCTTCTTCCCTTCCCTCCCTTCAAAGCATCCCCCCCAGCAATGATTACAGATAAAACCCACACGCCTTGCATGCTTTGGAGGATCCAGCTTGGCTTTGGATCTTATGGGTAAAATGAACAGACATCATATGAGTCAAAATGAGCAAGCAGAAGAAGTATTTACAGTCCAAATGCTGAAGGTAGTTTTCCATAAAAGCTTATGGACCACTAGCATTAGGTACGAGCAACACCGTTTGCCAGCCCAATCTCACAAAGAACAAATTTAGAATAAAGATCTCAAAGAGCTCCCAGAAAGTCCTCAAGCAAAAAGGCAGTAGTTTTGACATTCCAGATAATTGTGATGTCTTCATCCCTTATAAAACACAGAAAGCCCTAACCAAAATTGATTTATTTGAACCCTTCAGGAACATCATCCTAATTCCAAGAGGAAGGGAAGAACTCATGAAAAAGAAAGGAGGCTGTTCTCAAAGGTCATTATATCGTTCTTTGCACCCAAAAAGCTCAGTTGGGTAAAATGAACTCTAAGATATGAGCTCTCCTTGGTACCTTCAAAACCCCCCCTTTCCAAAAGGAAATGCACTGGAGTCTTTAAGCCACGTGTCAGTATCAAACTCTCACCTGTCAATGAGGAGCTCCTTCTCCTTGAGTAGGTTTTCATTGGAGTTCAGGATACTGATCCACTGAGCTGGATCAGGTGTAGGCAGAGAAGCAGAATACATCAAGGGATGGTGGCCGGCGCCTCCATTTTGTAACTGAAAGAGGAGACAAAATGAGGAGGGAGAAGTTTGTGCTCCACAGAGGTAATTGCAACATTGGTCGAGCTATTTTGCACACTGTGTGCTCATCTGCATGCCAGGACACAGTTATTTCAGTCTCCGTCAACGTCCAAGAACAAGTAACTTTGCCCAAGCACAACTGGAGATTAACAAATAATTTTAGATCACTGTGCTAGCTCGCTGGTAACAACTTGTCTCCATTAGGATACAGCTGGTGGGAGGTGATAAACTCTTTCCACCTAGCAAACTGAAATTAGATTCATGCATCTTTTCAGAATAAGTGTTTCTTAATTCTAGATATAGAATACCATTATTCTAGAAACTGTTATGAATGTCTCAGCATGCCTTTTTTTTTTTTTTTTTTTACAGTTTCCAGTGGACAGGTTTCATCTCTTGATCTGGACCAACCTGCAGTGCTGTAACACAATACAGGGCTGCTCTACACAAGCAGCACGCCAAATGATACCTGTGACACCACGTGTTGTAAAAACAGATCATTAAGAGACTTTTAGTGTAAGACGGGGAGAAGCATGAGACATTTTCCCCCTTGCTTCGTAAGTCTGGGACAATAATTCATGACTAAAGAGATAGGAAGGGTTTCAAACTCATACATCCACACATGCAGCTCCCTACCTGCATTTGCTCTACTTGCAACCGTACTTTCTCCAGCTGTTGTTTCCAAGCACTGAGCTCGCAGACCCTCTCGTGGGGATGTAGTGTGCAGGCTTCTTGCATCCATGCTTGAGATGGAGGAGTTACAGGTTTCGAAAAGAAATTGTTGGCCTGGAGTCCTGTTGGCATCAGTCTGCTCCCGCTTGGCCACGCTCTGTCCTGGGGCTCACAGACTCCATTAGCCCCTGCCACTTGATTACTCTCTGGCAGCACCTTATAATGGTCCTTTCCTGCCCCAGCTGCCCCAGAGTTTGGATTGAACTTCTGGAACCTATGGAGAGGATCTGTGCACAAACTATCCAGAAAGAGAGACTGGTTAAGGGTGCACTCAATGGCAGGGGTGTCAAACTTCCAAGCATCTTCTGTTCTCATGTGATCAGAAACAGGATGCCAGGATTGCTCAAAACGGTTTTCCCCTGAAGTCCCGTGGAGATGCAAGAGATCCCTGGGTGGCACCTGGGAAGACTTCCCGGCATTAAAATCGCCGTTTCTCAGGAGCGCTGCGTTTTCAGCAGCAGATCCTGGCATAGCAGTTTCTGAAGTGCCCTGTGAACACCTCTGGTCTCCTGCAGAGCACAGCTTGGAGGGTGAGGCACCCAATGTAGAAGGCATGACATGGGCTGTTGGGATGGTCACTTGGGTTTTGATGGGCTGGAATGAGGAACCATTACTGGAATTGGAATTGCAAAAGTCTAGGGAAAGAAGAAGAGTGATACTCTAATTACAATCCTGAAAATATTCTGATACAAACAGCCACTCCTCTACTGAACTTTCTGAAACAATTTTAAAAAAACCTTTCTTTTCCCCCTGAACACATCCTCCTAAGCAGCGGCAGCAGCAAGACTAAGGCACACCTATGTTCCCCCTCACTACAAGCTTCAGGACCCTGCTGACATTTTCCTACCACCGTAAACCACAGAGAGAATCCAAGTTTAATTCAGTACACATTTTTGATCCCTTGGTTTTAAGCTACTGTAGTATAATCTTAAATCAATAACGTTATCTTCCTATAGGTTAAGAAATCAAGTCGTTTAAATTGAATAAAAAAGCTGAAACTTACTCAGCTGGACACTGAGACCTTGAATCTGTTCTGACCGTCCCACTGCTCAGCAACTCTGAACCGTAACCAAAGCGAACCGGAGCCTTCACTAAGCCCATGATGAGCTTCAAACACAGCTGAACACTAGATGACCAAGTAGTTGGCCTTTGAACTCCTCTAGGACGCTGCAGCAAAAGAACTTCTTCTAAAGGCTAAATTAATGGCTCTCACCTTATTACCACAGGAAATGAGATAGAGTTCAGCACTCGCACCCCAACGTGAGCCCGTCCTGTCAGACGGGCACCAAACCTGGCTCCGTGGAAGTACAGGGTTATTCTTAGCAACTCTCAGATTTCAATACAGCAACAGCCTGAGCTGAGAAGGGCAAACAACAAAGTGCCTGTTCCCACTCCTCGCCCTGATACATTGTATATCGTAGGAATTCCAGGTTTCCCCCAGATACAGAAACTTGTTTTCTCCATGGGTTTTGCTAAAGGCCCATCCTCACATGATGTTTCCTTAATCCAACATCAGGACTGCAAGGTCACCCTTTCACCTGTTTGTAACCTCAAAGCATTGCTACAAAGAGGAATAAAAGACCACAGTTTTCATATGACTGAAACCAGATTCTGGAAAGACCATCATCAAACTGCAGGGAAACTGTCACAACAAAGGCACAAGACCTGTCCCCCCCGCTCAACATGAGCGGGAAGCAGGGAGAAAACATCTCTTAGATGTTACTTGGCTGTGCCTAGGAGCTCCAGAGAACACCGTGCTACCGAGCAGTCACAGGCACGTTCTCCTTGGCAAACAGAAGGGACAGTACAATTTCCGTTTACAGCCCCTAAATTTATACCTCAGTATCATGATCAGGAACTCGAGTTCTCTGACCAGCACGCCACGTGTGGATGCTGCAATCGGTTCCTTGACTGTGCTAAGGGTCGTCACAACAACATTTCTGGCTAATGTACTGACCTGAAAGCCAGCGTGCTTCAGCCAGCTGTCAGTGCCACAATCCAGCCTCAGCTCTTACAAACAAGGTTACAACATTACAAATGTTCAGAAGGGCAGTTTCCCAAAGGGCCGTCATTACCTCCCCTGCTCTCAGCATGCAACTACGTTTTATTATCCTGAGAGAGGCTAGATAGGACGCTTAAACATATGCTTTAGTAATATTTCTAGCAACATTTCCACAAGCCAGACTTTCTAAAAAGCCTTCAGCTCACGCATTATTAAGACCTACGGCTCATTCAAAAGGCTCAGAGCAACTCATGAAACGTATGAATGTGAAGTGCATTGTTTTAAAGAAGACCACAAACTTCCCCACTGCTGAAAGAAAAAATCAGTGAATCAATAGTGGTTTATGTCACTTCCATCAATGAAGATGAAAATATGTGGAAAGGATTGCTGGGACAAGTGATTTCTCAGAATGTGCCTCAGCAGAGGGCCAGGCTGCAGCACTCTTCACCGAGAAACGCCCAGCTCTAACACTGAGGAGACTTACGCACAAAGGCACGCTGCTCTGGAGTCTCTAGAGGCACCTATAAATTATTTCTTAAAATAAAAAATACAAATCACACAGATTTGCTGATGAATCACTTATTGGTCAATAGAAACCAGCAAATCATCATTGTGGCTCTTTTAGTTAAAGACTGGCTTACTACAGTTAGAAGATAACCAAACTAACTTGGAGAAACAGCAAGTCCCTAAATGACTTGTTTATATTTCAGGCAGCATATCTGTATACTGAGGCACTGGTTTTGAAACAGTCTCCAAACATCATTACAGATTCTGCTCTTCCCAAAGTTTTACACTCTAGGGTTCAGTAACACCAAGCTATTTAATGCTTGTCAGTCCTCTAAGAAAACCTAAAAGTCTTTGGCTGCTACTGTGTGATCCCACGCTGACCATCACCTTCTGTGCTGTCTGAACAGGAGGTCCCAATGCCCCCATCCCCACTGTCGGCCACACTTGAGCAGCGACTGACACGGCTCTGGAACTTCACAGACAACATTGGTGTTTTCCAGTCAGTCTCCAAGTAATGGCTCTTCTGATTGGTGCTGGGATCTGGAAGGAAAAAGACAAGGATATTTATGTTTTAGCCAACAGACTAGAAAGCTTTTTAATACACCTAACGAAGTCATATCTAATTACCTCTGCTACCAAAACCCAAACTGATCCCTACCCGATTCCCTGTATTATTGCTAAAGAATTCTGGTTTGCAAAAGAAAATGGCAGCAAACACAAGGAAGTCAAATAATATCCGCATGAGACTGAAAACAAATCCTGTTACAGAAGTCAGAATGCAAAAGCAATCAATTATATTCCATTTTATAAGTTCTGTGATATTACACCCAGCTGATCCCCTGGTACTCAGACTAAAAAGAAGAGCAGCAGCACTGGCACACAGCAAACCTGGTTAACTTAAAGATACATTTTTGCATTAACTGTTAAGAACTCTTCCAGATTTATCAGTTATCACCCAATGA
This sequence comes from Falco biarmicus, assembly GCF_023638135.1. Classification (NCBI taxonomy): domain Eukaryota; kingdom Metazoa; phylum Chordata; class Aves; order Falconiformes; family Falconidae; genus Falco; species Falco biarmicus. The sequence continues at coordinate 115,516,818 of NC_079290.1, forward strand.
ACCTATCTTTTATCAAATGAGTCTCTACCCTTAGATAACTGTACAACTGTTTTGTTTTGCAGGAATAAGACTTTTTTTTTTTTAATAAAAAGCTGGTGGTAAAGAACTCTTCTCAGGGCCACATGTCTCCTCAGAGAAACTGAAACAGGATCTGACAGCAGCAGGACTTTAAAGAAAAGACTATCCTTACCTGATGGATTGTCCTGCTGGAGCCTCAGGTCTGGATGTTTCTCAAGAGCAGCCATCTTATCTATCCAGTGAACTACAGAGCAATAAATAAAAATCATATTTTAAGTCAGTATAAACCAAATCCTGTTCCCACTAACCAAGCAAAGGGTACATACACATCAGCTGCTCTTCAGAGTAACACAGTATTTCATGTGTAATTAGCACCTCCTCCCAAGAACACCTCTGTTTCATCCCCACAGCAACAAAGGCAACACTTTGAAAACCTTTGCAGTTATTGTAGCTTTTCTCAGTGCCTGAGAAACGAGAGAGTTCCTGTTGGCGACGTTCTCCAGGTACACAGCAGCATCTTTCAACCGGGGCATGTGCTATCCCCATAGTAGTTATTTATAGAGCATCAGTCACCATGGTACCTACACGCTGGCTTTACATCTATAAAGACTAAAAAATTCCCATTAAAAGTCTTAACTCTAAACCTGTTCATTTCTGCCCTCTGTAGCAGTCACTGTGCAACTACATGCAGAAATGCAGTCATTCAAAACTTAGCGCTACTGTTCCATAAATGGCAATCATTATCTATCCAGGGCTTTGGTTTAATTTATCTGCTTATCTCGAGTACTTCAGACAGTGAATTTCCCATCTCCAGTGATGAGAGTATAATCTGCAGCTCTCAGACCTCACCGTGGAAATTCAAGGCCTCTTTCCACTCCACCAGTCAAATACCAAATCCTCGATTGCCAGGTCTTACAGATTTTTGGTTAACTGATCCACAGAGCTCACAGAAACCATTAATTCTTAGAAAACACACGTACACAGATTCTGCAACATAGGATAGACATTAGGAATATGAGGATAACGAAACAGAAGCAGCATTTCTCTCAGTGAAGAAATAAAACACAGCTAGATGTAGTGCTTATAATATTTAATTTGTGTACGTTTCTGAAATTCCTGGGTTTAAACCTCAGTCTCCAGCACTACAGTCAGACAGTTATAGCAGGGAAATTCAAGCATAAGCTCCTGAAATTATAGAATAGATGAAGCAACCACATCATCCCTACCTCACTCAGCACCACCCTTTTCCAAACACCCCCAAAGGCACCCACAGCACCCTACAGAGCACCCCTTCCCAGCAGAAGGTGGGAAGGGAGAGGTGGTCAGGGATGGAAGGGAGGAGCTCGGTGGGAGTGGGGAGCAACGTGAAGCCAGGGTGTGGGGGGAGCCCTTCACCCCCCAGAAAGGGATCGGGAGAAAGGTGATTTGGGTGGAAGGAGAGGGGAAGGTGGAGGGGAGTGGGGGGCCCAGCTGCCTGGAAGGTGCGAGCAGACCCTGAGGGGCCTGAGCCCGAGGGACTGGAGGGGGTGGGGGCCGGTCCCCGAGGGGCTGGGGGGGGCAGGGGGAGGCCGAGCTGCCCGGGACGGAAGAGAAGCAGGGGCTCCCCCGAGGAAGGAGCGCAGGGGGCGCTGCCGGGGCCCGCCCCTGAGGCCCAGCAGCCGAACGGCTCCCGGGCGGGCCCGACCCCCTCACCTGCCTCCGCCGCAGCGCCCGCGCTGCCCCGCGCGCCAGCGACCGTTACCGCCGCGGGGGAGGGGGTGTGGCAGAGGGGAAGGGGTGGCGCCCCGCCCGCCTTCCCTGCTCCGCAGCCTATCGGCCGCCCTGGCCCCGCCCCTTCCCCTCTCTTATTGGTTCATCCAAGGCTAATTTCCCCGCCCCGCAGGTTGGCGGAGGAAGGGCCTGCTTGTGGCGGAGGAAAACTGGCCGCAGCCGCCACCCGTAGGGCGGGGCCTGGCCGCCCCTTTCCCCGCGCATGCGCAGTGCGGCCGCCGGCGGGTGAGGGAGGGCGGCGCGCCCGGCTCTGCCGCCCCGGCTGCGCGCAGCCCCTACAGGCCCCATCGCCCTCTCACCCAGCCCAGGCTGAGGTCAAGGCCAGGCGGTCGCCCCCAGCTGGGTCTCCTCGGTGGGGAGGCAGTGGTGCTGGGCCTGGTCCCCGCAGGCCTCGCGTGTGGTGGGGGCCACCTGCCCTCCCCGGCTCCGCAGGCAGGGCACGCCCCGGCTGGAGCAGGGCACTGCCAGCAGCGACCCCTCCCCAGCCACAGGACCCTGCCCCTGGTGTGGGGTCTGGCGCTGGCCCCCATGGGTGCTGCTGGGGGTTGGTGGGGGCTTCCTGGTGCAGTCTGCGGGGAGAGGGGAGCAGGGCACGGCGGGGTCACAGCCCCTCGGGGTTGGTGGCACATGGCACGGTTGGGGGGTGGCTGTCATGGCGGGGACAAGGAAAACCACGGCACAATCAGCCCTTGACACAGTTTTATTTACAGTGGAAGAGACCCCGGCCAGGCCGGCTGGCAGTGCTGTGGCAGGGGCACGTTCCTCCAGGGAAAAGTCCCTGTTGCCAACGTGCAGCCAAGGCACCCTTGACTAAAGGAAGCCTGTCACCGCAACGTCCCACCCCGGGGAGGGGGGATGTAGCAGAAGCCACTTCTACAGCAAGTCCATGCTGCGGGCTGAGCCTTCAAAAATGTTCTCAAACCCCCACCGCCCCCCAGCACGGGCAGAGCGCCTGCTTTGCTCCCACAGCACCATGGTTTTTATCGGCAGTGATTCGTGCCAGAGAGGTCTTGGTGGGGTGTCAGGGTTCAGCTGCTTCTTCAGGGGGGCCATGCTCAGCCCCAAGCCCCCCATCAGGGTCCTCACCCAGACGCCCTGCCCACCACTCCCGCAGCTCCTGGTACAGGTCCTGGTGCTCTTCCTTCCAGCGCGTGAACTTCTCTGAGGTGAGCGCAGCATCGCTGAGCAGCTGCTCCAGGGCCTGCAGCTCTGCCAGCTTCGCCTGCCGAGAAAGGGGCACATTTTGGGGCGGCCACCCATGAGCAGGGGGGCTTTGGGGGGTCAGGGGGCTGTGGGCTCCTACCTTGAGCGTGCTCTGTAGGGCCCGCACCATGTGCACCTTCTCGTTGATGTGGGGGTTCTTGTTGCGGCGGATGAAGGACTTGCGGCACTGCTCCTGTGTCAGGAACCGCTGCTGCCCGATAAGGGACACCCCTCCCTGCTTCAGGCACTGCATCAGGCACTCGAGATCCTCCCCAGCGGGGTCTGGGCAAGGAGAGGGGCCACTGTAGCAGGAGGGCAGCGCCAAAACCGCCTGGGGCTGTCCCCACGTGTGACCCTGCCCCGAGAGCATCCTGAGACACTGCACAGTTGTCACTCAAATACATCTCGACGAGGCACCCCCACTACACATGCATGAAAGGGAGGCCCTAACCGCGAATAAAGGGTGCACTCAACGTGACAGGGTGACAGATGTTACCCCCCAGCACCTACCCATGGGTGAGCAGGGCCGGGGGCTGCCCTGGGGGCTGCTGGCTGTGCTGCTGGGCTCGCCGCTGGCTGAAAAGAGCTGGGTTTTCTCTGGAGTGTTTTGAGGCCTCTTCCTTGGCTGAGGGACAGATGGGGTGGGAGGTGACATGAGGATCCTCTGTCCCCTCCCCAGGATGTCCCCTAGGGCCACTCACCGAGTTGCATCCACGCCTGGGGGACTCATCATCGGGGTCCTCAGCTTCTGTCTCACTATAGCAGTCTGGAGGTCACAGGGGAGAACAGTGGGAGCAGAGGGAGCGGGAAGCCCCCCACTGCCCCCCTCCCCAGCCCTCCCTAAGGCTGAGCATCACCCCAGCCCTCCTTGCAGGGAGCATTTCTCACATTTCCCCCAAATCAGGGGCAAAGCTCCCAGTGGTCCCAGGGGCCGTAGCACCTGGCACGGCTGCCCCACCAGGACCTATAGCTCCCCACAGGGTCCCCGTCTCCCACGGGGGAACTGACCCCTTCTCCCACCCCAGCAAGGGCCTGTTACCTTCCTCCCTGTCTGGGACAGACTGGTGGGCCAGTGTGTACTGCGTTTTGGCTGTTATTAGGCGACTGACCCACCTGGGGAAGGAAAAGACAGACAGACAGAGGGTCATGGCCAGCCCGGTGTGGTGGGACTGGCACTGGCTGGTGCTTTACTCACATGCTCAAATCGGCCAGCGTCTCTGCGGCGAAGATGAAGGGCTTGTACCTCTGATGGGAAAGCTGGAACACGCTGGAGGAGGACAAGCGAGCAGCTGCCTTTGCTGCTGCAGTTACCCAGCACCAGAGCCAGCCCTGAGCCCCTGACAATCCCCTTCTGCACCGCAGCCCCCCCATCCTGACCCAACCCAGGCGTTTGGGCTTTTCCCTGCCGTTGGAGATGCTTCAGTCCTCAGCCTTGTCCCAGATAATACCAGTAGCACAATACATGTCTTGCTCAGAGCGTAGGCTCCTGTATTGCAAGATGGCCAGCCCTGTGAGGGCACCCCCCCCCCCCAACCCTGCGGGGACCCCCCCAGCCCCATGGGGTACCCACACAGGGGGTACCCAGTGTGGCTTATTGGTACGCACCCTTGGGACAGCATCCTCCCCTTCCACCCCCCGCCAGCAGGTCCATGGGGAGGACAGACCCCACTCACTATTTCTTCTTCTGCTCCCTCGTGCTTTCCAGGTCATAGGTGGCCACGTTGATGAGTCCTGCAGCCTTCTCATCCTGCGTGGAAGACAGCCATGTCCACCACCCGCCCTGGCGCTGGGGATGGGAGAGCCTGACTGCCCTAGGTGAGGGGCGAGGACACCCCGTGTCCCCACTCACATTGGGGTGGTGGTACCAGTAGAGCGTGTGGCCCTTCAGCACGAACCAGCATCGCTTCCACTTCTGGGCCATGAAGCCCACGTGGTCCTTCTTCTTCAGGAGCCAGCCATCACAGTCCACCCGGCCCAGGTCCCGGCATGAGACCCGCCGGCGGCTCAGCCTGGTCGCCACTCCTGCCGGCCATGGCATTGGTGGGGGTGTGTGAGTCAAGATCAGGGAAGGGGGAGCAGGGGGCAGAGCCCAGGAGAGCCCCCAGCCCCATTTACCCCAGCCCCAGCGGGGTCCCGCTCACCTTTTGGTCTGCGTCCCCTCTGGGGGCTGCCCTGGGCCGGGAGACAGAGATGAGCGGTTAGGGATGATGCAGGGGGTGAGGGCAGGGCAGCATTAGCTGAGCCCCCCCCAGCAGCACCCGCAGCCCCTGCCGGGACCCCCCACTCACACAGCAGCGAGCTCAGAAGAGAGCCCACCCACACACGGGCATTTTGCCTCCCAGTTCGGGTGGGACATGAAGTCCTGTGTGTGTCTCCCGATGTCCTCCCAGTGTCCCCCCAAGGCTGAGCGCTCCTCTCCCACCAGCTCTCACCTCCGCAGGGAGCTGGCCGGGCTCTGTGCCCCCAGCCCCCGTGGCAGGGGCTGCTGTGGGGCTGAGCTCCGCGGCGCAGGGTCCGGCAGCACCGAGGGTGCCCGGAGAGCACGGGGTGCCCGGTGGGGTGCTGGTCTCCCACACCACCTCCTCCGCAGCACCTGCAAACAGCAGGCAGGGCTCCAGCCTCCCATCCTGGGGGAGAAACCCCTCCGTCCCCGGACACCCCCTCTGCTCCCCCCTTACCGTCGTGGTGTCCCTGCACAGCCACCCTGGGCAGCCTCGAGTCCCGCTCGTTCTCTTCCTCCTCTTCGTCAGTGCCAGGGTCCGGCGCAGAGTCTGGCCCCGAGTCCAAGTCGGCAGCAGCACTGGGAAAAAGGGATCCCTGAGCCACAAACCCCTTTGCCCTCCGCAGGGGTCCTGCTGTGGGGCTCCGGCTGGTCCCCCACTCGCCCGGGCACCCCCAGTTCTCCCTGCCCGAGGAGGAGCGGGGCTGAAGGCAACGTGGCGGTGGTGGCTCCACACCGGCTCCACCGGCCTCTGAGCTTCCCAGCAGGATCAGAGCCCAGCCCGGCAGCTCCTGTCCGGCTCGCCCGCGCTGCCACCGGCTCTGCGCAGCCTTTCCATTCCGGGAGAGGAGAAGGGTCATGTCTAAATATAGTTTCAACCCCATTAAAATGTTACCAAGTGAATGAATTACAAACACAAGCACTTTTTTTTTTTTTCCTGTGTGTGTTCCTTAAGTCAACTGGCAGCTTCCCGGGTTGCCCACAGGCAGCTGCTGCGCCGCCAGCACCTCTACCCCCAAAAAAGAGCTGGGAAGGGGCCTTGGGAGCACCCAGACACCTCGCACTGGCTGGGCTGGGGGTGTTGGGGTGTCAGGGGACAGGGCTCACCTGGAGGTCAGGGACATGGGGCTGCCCGGGCATTCACAGCTCCTGGTGCTGGGGGGATCCTCAGCATCCAAAAATGCTCCTAGGAGCTGCAGACGGAGTGTCAGGGCCAGCCCGCATCCCACCGTGGTCCTCCAGAGCTTTAGGGACCACCAGCTCAATGGGAGATGCCTGGCTCCAAGCATCCCTGCCTGGTTCCCAGCACAGTCCAGTGCAGCACTGGGATCACTCACCTGCTGCCTGGGAGAGGGGGGTGAGCCAGGCAAGTCGAGAGGGATCTTCTTCAGCACCAGCGTCACCCCGCTCGTCTTCTCCAGCAGCTTCTTCTCCAGGTTGATGCGTGTCCAACCCACCTGCACACCCCCTGGTGAGTCGTGGGACATGGCCCTGGCCCCACGCTGCCCCCCGGCCCCCTGCTCCCTCACAGCTCCCACATCCCCCAAACCCTCCCCTGCCACAGATCCCACACCCCCCAAATCCTCTGCAGCAACTCCTGAGTCCCCCAACCCCCCAGCAGTGGTTCCTGTGTCCCCCAGACCTTTCCCAGCCATGGCTCCTGCATTCTGCAGATCACAGCCCCCGTGTCCCCCCATATCCTCCTGCCCACAACCCCTGTATCCCCCCAAATCCTCCCACCCACAGCCCTCATATCCCCCCAGTCCTCCCAGCCCCACAGCTCCCTGTCCACCACTCCACTGCCAAAACCAGCACCACGCTCAAGCCCCCGTCCTCTCCAACTCACCACGACCTGCTCATTGACCTGCACGATCTCGTCCCCGGGCAGGATGCGGCCCCCGTGGGCAGCCAAAGCCTGGGGCAGAGGTAGGGTGGGAGCTGGGTGACCACCCCAGGCACTCACGCCCACCCCCCCAAAGCTAATCCAGACCCAGGGACGGGGAGAACCGGCGGGCAGGGGGGTTAAACATTAACCGGCAGCCTGACCTTGCACAGCACCAGGGCGGCTGGTGGGATCGGGGTGTAGAGGGGGGCTCCCCCCATGGCCCAGGCCGTGCTCACTCATGAGATGAGTTGCCCAGTCTCAGCTGCAGTCAGCCACCCCCAGCTCTGGGTCGGGGGCGTGGGGGGTGGGTTAGGGTCCCAAGAGGCTCGCAGGGTGCGGCCGGGTGGGTTGCAGCTGGGATGGGTGGTATTCCCCCCCCCAGGCGCTAAAAGGGGGTGACAGGCACAGGGTGGCACAGGGTGGGGACAGATTGGGAGAGGCAGCCCCTCACTCACCTGCGAGGTGGCTGCAGACACAAAGTGCAGGCAAGAGCTGGTGGAGGTGATCTCAAGGCCCTGGGGGGGGATGGGATGGAGGTATGAGCTGGGTGCCAGGGGGTCCGGCGACAGTGGGGGGCACCGGGGCAGTGGGGACTCACCAGCAAGGCTGTGAGGAGCAGTGGGGGGCTCTCCAGGGGGTCAGAGGGTGGCGTCGGAGTGTCAGGAGATGATGGAGGGCTCTCTGCTGGGCTGGGGGACAGTGTTGGGGTGTGGGGGGATGTCGATGGGCTGCCCCATGGGCCGGGGGGCAGTTCTAGCCCCACAGGCTGCAGCACAGCCCTACAGTCCAGCAGTGCTGGGGGGCTGCAGCCCACGATGCTCTCACAGATGCCCACGATGTGCTGGCACTGCAGGTGACAGTGGGGGGCTGAGGGGGGGCTCTGGCAGCACTGGACCCCCCCCATGCCACCCCCTTTTTCACTCAGCACTTACAATCCGCACGATCTGGCTGTCCCTCTCAGCCGCAGGACAATCCTGGGGGGACAAGACATGGAGCTGAGTGGGACGGGATGGCTCAGCCCCCTTCCATCCCAGCTGGGGGGGCCCCACAGGGACCCCCCTGCCCTCACCCCAGCTCTCCCCCCCCTTCCAGAAGGCAGAGCTTTGTGGGAGAGGAAGGCAGGCAGACAGCTGGCTCCCCCCACACCCCCGTGCCCATCACTGTGGCCTCGGGCACCCACCACTTGCAGGGTCTCTGCCAGCTGGGCGCAGAGCAGGATGATGTCCCGGGTGGCCGAGAAGTCATTAAGGGTGGAGAAGAGGTACCTGGGGGGAGGGGGTGTAGGCAGAGACCTCAGCCCCAGGGACGGGGGGCACCCAGCACCCATGGGTGCCCTCACCTGCCCCAGACCTGTTGAGCCAGGAGAAGAGCCCCTTGGCAGCCCCAACCAGGTCGACGACGTGGGCCAGGAGGGTAAGGGGGGGTGGCCGGCAGGCAGCCCCCGCTTGCAGCCCCCCCAGCACCAGCCTCTGGGTGCCCAGCGCCAGCTCCCGCAGCTTCTCCGTCAGCGTCCGCAGGCTGGTGCTCGCCAGCCCTGCATCCTGCGGGGGGGCACATGGACACGGGGGGGGTGGGAGGGCAGTGGGGGGGTCTCTGCAGTTCCCCTGCATCCCCACCTTCACCCAACCTAGGATGCTCCATGTCCCCCCTCCTCTACCAAGCCCAGGGTGCCCCATGTCCCCCCAGCACACAGCCCCAGGGTCTCCCAGTGTCCCCCCAGCCCCAGGGTGCCCCAGTGTCCCCCCAACACCCAGCCCAGGGTGTCCCCGTGTCCCCTGAGCACCCAGCTCCTGGGTGCCCCCGTGTACCCCCCCTCCGCCCAGTGCAGGGTACACCCACATCCCCCCTTCTGCCACAGGCACCCTGCAGCACCCATGGGTGCTGGCACTCACCAGGGCGCGGAGCTGCTCCACGGCCTCCAGCAGCAGTTCCTGGTGCCCCAGGCACCGCACGCCCAGCACCTCCAGGGCCCCCGCCGACAGCCCCAGCAGGTCGGGCCCCGACAGCCCCCAGGCCTCGAAGGGGTACCCCTGCACCGCCGCGTCCAGCCCTGCCACAGCCTTGCCTTAGTGCCAGCCGGGCACCGGGGGGGCTCAGCACCTCCCCACCCGCATCCCCGTCAGCCCCTGGCCGGGTGACCCCAGGGGGTGACGCCAGGCTACTGGGAGAGCCCTCTCCGTGCAATGAGTTTGCCCGGTCTCAGCCCAGATGGTGGGGATGGCCGGACCCCCCACTCCTAGACGGACCCAGGGACTGACCCCCCCCCGCCCAGGGACAAGGCGCAAGGGACAGGGAAGGGCTGCCACCCCTCCCAGCCACCCCAGCCCACCCACACATCCCCAAACCAGGGCCAACCCACCCCAGCCCCCCGCCCCATGGCCGGGTTGGGTGTCAGCCAGGGTGCAGGGCAGGGCAAGGGGGGGTCTCACCTCGGAGCCAGGCAGCCACCCGCACGGGGCCCCAGGCACCCACAGGCTCCATGGCAGCCGAGCCGGAACATGGCGGTGGGAGCGGCCGCTCACCTGCGCCAGGCACGGGCGGCCCCATTGGCGCAGCCGCGTGGCACTCGCCGTGTGCTGCTCACCGTGTGCTGCTCACCGTGTCCCGCTCACCGTGTGCTGCTCACCGTGTCCCGTCACTGTGTGCTGCTCACCGTGTGCTGCTCACCGTGTCCCGTCACTGTGTGCTGCTCACCGTGTGCTGCTCACCGTGTCCCGTCACTGTGTGCTGCTCACCGTGTGCTGCTCACCGTGTCCCGTCACCGTGTGCTGCTCACCGTGTGTTGCTCACCGTGTCCCGTCACCGTGTCCTGTCACCGTGTGCTGCCCACCATGTCCCCCTCACCGTGCACCCCTCACCATGTCCCCCTCACCGTGCACCCCTCACCATGTCCCCCTCACCGTGCACCCCTCACCATGTCCCCATCACTGTGCCCCCCCACCATGTCCCCGTCACTGTGTGCCCCTCATCGTGTGGTCCTCACCATGTCCCCATCACCGAGTCCCCCTCACTGTGCACCCCTCACCGTGTCCCCATCACTGTGCCCCCCTCACCATGCGCCCCTCACTGTGTCCCCACCACTGTGTGCCCCTCACCCTGGCCTCCCGCCTGCCCCGCAGGGTGAGGCCCTGCGACGCACCCCACTGAGTCACCAGCCAGTGATGCATGGCAGCCAAAATCCCCCCGGGGAAACAGCACCCACCCAGGGAGCCTCCCCCAGGCTCCACTGTGAGATGGGGGAGTAAGATGGGGGGGGGTGAGATGGGGGGGTGAGATCGGGGGGCCCCCCCCCTCCCCCCGCCAGCCACAGCTGCTGCATGCAGCTAGCTCATCGAGGGCTGAGACCCAACAGAACTAATGACACTAGTGGGTGTCCCCCAGGAGACAGGTGCCCTGTGAGGTTTGGCCACACAACCCGACAGGAGAGCCCCTGCTTTGCCACCTCCCCCCTGCCCAGGGGTTTTGGGGAAGGGGGGGTGACACCCCCCACCCCCCCCAGGCATAATTCCCACCCCTCCCTTTGCAGGTGGGGAAACTGAGGCAGGGGGCAGCCCGCACTAGGCCTGTGGAGGGGCTGCCCCTGAGCTGAGCTCAGCTCTCCGGCCCCCCCAAATCTGCCCTGGGCTGGCAGCAGCCCCCCCGCCAGCGCCTCAGCACCCGTCTCCCCCCGCCCCGGCGTGTGCGCTTGGGGGAGCAGCGGGCGCTGATCGCGGCTGACAGCTGCTCGGTGCTCGCCGGGTGCGTGCCGCCCTTTCTGAAGGGGCTGCAGGGCCGGCAGGCGGGCGACAGACGCAGCCCCCCACCACAGTGGTCCCAGGACTGGGGGGGCAGAGGCCCAGCCCCACTGCTGCTGACCCACGGGGCCTGATCCTGCTGCTCCCCGCTGCGCCATGATCATCCGCCCCAGACGCTTAACCCCGGGGTATTTCCGTCTGCTCCAGGTAAGGGGGAAGCAGGGTGGGGGGGGGAGCCCATGGGGACCCCCGGCACCCTGCCCATGCTGCCCACCAGGCCTGCTGGCCACGGGAGCTGTGCCTGGCCGCATCCTGGCTCTGGGTTCGCAGCGAGGGTGCTGCGGGGGAGCCCCACGTGCTGCATGGGAAAAGCACCCCCGGACACCCTGGGGGGGCCACGCAGCGGCCCCCATCGCCCTTACATTGCAGCTGAGCATGATGGGGACGTTCAGGGCACGGCCACAGAGCCCTTGTCCCCGGCGGGTTTGGGGCTCGGGGTCTCACGGTGCTCCCCTCTCCCCCCGCAGATGCAGCTGGCAGCAGGGCGGGGGGCTGAGCCGGGGGGGCTGCTGACCCCCCTGGCCCTGCTGCTGGCAGCCGCCGGGCTCTGCCTCTCCTTCTACAGCGCCCGGAGGATGGCCAGCCCCACCAAGGCCCCACCGGAGCCGTGAGGAGGGGGCTGCTGGGGCTGCGGGGACGGTGCCCAGGGGGGTGCCAGGGTCCCCCTCTGCCCGCTGGCCCCTGCCTGAGCGCAGCTGCCGGCTGTGGCAGCTTTCCAGCCGATCTGCGCCACATCCAGCCCTTCCCTCCACGCCTGGGCGGCGTGATGCTCTGCGGCCGGGGGGACACATGCACCTCTGTCCCCCGCCTGTCTCCGCTTTTGGGAGCCGGTTCACGGCCCGCGATGGAGAGCAGAGAAGCCACCTCCGCTCCAGAGCTGCCGGCCGAGCCCCTGCCCGAGCCACCAGGACCCGGCTACAAGAAAACCAGAGGCTGAACAGAGATGGATGGCAGAGCCCAGTGCTGCACCCATCTCCATCTCCCCCCGCAAGCAGAGGGGTCCGGGGGGATCCCTTGCACCCCACTGGCAGCCCTGCAGCCCCCCTGTCCCCACAGGGACTGTGCTGTGGCCACAGCACTGCGGAAAGGAGGCCAGCACCAAGCACTGTTAGGTAACACGGCACGGCGGAGGGGGAGGTGGGCTGGGACAAGCCCAGCCTCTGCCAAAAACGGGGCAGGGGGCAGATGGGGCCACGGGGGTCCGTGATGTGTCCCCTGGGCAGGCGCATCCCACTGGGATGGTGCCAACCCCCATGCACACACAGCTGCAGGGGCTTGCAGCGCTCTCCATCTCCCCAGGGTGGGCAGAGGACACAAATCCGAGCAGGCTATGTGGAATAAATCCTTTCCCGACGAGCACAGCTGCCTTGTGGCTCTGCCTTTCTGCTGCCCCAGCCCAGCGCCTCGTCCCCGGCTTAGCAGGAGGGATCAACCCGCCAACCCCAGGGATTTGCTGCCAGGGCTGCATCGGGGAGACCCACTGCAGGAATTCACCGCGGCGGGTGGTTGGCATTGTCACACAAAGACCCCCAAGAGCCAGGTCACGGGTGAGATGGCAGCAGCATCAGTGTGGGGGATGGGAGGTGGGGAGGCTGATCCCGCCACAGCTCTCTGGCAGGTGAACTCACCTGGGTTTTAGGGAACAGGAGCCTCAAAGTATCCCTGCCAGGGGGACACCAGCACCTCGAGGCCCAAATGGGCAGGACCAGCACCACGAGCTGCTCGCTACATACCCAAGTGCTTGATGAAAAGTTCACTCAGCACATATTCCCCTAAAAACCAGCCCCGCAGGGGCTACCCGTAAGCTGGGAACCCGCTGCCAGGAGGGCAGGGGCAGCTGGACCCCCTGCCAGGACAGGGGCAGCAGGACAAGGCTGCCCCTCCAGACTGGCAATATTTCCCTTTGCGTGCTCAAGAGGAGGACACGGAGAGGACACCCCCCACCCCAAGGGGCAGCTGCCACGCTCCAGCCAGGGCCTGGCTCACGCTCAGAGCTCCCAACACCACCAGCCTGTTGGATGACATATTTTAATGGGCGAGTCAGCGGCATAAACCTCTGACCCAAGGAGAGAGGCCCTAAAACCGCTTTAAAAACAAAGAGACGAGCGTACAGTCACGCCAGCGTGTCGGGAACAAGCGCTTGCCGCTTCGCCCAGGAGGAGGAGGACACGCAGTGAGGGCACCCGGGGTCTTGCTGGCTCCTTCTTCTCGTTAATGCTCCGGCGAGGAGGGATGCCGGGAGGAGCGGCGCTCCTGCTCGCTGGCACGCTGGGCCAGGGCATGTTTTTCTCACAAAGCTGAAGACAAAGAGGCCTTTACGGAGCCGCCTGGCGCTCAGCTGGACGTCTCCATCTCGGTGACTTCCTCCAGCGGCTGGGTCTGCACTTCCACCTTCTTGGGGGGGATGTAGGAGCCCATCCCGGCGGCACGCTCGGCCTCCTCCTGCGTGTACGGTGCCTCCCGCAGCTGCTTCAGCCTGCCGGGGGGGCAGGGAGGAGGGCTGGAGCATTTCAGCCCAGCTCCTCAAAAGCAGACGGGCCCAGGGCCGGCACCAGCACCTGCCTTGCCCCGGTGAGGTAGGAGCAGGGGCCACGGCCTCAGCCCCCCCCTTACCTCTTCTTGTGCACCTTGGACCTGAAGTGCTCCTTCATACTGGTCAGGTCCACAAAGTAGCGCCTGGGGGGTGGCAGAGACTGGGGGTCAGGGGGATCCCGAGGCGGGAGCGGGGCAGAGGAGGGCCCTTACTGAGGGGCCAGGGCCCTCCCCCACACCTAGGGCCAGTCCCCCATGGGCCAGGGTCGCCTCTGACACCAGAACAAGCTCCCCCCATGGGCCAGGGTCCCTCCCAAGATGAGGACAAGACCCCCCTCCAGGTGCCAGAGCTCCCCTAGCCAGGACCAAGCCCCCCCAAGAGCCAGGGAGACCCCCCCCAGGACCAGGTAAACCACCACAGCAGCCAGGGGACATCACCCTCCCACGAGGAGCCAGGGACAGCCGCCCCCAGGAGCCAGGGACACCCCCCCCGGGGCACGGGGGCACGGGAACACACCCTCCCATCCCCGGGGGCACGGGGACAGCCCCCCCCCCCCCCGGGATCACAGGGACCCCCCAAGCCCCGGCCCCGGCGCACGCACGCGCAGTGCAGGCAGTAGAACTGGGCGCAGCCCGGCAGGTCGGGGTCGGGCTCCTGCCGCAGCAGCCGAGCGGCGTTCTCGGGCCGCAGGTCCCCGTGGATCTCATCCAGGTCGCGGCGGCGCCGCTTCGTCTTCAGCTGCCGGGCCAGGGAGTGCGCCCGGTGCGCGCCGGTGCGCCGGCCATTGCGCGGCGACATGGCGGCCCCACGCCGCACCGCCCTCCGCAGTGCGCAGGCGCGGGAGGCCGCAAGCCCCGCCCCCGCTCTTCCCGCTCCGCCCACAACGCGGAAGCCACGCCCCTCCGTGAGGCGCAGTGCGGACACCGGGTCTGATGTCACGCCCACGAGTCGTGAAGCCACGCCCATAACACGGGGGGCCACGCCCATGGGCCAACAGGCCACGCCCTCAGCGGCATGTGTCTGCGCTACCGCCGTGCGCAGACCCCGGGAACGACCCCGGGGCGGGCAGGGGGGCCAAGGCCCGTCCCCAAGAGCCCCCAGCACCCGGTGGCAGCCGTCCCCAAGCTGTCCCCGCATGGGGCACAGGGCCTGGCGTCGGGCAGGGGGTGACAGGCACCTGTGCTGCCCCGGTCACTGCTGTGATGAGTTGGGCAGGGCTCAGCGCAGCGTGTCCCGGCACCGATCGTGTTTCCTCCACCCCGGGTGATTAATTATAGATGGGGAGCCACGGCGGGGGGGGCCCCGAGCCCCAGCGCCTGCTCTGCACTCTGGGCTTGGGGTGGCCCCAGCCCTGGGGGTCCCCTGTGGGCCAAGGGCACTGGGGGGCTGGGGTAGGGAGACAGAGGGGGGTGTTGGGGGTGACCAGAGCCGCTGTCCCTGCGCTGCCCCCGGCTCAGGCCGGGCTCAGGTTCCCCTTTGTGCATTGGAAGTGGCCCCTGAAACTTTAATGAAGCCACCGGATCGCCAGGGCGGCACGGGGGCACCCAGCCCCCCACCCCTCCTGCTCCCCACGGCACCCACCGGCTCCAGGCCCCGCTGAGCCCCTCACCATGGCCCAGGGCTTCTGGCGACTCTACAAGACCAAAGTGCTGCAGACCCTGGGGGGGGCACGGGCGGACGGGGCGCTGCAGGAAGAGGTAAGGTGGGGGGTCACCACCAAGCCTTGGTCCCCCTGAAGCAGGGTGACCAACCTCCCTGCTCCCCCCCCCGCCTGCACCCTGCCCTCACCTGGGGGCTTCATTGCAGGGAGACCCCCCTGAGCTGATGGAGACAGCTGAGCCCCCAGCGCTGATGGAGGAGGGACCCAGTCCCATGTCCCAGCTGGCAAGGAAGGTGAGGATGGGGCTGGGGGAAGTGGGGACGGGGGGGGCCTGCTGGGACCTGGAGGTCCCCAGTGAGCCTGGTGCTGCCTCCCCTGCAGGTGCAGGGGGTGGGTGCCCGGGGCTGGCGGACGCTTTCGTCCCTCTTCACCCGTGAGGACGAGCACCAGCTGCTCAGCCCGGAGCCCTGCGCAGACCAGTAAGTTGCAGATTGGTGGGGAACCCCCCAAAGCCCAGACCAAGCCCCTGGGAGCTGCTGAGCCCCCACACCCCCCTGTCCTGTCACCTGTATCCCTTTCCCTTGCCTACACCCATGGGGCTGGGGGTGCAGCAGGAGGAGAGCCAGCATGGAGGGGGGACGAGGTGGGTCTTGGGGGCCGTCCCAGTCCTGGTCACTGTGGGACTTGGCAAGAAGGGTACCCACACCAATGTCCCTGTCCCCCCTCTCTCCCCAGCCCGCTGGCCGCCGAGCCGCCCCCGTCTGAGAACGCGCCCAGCTTTTGGGATCTCTTTGCTACCAAGTGGCAGCAGGCGTCAGGGCCGGACAAGGAGGCGCCCCCCCCGGAGCCGGGCGAGAGCCCTGGGGAGCCGCCGGGTGACGATGGCAGCGACCTACGGGAGCCAGAGGAAGGGGCCTTCCACTGGGGCTTCCTGGCCAGCAAACTGGCCGAAATCCGGAATAAAAATGCCCCCAAGGGCAACTAGAGGAGAATGTGCTGGCCAGACTCTCCAGCAGTGTGAGTGCCCCCCCCTACTGCTGGTGGGCAGCCCCCTGCCCACAGCTGAGAGCTCCATGGGGGGGTTTGGCTACGTGTCTGCACTAAAGACCCCGAGGTGCCCCTTTTCCCCGAGCCCTGCCTGGTGCTTTTTTGCCCTCACCCTCCCCCCAGCAGCCCAGCGCCCCTGGAGCAGTGCAGCCCCCATGGTGGGGATGGGGAGCTGCCACCCCCGGCCTCAAAGTATCCTCTTGCCCACCCTGGGCTCTGCCCACACAAACCACGCATGCTGCCAGGTTAGAAAAAAAACAACAAAACCAGGTTTATTGAGCACTGCTCTGACCCCAGCAGCCCCTTTTCTAGGGAGGAGGGGGCTGTGGGGTGGGCACTGTCCGCAATGGGGGTGGGGGCTCAGGCTTTGCCCCTACTCCCCCTAGCCTGCAGCTGATAGGGGCTGCAGGCCCATCCCACCACCCTGGGCTGGAGACAGGGAGGATGAAGACGGGTCACAGAACTGGGGCAGCAGCCTGCCAGCCCTGGGGGCAAGGGGTGACACACCCTGGGGAGCCCCTTCCTCAGGTGCCCCCGCCCTGGCTCTGGGGTAGACCTGGTGGCCCTCCCAGCCAGCAGCAGCCCCATAGCACCAGGACTGTGAATGCCACCAGCCTGTCGACCACCTCCTGCGAGGGCGAGGGGCCACATCCAGCCAGTGGGAGCTACACGGGCGGCTTCATCCCCCGCCAGGCTGTCTTTGCTCAGACGGTGGACTCCTTGGCAGCTGCCCAGGCTCTCTGGCAGCCGTAGAGCCACTTGATGACACGGGCGTTGCGCTCCACCACCGAGACGGCAGAGCCCAGCCGGCTGTCTGGCTCCTCCTCGCCCGGCCCCGCATCCCCCTCGCTGCCCCCCGAGGCCTGCCCAGGCTCCGACTCACAGGAGCCGGGGGGCCGAGCCGAGGCGTTATCCCAGCCCGCCGGCCCGAACCGCTCCTGGCCCAGCAGCTCTACCAGCGCCCGGTCCAGCCCGCAGTAATTGAAGAACCGCTCCTGCTCTGAGAGTGGCAGGGAGATGCGCAGAGCCAGCGCCGGCTTGCCGGGGGGCTGGGGGGGCTGCGCCATGGGGCTGCCTGGCAGAGGGAAGATGCCACCACCGCCACCGTCACTGCCGGCACTCGGCGTCCTCGCCTTCTCCTTCTCCGCAGGCACCCACAGCATGGGGGTCTCATGGTTCTGGGGGGCTGGTGGCCCCTCGCCCAGCCCCTTGGCTGGGGGAGAGCTGGAGGGCTTGTCTCTGAGGGGTCCCTGGAAGAGGCGTCGCACCAGCCCGGAGCCCTTGGCATTCTCCTTGTCCGTGCCTGGGCAATCCCGTTTCTGCCGGTAGATGATGAGGGAGTCGGGCCTCAGCAGGCGCCTGCCACCGGCCCGGCGTGCCACGGGGGACTGGGGGCACGGCAGCTTCCTGGGACCCTCCCGGCTCAGCTCTGAGCCCTGGCACAGCTCGTTACACTGCTGGTAGGTGAGGAGGCGCCGGCCACGCGGGGAGAGCCGGGGCGAGCTGCCCCGCAGCGCCGGCTCCTGCCGGCTGTTGATAACTTGTTGGGATTTGACGTATTTGGCTTTGTCAGCCTCCAGCCGCTCCACGGCACTGGGTGTGCGGCCCCCGCCGCCCCCCGGCTCCCGCGGGCACTCAGGGCCACGGTTCAGCCAGGCCAGGGGGGAGCCGTGGCTGGGGGCCACAAGGCGCAGGTTGCTGGAGGTGCAGATGGCAAGAGGGGGACTGCCCAGGGGCACCATCACCCCCCAGCCCCGAAATGGCACGCCTGGGCGCTCTGGTCCCCGCTGAGCGGCTGGGGGGGGTTCTGTGCTGCGGCTGGGGAGGCTCCCGAAGCTCCTGGATTCGTCCCTGGGAGGAGAGAGGAGCCGGGGTCAGCACCGAGGGTGCAGCAGTGGCAGGAGGAGGATGGGGGGTGAAGCAGAGCCGGGGGTCCCCGCGATCCCAAGCAGGCAGGCAGCCGGCAGCGAGCCCTGGCAGCCCAGGCAGGAACAATCCACGGGCAGGAAGAGAGAAGCGCCGAGCATCCGCCGGCTTCACCCGCATCCCAGGAGCGGCTTCCAACAGGAAAAAATACCGGAGCCGGCCACCTTATCTTCCCGAGTGCAGGGCCAGCAGAACAAAGCCCGTGCTCGGGAGAGCTGGCGAGCTGCCCCGGCCGGGGGCAGCAGGGCAGGGGCTGGGGGATGTCTGGGGGTCTCCGTGCCATGCTTCCTGCAGCCGGGCTTCCCTGGAGGGAAGGTACCTCTCCTGCTCGATGCGGGGGGGCTTTTATCAGCCCTGGGCTGCCACGGCTCTTGCTCAGCTGTACCCGAGCATCGCTGTGGGTCTTGGCTGTGAATCTGGTGGTGGAGGTGGGTGCTGGGGGAAGGGGGCCTGGAGCCTGAGCTGGGGGCTGTAAATGCCCAAAGCAGATGGTTTTGCTGAGCAAAAAGGCCTGAATAGCCACAAAAAGCCAGCGGCTGAGCCAGCCCCGCAGCCTCCCCGGGTGACAGCGGGGACCAGCCAGAGCAAGGCTCACTAGAAAGTGAACAGCCCAGGAGCCCTCTGCCCACACACCCCCACGGGCCGTGACACCGCACCCACCCCTGGTGCACAGATGGGGAAACTGAGGCACGTGGTTTGTCTGCTCCTGTGCTCCCAAGGGATGAGCTCCCTGCTTCCCCCAGTCCAGGCAGAGCTCCGGCGCGGCTCGAGGGAAGGTGTCCCAAGCACGTGGTCCCGTCACCCACCGGCTTTGCCCCGGCAGATCCAGTGTGCAACTGCTCGTGCGAGCGCACCTGCAGGGTCCCCAGCCCAGCCCCGCTGCCAGGACCTGTGCCCAGCCGCGGCTCAGCAGGCAGAGGATGCTCACACTCACCTGAGCCCTCACAGGGATGCAGGGATGGGATACAGGGATGGGATGTAGGGATGCTCTGTCTCACTCAGCCTCTGCCCCTCTGGTTGCTGGCAGCAAACTGAGCCCAGAGCCGGCAGGAGCCTCTTATAGAGGATGAGGAAGAGCCACCCCATTAACCCCTGCCAGCCCAGCCCCATCAGCAGGAGCCCACCCCGCCAGCATGCCCCCCGTGCCCCAGCCTTCACACCCTGGAGTCCTGCTCCTGCCCAGCCAGCATCCTGCCCGCTCTTCTCCTCCCACCACCTCCTTAGGGGAGCCTGATTTCGGGATCCGCAGCAGAGATCTCTGCCTCTTCCCACACAGGACTGAGTCTCTCTGTCCCCCCAGCACAGGAGGCATCAGGAATGGGACAGGGAAACCATGCTCACTCTAGCAGCTTCTCCTTCTATGTCCACCCTGAGACACTGGGTGCAGCTCAGGAGCAGGAGCCCACCACGATCCCCTTCCCCAGGATCCTGCCCCAGCTGGCAAGGGATGAGGGAGGAAGGGTCCTTCTGGCACCTTCCCTGCTGGTGGCGAAAGGGTCAAAGCCAGCCCCGCACTGGGCCTGTTCCTGCTTCTTCCCCCCGGGAAGGGCTGTAAATCGCAGGAAGCCACCACAAGGGGCTGGAGCCAGCCCAGGCGTTATTTTTATCACTGCCCTCTCCCCTTCCCGAGGGCTGAGTGCTCCCACAGGGGGACCCCCCACCCCCCACCCCGAGCCCCCCAGCACCTGCCCAGGGGACTGCAAACGTGGCATTGCAGCAGCCAGCAGGGAAAAGATATGCTGCACCCCGAGCTGGGCTGCCAGCCCCTTGGAGCGGGGTCACAGAAAGCCCCCAGTGCTCCCTAGGGACCCCCCCAGCTCCCCCCATCTCTCTGGCACCCAGCATGGATGAAGAGCTGGGGCACAGCCCAGCCCAGGCTGCTTGCAGGGACTCAGGAAGCCCCAGCAGGGACAAAGTCACAGCATTCGGCCTGGGACACGCAGGCCGGGGTGCTCTGTCCCTGGAGGAGGGGGGAACCTGGCCCCCAGCACTGCTGGCCCCCACCCCAGTTCCTTCCTGCAGCGCTGCTGCTCGGGAGCGGTGCCGGGAACCGGGGCTGGCTCTGTGTCCAGCACCTCCCTGGGCGACAGCACCGGTGCCAGGAAGGGGCTGGGACTCCTGCGCTGACAAAAACAGACACTAAAATGGAGGCTGAGCAGGATGAGAGAGGCCAGAGCTTGTCTGAGCTATGCAGGCATTCAAACACCCCCCCCCCCCCCCCCAAAAAAAAAAAACCCCACCACCACCCAGTGAAAAACCAAGATGGAAGGGGAAGGGAAAAGGATGGGGCCAAGTCATGGAAGAAGCTGTGGCAGCCCTGGGATGAGAGCGCCTACGCTCCCACGTGGGAGAGGGGCAGCTGACAGGACCTTATTTTTAACTCCAGGCAACATGAATCACTGTTTATTAGGACAGGTTTTATTTTCCAAGCTGGAATCCCGGCAGCGATTCCCGTAAAACCACAAGTGAGTAACAGCAGCCTTGGATTCACCTTTCTCTGGCAGATGCAGGCAGTTCCCATGGGATGCTCCTACCAAATATCTGCCTCTGTTCCAGAGCAACTGCACTCCGCTCCAGCTCCTCCTCGGAGCACCTGCCAGCCCCTTGCTGTTCAACAGTTTTATTTGGACAAGACAGATTCCCTTCAGGATAGAAAAAGGAATGATTTGAGGGGTCCTTCCTGGCATCAGCATCCCCCAGGGAGGAGATGGGGGTTTTGTCACTTCAGTTTCTAGGAAGGGATTTACCCAATTAATCAGCCCCTTGTGAATGCACCAGGTGGCTTTTCTTAGTCACATGGATGCTCAGAGTCCCTTGGTTTTATTTCAGGTTCCTCAGAGCTCTCACAGGGCATGCTCGGCTCCTCAGCGGGGCTCTGCTTCCCCCCCAGCTCACCAGCGAGCAAGCACAGTGCCAGGCAAGCAAAGCAACCCCGGGGAAAACCCAGCCACAGCTGGGGCCAGTATGGAAACTTCCAGCCCCTGTAGTAGGTGAGAAAAGTCTGGGAAAGTCCTTGAAGGTTACAAGTCCCAGAGCACAGATCCTCCTCCTTCCAACACCATTGGTCAGAGCATGCCTAGCTCCTAATTAAACAGCCCTGCTCCCTCCCAGCTCGCGACAGAGCCCTCTCAGCCCTGCTAATGATGTCCCCGTGTCACAACCCACAGACCAGGCCTGAGGAGCAGCAGCAGAGCAGCACGGCCAGCACAGGGCTCCCAGTGCTACTCCGATGGATCCAGGCAAATAGGCAGGGGAAGCCAGAAGCTGCCATGCCCACAGGCAGCAGGAGAGCTGAAGCCAGTCATCCTTTCCAGATGCATTTCTCCTTTAAAAAGAAAAGAAAAAAAAAAACCAAAACACCTTAACTCCACCATAACCAGGTGCAGACAGAACTGCAGCACCTGATAAGACAGCCATCTGTCTCTACTTGCTGGTTTACTTTTTACAGCCCACAAAAGCCCCTTCTGGTGGAGAGGTCCATGCAAATGCCACCACTTGAAGAGCAGCCCACAGGAGCTGGGTGGCTGCAAGCCAGAGAAGGCCCAGGGTGCAGGTGCCTTCCTTCAGGAGAGGGGAGGGGAAGGCTGGCTATACAAGTTTAAAAATATCAAGGGCTCAAATGGGCATGAATAAATCTGAAACTACCACCTAATCTAAGGCAGCCATCCACAAGTCTGTGCAAGAAGGAACTAGACAGCAGCTGGGCCCAGGAGAAGACACCAAGGCTCCTGTGGATATTCATACCCTCAACGTGGCTTCAAAACCCACAGCGGGTGATGACAGGCTTCTGCTGACTGCCTGGTGTCTGCAAAGCAAAATAGGTCAGTACTGGGACCATGGAGACAGACAGGAAAGACAGCAAGAGATGGAAGGAGCTGCCAGCACTGAAGGAAGCCTCCCTGGGGTCAGAGATGAGCATCTGGGCTGAACCCACCTGCTACAAGGCACCCACAAAGGTTTTTAGGTTGCATCTGTTTTTACCTCAAACCCTAGAGATTGAAGAGGCCTCTGAGCAATGGCAATTGTGGCAGCAGTTCTCCCTTTGCTCTCTTCAGCAGAAGGAAAGCACGTCAGCTGTGTCCTCCAGCACACTTCAGCTGGTGGAGTGCGGGATGGAAGCTGGGCACGCGGGGGTGCCCCAAGGAGAGCGGCCACAGCTCCTGCCAGCTCAGCCCCACAGCTCAGCCCGGGCCCCTGCTCTGGCCCTGGCTGCTCCGTACAAACTGCAGCCCTTTACACAATTCCTGCCTGCTTCAGGCACCCAAATTATCGGGAAATTCACCTGGGAACAAAGGGATTTAAGAAGAAGGTGGCCTGGGCTGCGGCTCCTTTCACAGCGATGCAGTGGTGCTGCTGGCTCATCCTTCAGGTCACCCAAGCTTCTAAGAGCGTGCGGCCTCAGACTCCCCAAAAGCGCTTACAGAGCGAGTGAACAGAGATCCACAGCAGCTCAGTCTTGTATTTCCACCTCTCCCCAAAGAGCGCAAATACTCTGGACCGTTTGTGGCATTTCAGATACACCCCTCTTCCTTCATGGCACTTAAAAAGAGAAACTGCACATTGCATAAACAGCTCTGCAGCTCCCATGACCGAAAGGGAAACGAAACAGTCAGTGCTCAGCAGTGTCCATTAAACAGAGTTTGTGTTTAAACACTCCTAACCAGGACTCCTTGCGCTCACCACACAAACCACCAGCTAACAATAAAAAGCACTTTAGCGATCGATACCCCATAGAAAATCTGTGGGACATCGGTGGAGGAAAGGGAAAAGCAACACAAAAAGCCAGCCCGTCACGCTGCCCGTGGTCCAAAGGCCACCTGAGCGTATCTGTGCAGCCACCCACCACGCAGCAGGGTGGAAAAAAACCACCACAAGCCGTTTCTCTGAAGCGAGGGCACCCTTCCAAGGGGCAGGCAGGCAGGCGGCTCAGGCTCCCCACGACAGGACTTTATCTCAACCACAAAGCAACATCTGCCATTACGCTGCAGTTCGCGCAGGGGCTGCGGCGAAGGAAAAACTGTTTAAACCAACACAAAGTGAAAATCCAAACAAGACTAGTTCCCCAGCCCAGCGAGGATCGCCAAACCAAGCCCTGCCCGAGGCAACAGCTCAGGCAAACTGGAGCCCCAGGCCTCAGCATCCTGCACAGGAAGGGAAATACAGCAGAGGGTGGGTTATTTGAGCAGAGATGCAGCCTCGGTTACATCTAACTTCTGCACCAGGGCATCTCCTTGCCAGTTTTCACCCCTCCCCTATGGACTAGATGTATTTCAAGTATGTAGGCTTAATTTTCTTCATTTTGCAGGGGGAGGGGAATTTAGCTTGTCTCTGTGTTTAAAATCACCACTCTTACAACTAATCAAAGTGGGGTGGCCTTTCTCCTTTAAGGTGTTTATCCTCTAATAAAAAATAATCTAAATTTCAATCCCTTCCTCCTTTGCAACAGCTGCATTGACTTACTGATTTAACCACACAGCTCCTGCCAGGTGGGGAATCTGCCTGTTTCCAGCACCAGGATACGCAGGAATCCGCAGGTGACGAAGCAAGTGCACGGCACGCAGGAGATGACTGGGCTGGGGTTTGTTGCGGGGGATAAAGAAATGGCAAAGATAAAACACCTTACAGCATTTCCAGCCTGTACTATTGCCACTCCCAGTCTGTACAACCCTTTGTTCCAGGGCACTTAATTAAGACATGCAAATGACTAATAGGCTTTTGTATCACGTATAAGTAATGGTGTGTCCTCACTCTTATTTCAAAGAGTTTCTCAGGGCACACAGACCAGCAGGCCACCGTCCCTCACAAACGGCACCCACCCACAGGACAAGGGCTGGCAGCTTTTTGGGCAAAATTCTACTCCAGCACACGTGGGAATTAGTGGGGAAAGGCAACAGCAAGAGGAGTGGCAGTGCCCTGGACAGCAGTATCATCTATTTGCAGCCTCAAAAATCCAGTAGTACCAGTAGTGGGGTAGGCAGAGCTTGCCAGAGATTTCCTTACAGCCCAGGGTGGTATTCAGTCTGCTTGTAATAACAACTTCAAGTACATACTGGATACAAGAATGCTGCTTTTAGTCTTTAATCCCCTCTTTGAAAATGAGGTACACCCAGAAGAGCACCTTTTTTTATTCTTAAAGGGCTCGGCAGCAGCCACAGGGTCCACACAGACATGGCTCACCTCCACCAGTCCAGGAGCCAGCTCTGTTTTCACATCCAGTTTGGTCTCGCTCTGTCAAGTCCTCCAGCAGCACATTACACATCCGTGGAAGTCTGGCACTGCCACTACTCACAGAAGACAAGCAACACAGCTACTAGCCAACTAGCCTCTTTTACAAGCCTAGGATCGCTTCGGGTATAACTGTGATGAAGCACTATGGCTTACTCCTGTCCTGCACAGCAAATAAACCTCTCCAGATCTTTGCTCACAGGTAGATGACATTGCGCTAACTGAAAAAAAAAGCATTTCTCTGCATAAAGTTCAAAAACTTCATCAAAATTCAGATTTTATTTCAAAAAGTGTCATGAACTTAATAAATTACACAATCTTCCTTATTATAAATTCTCCATAAAATATATTTTACAGTTTTTAAAGAAAGATTTGGAAAAAAAGTCTTTTGAGTGCTGAAAAGTATCTTGACTTTGTGTCACGCTGGTGAATAACTCTGTAGCTGCTACAACAACTTGATTTATCAAAAGGTTTTAAAAACAAAGACCTCAGACGACAACAACAACAAAAAAAATCAAACAGAACACAGACCTCAACGACTACTATTCAAGTGTTAAACAAGGAAACAGTGTCACCCAACAGCAAGGCAAAGTAAGCACCATGAGAGGGATTTCAGGTACCCCCACCCTTTAAAGTGGCAATCAGTGCAAAGAAACACTTCGAGAGTCAAAACCACCCCAACTTTCCTGTGCCGTTCACTCATTTCTGTACTGCAGGCAGGCAGCACCTTCAGTGTTCATCCTCTGAAATACTTCAGAGAGTAATCAGATGATTTGCTAAGTGTCTTAAAGGTGAGTAGTATTAGTTTGTAGTAGAGTCATGCTTTAAGATAACATAGCTAATTCTGATTTTTGAGTGCACAGGAGAGGAGGAAGTTTGCAATGTATTTTTAAAAAGCTCTCAAGTTTAATGTGGAAAAATTATATACCCTCTTAAAACGTGACTCATCCAATGACCACGCTGAAATGCAAGTACTGTGAAACTGCATTGGCACAGACAGCGAGAGGTTTTGCAAAATAACAAGAATTAAGGACTAAGGCCCCCTGGGTAACTGCCACCAGTTCTGAACAGCACCAATTAAGAACTGCCTGTAGTCTGTAAAGCCTGGGAAGTTTGGTAGAATCAGAATCCTTTGCTTTTGGAAGTACAAAAATAAAATAAAATTGTATTTTGTTTGTGCTGTTTATTCACACTTGGGCAGAATAAACACCAATCAGAACTGCTGTCACAGCACTAAGAGGGAAGAGTATCTAAGAAGCAAATTATACAAGGAAATACAGCAGTTTTCAGGTAAGATTTGGGGAAATAAAACATTGATTTTATTAAGAAAGCTGGCCTCTGTTGCAGCTTAAAAGGCAATTTTTTGAGACTACTTTTCCCCAAAAGGTCAAATTCACAAGAAAGGTCATAGTCCTGCACCCAAAAGAACAAAGTGTTACACTACTACAAAGCAGCTTCTGTCTGCCCTACAGTGTCAGGTGGCCTCAGTGAAACCTCTAGCATATCAATCTGCTTCTGTGGACTAAGAGCTGGGGACAAGCAGCCTTTCAACTACTTCAAAGCTTTCCATCCTACCATCTGTGCTTTTAAAGAAATATTACTTCTTTAAAAGGAGGAAAACCAGCCCCAAAAAATCAGCCAAGGCTGCCACAGGAATACCTTTCACATACTGGTTACTGAATATTCTCCATGTTTGAGAACAGGTGTGCTCTAGGAGAGAGACAGTCACACCGCTTTATCTCATCACTGCCAGGTTAGAGGCAGCGCCAGAAAGGAGGAGGCCACAATCACTATTACTAGTTAGATTCAGTTAACGGGAAAGCTGCTGTCAGCACGTTCTGAAGAACCCTAAAAATAAAGCTCTCTGCTGCAGCGTTCTCTCATCCACCTTTGCATAACTTAAGCCCACAGTACTCTGCTATGACAAAACCTCAAGGTGCTATTGGATTATAGATACAAGAGTAAGGCGCATGTTGTGGAACTGTAGATTTAACTGACTTCATAAAGCATTATTCAAAGAAAGCAAAAAAAAGAATGATTAATGAACTAGCCAACATGCCAGCACCTGATTGCATACATTTATAATTTGACTCCCTCGGTGACAAGCTCAGTCATGTCAGCACTTTAAAAACTGCTGATCCCCTTGCATTGCATTTTTTTTGTGTGTCTACAAAGTCAAGTCTCGGACCCTACCTTTGACATTAGATAACAAAAATAAATAATAAAGTTATTCAGGCCTGGAGAAGGAATGCTTCTCATCGATCTTCACCTAGTTTTCTAGCAGATCTCAATCATTCAGACCCATAGCAAATAATTTAAGAAAAGTGGCATACACTCCCAGTCGCTCGTATACATAAATATATACACAGAAGTACTCTACAAAGCCTGAAGATCTGCACTACCAGCATGCAAATCTTTTTTCCCCCCACAAGAGTTCCTAATACTGACAGAGGAAACTGGAATGTACGAAATACTCCAAGACATTAACACTGGAAATCAGGTCTCAGCTCTTAAGACATCCCACCGCCAGCATACACACACGAACATCATCCCCAACATCCTGCTATTATACACATCAATGCATCGGTAACACAACGGCCAACTCAACACTCCTATCATGAAACTCAAAAAGGATTCGTTTGGTACAAACTACACCCCGCAGGTTTGAGTTCAGGCTCTTTTACTGCCATGAAGTTGCACCATCAGTTGGGTGATAAGCAGCTCGATTGAGAGAGAGACAGGACTTGGCAGGTCACGTATCCCAGCTGCTGTCTTTAAAAGCTATGTTGACTAATCGCAGTTCCAGTTCAAAAGCATCAGGTCTGTCCTGTGGGTTGGCAGCCAGCATTTCCTTGATCAGCTGTTTCATTCGAGCATTCATCGATTTTTTCTTTACGGGAATGAGTAGTTCCATTTTTGGGTTTTCTAGAAGCGCCTCTCCAACAGGCACGATCGCTGTCCCTTGCTTGACGTAACTCCCCAGAAGTTCTTTCTTTGTTTCGGTATCTATAAACGTGATTCTTTCCAACATTGCCCAGATTATAATCCCCAATGCAAAGATGTCTGCCTTGGCAGTGTAGTGTCCTTCCCAGACCTCGGGGGCCATATAGAAGTCAGTCCCACATGCAGTTGATAGAAAACACTTATTTACATTGACTGGTTCCTCAGGATTCTGTCCTGAGGCTGAACATACTTTACTCAGCCCAAAATCAGCTACTTTCAGGGTAGGCTCCAAGTCACTAGCATCCATCCTGCTCTGAGAGATCAGAATGTTGTCAGGTTTGAGATCACGATGAATAATCTGATTTTTGTGCAGGAACGCCAGCGCGCTGCTGAGCTGAAGCATGAAACTGGTGTTGGTCTTGCGGTTTGGCTTTCGGGACAACAGATACTCATTCATGTCTCCTCCATCACAGAAATCCATTACGAACCAGAGGTAATAAGCACTTCTGGGGTCAAAGACTATTTCTCCTTTTAATGAGGTCTCTACAAGCTGCAACAAGGAAAAGAGATGTCATAACCACCTGATGATCACAAAAATGTAAAGATACGATGGAAAAATGTATGAAGTTTGGATCTTTCTCTCAACAATCCAGAGAGCAAGATTGCAACTGGTGAAAAGAAAACTTTATGCAAAATTTCCGATGTTAAAAAAAAAAATAATCACAATGTATTTGACAGCCTCCTTATTTTTCTGTGTGCAAAGCATATCAAGTTCACGCTCCTGCCCAGAAGGAGAGCTAGACCCAGATAACAGTGTTTTGAAAGATACTACTAGGCCATTGCACTCCTATCTGTTTCAGCTGGTCAGCGTCCCACCCATTTTGCCAACAACTTTAATGTATAAACAGTCTTATTAAGTAAGTCCGTACAGCGCAGGGGGTTGTATTTGCCCTTTGCTGATGAAGTGGCACCACAATACATTTTTAAAGCCCGTTCTCCATTCTTTACACGTGCACGTAACACCCTTCCCACCATCACGATCCACTAGCTATTTTCTACAGTATAACAGTGAGTAGCTCGAGCAGCCAGTTCTAACAGCTGCTGCACACAAAAAGCAAAGTAGAACCAGCAATCAGTTTTACTAATCCTGTTCACACAGCTACACATTTGCCTCTTCAGCTCCTCTGAGGTGGATCTTAGCATGTGCTAGAAGGTAAGTCTTGCAATTATTTCTGTTAGTAGTAAACCAATGTATACCAAACCAAACGTAGCTCCTACAGGCTTTCAAAAATTAAGGTAGCTACTAATATTTAGAGGCGCATTTTAAAGTGCTTTAAAAGAAGTGACCTTTTCCATCCAAGAGCAAAACTGGTAGTAATTTATAGCACTCCCTAACTGCTAGCACAACTAGTACTCAAACCAGACCACCTTAAAACAGTAAATCCATGTCAGAACTAGAAAACTATTATTTAGGGTTTATAGTCAATAACAGTGAGATTACGTTATCACAGGACAGCAGGGAGTCTCCTTTGCCAAGCGAGCACCAACACACAGCTTTGCCCTCCACACGGCTTTACCGAAGCTGTACTTGCACCTCAGTTCAGAGCATTAAGACAACAAAACCCGCTGCCATGGCTGTGACAGTAGCAAAGCACCACAGCACCAGGCTAGTTGAGGACTCTCACCCAACTTAGTTCAGCTGACCACAGCTAAGCATCTGCCCCAAAGCCCTTCCCCAGCCAGCCTCCCCGCATGCTGCACCAGCTCAGCTCTGTAATGCAGGATCACCTGGAGTGGGGAGAGGAGAGGGCCAAGCCAAGGGAGATCCAATTTTCCCTATTTTAGCACATGCTGTTAATTATAAAGTGATCCCAGTCTCTTCAGAGTCAGCTCAGCCCTGCCCTTTGCTCCTTGCTCTCTGGAGCAGGAAAACGACCTGTAGAGCTTGCACCCAACAGGGGTGAGATCTACACGTCGCACTGTTAACAGGCACTAGCATCAAAACCCAACGCTGCAGGTGATCTGGAAGCTCTTCCCCACCTTGCAGTTCCACCCTGTTTTTTTTAAGCTCCTCCCTGTGCAGCCATCCACAAGTCTGATGCCATCTCTCACAGATCCACTAATGACTAGAAGGTAAGGCACTAATTTCTCCCACGAGCTGGCCAGTATTATTTTACCCTAATCCCTTCGTGAAAGCAGGTCAGCAATGACCACCAAGCTACAGAGAGTTTATAAAGACAAGAATCCTTTCTCAGGCTTGTACAGCACTCAGCACAATGGGACCTGGACAGCTGTGAAGGGTTGTCAGACAAACGGTCACTAACAAAAGGTCCTACATTAGACATGCAAGAATGACAACAATAAAAACTGAAATGATAAAAGCTGACTAGGGATGACACAATAAACATTGAGCAGGCTACTGACTTTCTAAACCAGAGACACAAATTTCTGCCAGGGGATGATTTGTAGTTGGGGCAGCATCTTGACAAGGGAATGAACCAGATTATCTTTCAAAGTCTTTCCAAAGGTACTTATTCTTCAAAAATATGCATCTTCAAACTTAAAGGAGACTTAAAGGACATTCTCAGTAGCCACACAGGGGGAGCGACATTTATTCCCTTATTTACTATACCTTTATCTCTCTTTGAAAAGCTTAATAGTTCTATATTCAAAAAAGAAAACCAGCTCACCGCATGCTACAAATTGCTTATTATTTCTGAAAGAATTTTAAGTGTTGGCTTCCTAAATCAAGATGGTTACTTCCTCTTCCAAGGACATCTGAGACTAAGAAATTCTTCAGAGCTATGTCCCAAGACGTTAGTACATGTCTGCTCATTAACACTGCAGCAGGGCTTCTCCCAAGTAATACAACAGCCTGTGCCTCCCTCCCGCACCACTATCTGTGGTGTTTCCTCAAATTATCAAAGCAGGTTTGCATTAAAAAAACCCTGCAGCCTTTTTGAGTGGCATGGCTTCAAATTACAAAATACGGGTGACTGTTCAATAGATATGCTCTTTTAAAGATACATAATAATTTTGGGGTGTCAGCAATGCAAACAGTACCCTCTCCTAACTAAGCACACCTCCAAAAAGAGTGATCTTAGCTACCCACCTCCTTCCCTCCCAGCTACACATCCACGTTAATTACTTCCACCCCATTACCTCAGCTTCATGTACCTGTAAATAAAGGGAGGAACTGGAGCCATGGGACATCTTCTGCACCATACCATCTTTCTGCAAGATGCACTCCTCCAGGTGAATGACGTTGGGATGTTGGCTCTTGATACTGCTAAGTGCCCAGAACTCACGCAGAGCTAGTTCCACGTTCTCTGGAGCATGGCACCGAATCTTTTTCACCGCGACCCGTGCAGAGGTCTTCCTGACGACTGCTTCGTACACCACACCATAACTGCCACGACCAACCTCCCGTATTAGATCGTACTTAGGCTGGCTACTCACCATCTTCAAGATCAAGGGTTCTGGGGAAGGGGGAAAAACCCACAGAACTAAAACTTATGAGCAAGAACTGGGCTGTATTTTCCCCCATAGGGCTTGGTGCAGCAATACCAGACCTACCAAAACCCTGCAATTAACAGGGCAGTGCCTGCGAGCGTTACACTGAATGCAACACTGCATATGAGTGCTAGAACATTCCAGAAGCTATTCTGTAAACCTGTACCTGTTGCCACGGACTAATTAAACGTGAAATTACATCATTTTGGTGGGATTATTAAGATTTCAAATACAGCCCAGTTTTTCAAGGTGGCAACAATTCAAACTTAGACTTGTATTGTGCAGAGACAGGACTATCGCATATGCTCCTGCTCCTTTCTCTCAGTGTCTTCCATGAACATCTGTGGGAATAATAGTATGGTATCATGTTCTCCATCCACGCCTGGGATAGCAGGGAAGAGGTTCTAGTTGAAGCCTGTGGTTGGGCAGTAACAGATTTAATTAGTACTGCCTTTTATGGAGGCGACTGCGTAAGTAAATTTTGCTGTTACGATTTAATCATGAAAATCTTTTACTGATACTAAGATAGGATGATGCTTCGGATCACTTCCAGTGTATTTTTAAATGTTACTACGATTTTTCACCTAGTCTCCTCTGAATGAGGAGCCTATACAGTTACAAAACGTTAAAGGCTGTAACTGCAGAAGCTTGTACTCAGCATCTAACTTTCACTTTTGCTCAACAGGGCAAGGACAGAAGTTAAGATGTTGCTCTATAAGTAAAACAAGACACACACACACAAAAAAAACAATGCCACCAAACACTGCCACAGATTTATGTCCTTCCCTGAACACTTCCCTGCAAGATTCACAAACCAAAACACACCAGCACCACCTTCACACAACCAAACAAAAATGGGGCACTGACTATAGACAGGAAAAAAACAAAAGTTTGGCTAGCCAATTATCACTGGTCAAACTGAACAAAATACAAAACAAAATTTAAAAAAATAAGTCACAGCTAGTGTATCAGAACTAAAGTAGTTTGTAAGACTGCCAGTGACAAATTTAATTCTCTTTATGTCAGTAAACCAGGCAATAAGGACCACATCTAAACAGCCTGTTATTAGTAAGAAGCTTTCAAGTATTTCCACTAGTTTAGGGTTTGGGGTTTTTTTAGAAAAAAGGAGAAAAAAAAAAGAAAAAGAGAGAGAAAAAAGGTATCATCAGTCTCAGAGCAATATTACGGTGGACTATAACCTTTCAGCAAAGTTCTGTGATGCAGTTACAGGAACACTTTGAACCGAAATGTGACATGCCCGAGAAACTAGTTACCATGAGCTTCTGCTCACCAACCGCACTGAGCCTGCACCTGCAGCAAGACGGTGAGGAACAGATTAAGGTTATGGCCTCAGCATTAAGATCGGCTGAGCCAACAGCCCCTCCCAGGCAGGAGGGGGGAGCAGGACCTGTCACCTCCCCAGCAGCCAAACAACTCTTGAGGGCAAGCCTGCGTTCCTCGAACACTATCACACCAAGTTCAAAATGAACAGAAAAAGGCCCCCCGCGCCGGCAGCCCAGCCGTGTGCCGCTACCGGGCCAGACCTGCCACCCTACCGAGCCTGGGGGCTGCCACCTGCCCGCCGCCACCCCCACGGGGGCTCGGGTACGCACCGAGGCCCACTGCCCGGCGCAGGGCGGCGCAGGCCAAGGCGCGGGGCCGGGAGCGGGCCAGGCCGGGGCAAGGCCGACAGCCTGGGCCGGCCCCGCTCCCTCCTGCAGGCCCGCGCCCGCCGGGGAGGCGACGGCCCTCCCCGGCCGCCTCGTTAGCGGCGATAATGACGGAATACAATAAGTTACCCCCCTCCTCTTCACCCTGCTCCTCCAGGGAGGCTCCGCAAGGGCTGTCACACCACCCACACCCGGGGGACCCCACTCCGGAGGGACATTAATTACCGGGGCACCGCTCGCCCCGCAGCCCGCCAGCTGAGGGGGAGCGCGGCCTGAGGGGGAGCCCGCCCCGGCAGGTACCGGCCCCTCCACACACCTGGAGCGGGCAGGCCCCGCCCGGGCCCGGCGCAGCCCCCACTGTGACGCACCGGAGGGGGCAACGGCCGACCCCGGACCCCGCCGCCGGGCCGGGCCAGGCCCCGCGTTACCTCAGCGCCGCCGCCGCGCCGCCTCCGCCCGACCGCCATTATAGAGCTGCCCCCGCCCTGCGCCGCCGCCGCCCCGCCCCGCGCGGGACACGCCCTCGGTGCGCCCCCTGATTGGTCGGGCGGCGAGGGGGGCGTGGGAAGCGCGCGCCCCCCCCCCCCCCGCGCCTGTCGTCGGGGGGCGCGGGAGTTGCGCGCGCTGTTCCCGCGCTGCGCGGGCCGCGCGCGCCGCCGCCGCCTGCAGCCCGCGGTGCAAGGTGCTTTGCACGTCGGCCTGTGCATCCCCTTCTGCCCCGCCCCCACCGCTGCGCTCACCCCCCCTTTGCATCAGCGGCCCTCCTGTTCTGGGGATTCTGGTCTTTTTATTTATTAATTTGTTGCTTTGCATTAAGAAAAAAATAAAAGTCAGTACAGTCCCTTGCATCTTTGGTTGCACTCTGGCTTTGTGTGACAGTGACGCGGCTCCTGGCATTGAGCTGTCCCCTCCCCTCTGTGCCCTGCTCTCTGCCGTTGCCCCTTTTACTCCGCAGGCTGCGGGGCTGGAGGTGCCCCCCGTGCACAGGAGCTGGGGGCGCAGGGCTCCTGTCACGGCCCCCGCTGTCTCCTCCACCCATTGCCCACCCACCACGGGGCCGTTCTGGGAGAAGCCAGGGCCACCCGCTGCTCAGAGCCTGGCAGAGACCAAGCAGAGGCCGTTCAGATCCACCCCACCAGAGCAACTGCTCTCCTGCTGCTGCCAGGTTAATTGGGAAGGAGCCCAGTGGCGATTAGTGCCCCCAGCCCTGCCTAAGCTGCCCCAAGCCAATTAGGGGCCAACGAGCCCCTTGTGGGTTCTGAAAGCTGATTAGGGCATTATAAACCCTCCATTCCCACGAATCCCCTTAATCAAGCCCAGAAGCAATTAGTTAATCAATGCCAGTCCCTGGCAGGGCCAGCTCGGGGGTGTAGGGTTGGGTCCACATCTGGGTGCCCCCCTCCCAGCACTGGTCGGTGGCTGACCCCCACGCTGCCCTCCTGCGTGCCTGGTCAGCCCTGCTGCCGTGCCACTCTTCCCTGGAAGAGCCCCAAGTGCCGAAACGGGGACAATTTTGCAAGATGTGCTTGGCTGGTCCCAGCACAGTCACTGGGTCGACATGTGAGCTTGCCCGGAAGGAGCACCCAAACAGCCGTGGGGCTGCCCTGCCCCGCACGAAGGGTGCTCTGTGCACCCACGGACTTGTGCCTCTGTGTACCCACGGTCCCTGCATACCCCTGCACCCCCATGCCTGTCTGCCTGTGTCCACCTGCACCTGCGCACCCATGTACTCCTGCACCCATGCATCCATTTACCCATGTAACTACGCACCCATGATCCCTGTGTACCCCTGCACCTCTGCACCCATGTACCCGTGGTTCCTGGGTACCCATGCACCTATGCACCCATGGACTTTTTCACCCAAGCACCCATGTACCCCTGCACACATGCTTTATTTACGCATGTAACTATGCACCCATGAACTCATGCACCCATGGTCCCTGTGTACCCATGCACCTATGCACCCGTATAGCCTTGCACCCCTGTACCCATCCACCTGTGTACCCGTTGCACCTCTGCATCTATGCATCCATGTACCTCTGCACCCATGCGCCTACGGTCCCTGGGTACCCATGCACCTATGGACCCTTTCACCCCTGTGCCCATGCACCCACATACCACTGCACCCCTGCACCCATTTGTGCTGCTGGACCGTCATGGGGTCTACGGGCTGCAGAGGAACCTGCTGGTGGAGAACTTCATGCACCCGCATACTCTCGCAGCCACGTACACCTCTACTTCTGCAGCCCTGCACCCCAGCACCTGTCCCCCCCACCCACAGTCACTGTGGGCCACCGCAGCAGCAGCCACCATCCCCCTCCCCTGTCGTCCCCCCCAGCATGAGCCAGAGGCAACGGCGCTATAATTACCCCTCTCTCCTGCTGCAGCTGCCAATATTCGCAGGTCCCTGGGCGGACGGGTGCTGGCATTTGGCACAGCACCCTGTTTATCACCACACTGGCCGGCACCGTGCGCCGGGGCTGTTTTCCCCGGTGGGTGCAGGTCCCGAGGGGCTGTGCTCAGCCGCTTCCCCCTCCCCAGCCATTTCTGGGTCAGGTTTTGCAACCAAGTGGGTTGCACAGCTGGGTCATGGCCGTGCATGCCCTCCTGGGGAGCAGCCCTCGCAGCCCTCCCCATGGCTGCCCCTGCCTCTGGGGGTACAGGAGAGCCCCCCCATTCCTGCCTGGGGAGGGGGCACCCCAGTGCATGTGCTGGGCATGGGGGCTGTGTCACTTCGGGGCTGCATCTCCCCTCCAAGCCCACTGGGGACCCACTGGCAAGGTGTGTGTTGACCCCAGAAGCGGTCACATTTTGGGGGGTGGGGGGGTGGCAAAGGGAGATGCTCTGTACAAGCCACCCCCCGCTGCCACCAGCCCAGCTCTGCCCCATTCCTGGCATCACCATGATGCCTTAATGTCTGCGGGGCTGTTTATTGCCCCTTCTCACCCCGACCCTGATGCTGGGGGGGTTCCAGCCCCAGGATCTGGCCCCGCCGCCCCCGGGGGGGTGTGGGAATTTGGTCCCAGGGCAAAGCCTG
This sequence comes from Falco biarmicus, assembly GCF_023638135.1. Lineage (NCBI taxonomy): Eukaryota > Metazoa > Chordata > Aves > Falconiformes > Falconidae > Falco > Falco biarmicus. The sequence continues at coordinate 115,552,203 of NC_079290.1, forward strand.
GCCCTGTTTGCCCCCCAGCTCTTGTTTCGGCACGGGTGGGTAGGGCCTCCCGGACAGCCTGTCCCCAGCTTGTTTACTGCGGCTGGTGGCATCCCGATGGCTCAGTCCCGTGTGACAGGTGCTGCTGCTTCCCAGGACACCCGACCCCGTGTTGGGATTTGGCTCCGCGTGACCAGGGAGCGACTTATAAATAACGGGACGAGGGGTGCTGCCGGCAGCCAAGAGTGGGTGAGAGGAGTGTACCGTCGTGCCAATGGATTTCCAAGCCGGCATCCTGCGGGATGGCAATCCCATGGAGAGCCTGGAGAAGCAGCTCATCTGCCCCATCTGCCTGGAGATGTTCAGCAAGCCGGTGGTGATCCTGCCTTGCCAGCACAACCTCTGCCGCAAGTGTGCCAATGACGTCTTCCAGGTGAGAGGGGGTCCCTGCGCCCATTCCCCCGCCCTGCCTGGGCTGGAGGTCACCGGGATGCTCATGGTGCTGTGGGGATGCTCATTGACCATCCAATGTGCATCTTCCCCTCCCAGGCGGCCAACCCGTACTGGCAGAGCCGGGGCAGCGTGATTTCGGGGGGCCGATTCCGCTGCCCATCGTGTCGCCACGAAGTGCTGCTGGACCGTCATGGGGTCTACGGGCTGCAGAGGAACCTGCTGGTGGAGAACATCATCGACATCTACAAGCAAGAGTGCTCCAGGTGGGCTTGGGGGGCTGTGGCTGATGTCTTGTGCCTTGTCCCAGGGGGGGACATGGGGACACAGAGATGTGGGGATGTGGGGATGCCCACCCCCCGAGCCATAGCACCATTGTCGAGACCACAGGAGATTGCAGCTGGGCAAGAAATCGGGGGGCTTTTCTGCTGGTTCAGTGGTCCCCCATCCAAATCTTCCTCCCCAGATCCAAGTCTTCCTCTTTTAAACCCAGATTTCTTCCCCTGACACAAATCTTCCTCCTCGAACCCCAAACTTCTTCCCCAGACCCAAATCTTCCTCCTTGAACCCCAAACTTCTTCTCCAGACCCAAATCGTCCTCCCCTGACCCAAATCCCCTTCCAGTCCTGACCAGTTTGGGTCTCTGGGTGGCTCAGGGGGGCGGTGGGTCCCAGGGCAGTCCCCCCGCCCTGCACTCTGCAGCTGGAGCGTTCGTGGGACATCTGAGGTGTGGGGGACAAATCCAGACTCTGCTGGTGACAGCGGGTGCTGTTGGCTGATAAGGGGCAGAGGGACAGTTTGGAGGGGGGGGAGGGGGGCACTTGGTCAAAGCACGCAGCTGGGGGGCGGCGGGGGGGGGTGTGTGTCACAGGTTCTCCTGGCCAAATTCCCTGCCCCACTGTAAATATTGTTTGAAAGCCATGGGGACGGGGACGATGGCACGTGGCAGGTGGCTGAGGCTGCCGGGGGGGCTTGGGGGGCCCAGCCCTGTCTTTGCTCCAGCGGCTTGGCTTGTCCCCACACCCCCCCTGGCTGCAGAGGGGATGACTGGGCTGCAGCCCCTGGCTGGGACCCCCCCGGGGTTTCTGGGTGCCCAAGCCCTGGTCACGCGTTGGGTGACAACAACAAATCCCAGCAGCCCAAGGCTAAAATTAGGGAGTTGTGTAGCATCCCTGGAGCGTGGCCCCAGGCCCCCCACCCACCGGTGCTCCCTGCTGCCGTGCTCAGTGCCACACTGGTTTAAACTGGGATTTACTGGGCCTGGGGCTTACAGAGGCATGGAGGCCAGTGGTTCCTGAAGGAGAAGCGTGGGATTACGCCAGGATCTGTCCTCTTCCCTGGGGACCTGATTTTGTGGTGCCTGCACAGCATCGGCAGGGATGCTGCTGCAATGGGGACATCATTGCGGCAGGGATGTCACCACAATGGGGACATCACCCCGGTAGGGTTGTCACCATGATGTGGACATCACCGTGGCTGTGGCGCTCTCTCCAGCAGGCCGCTGAAGAAGGGGGAGCACCCCATGTGCAAGGAGCACGAGGATGAGCGGATCAACATTTACTGCGTCACCTGCGAGGTCCCCACATGCTCCATGTGCAAAGTCTTTGGTGCCCACAAGGACTGTGAGGTTGCCCCCCTGCAAACCATCTTCCAGGGCCAGAAGGTGCTGTGCGGGGGGGGCTGAGGGGGGGCACAGGGGACATGGCAGGTCCCAGGGTGATGTGCTGAGCTGGGGCGGCCGCAAATAGCACTGGGACCCGCTCATGGGGTATTAATAGCCCCCGGGTGACTTCGCCCAGGAGACAGCCTATATTTAGAGCAGCTGCAGCTTGTGGGGGACACGGGGGGAGCAGAGCTGGGGCTGGGCATTGCCCAGCCCGTCCCCACATCAGGGTGGGAGATGTCCCCCCTCCCCGCTGGGCTTCAAGCTGTTTCTGTCCCTCTGCCCCTGCCCAGACCGAGCTGAACAACTGCATCTCCATGCTGGTGGCGGGGAACGACCGGATCCAGACGATCATCTCCCAGCTGGAGGACTCGTGCCAGAGCACCGAGGTGAGTAAAGGGGGAGAAGGAACCCTCGGAAACCCGGGCTGAAACCTCAGCTGGGAGTTATCTGGGACAGCTGGGAGGGGAGCTGGAGCCCACGGAGCAGGGAAGCCCCCGGGCTGCTGCTGGTGCTGAGGGACACACAGGTGGCATCCCTTGTCCCTTGTCCCTGCAGAAGAACAGCGAGGCGGCCAAGCGGGAGCTGTGCGCTCGCTTCGATGCCTTGGCAGTGCTGCTGGAGGAGAAGAAGTCAGAGCTGCTCCAGCGCATCACCCGTGAGCAGGGCGACAAGGTGGGCTTCGTCCAGGGCCTCATCCACCAGTACAAGGAGCAGCTGGAGAAGTCAAGCCGGCTGGTGGAAACAGCCATCCAGGCCATGGAGGAGACCGGGGGGGCCACCTTCCTCATGGTGAGACCCCCAAACCTCCCCCCATCCCTACTGGTGCCCGCATGGGGTCCCCACAGGCTTGGGGACATCTGGACAGCTGCCACGTGGCTTCACTCACCACTTTTCTCTTGCTCCCCTCTTGCAGAATGCCAAGCAGCTCATTAAAACGTAAGTGTCCAAACTGGGGACAATGCAGTGACCCTCAGCCCTGCAGCTGGGCAGGATTTGGCCGCAAGGCTTTGCCAGCGGTGCCCAGGCAGCGAGTGTGGGGTGTGCGGCCCCCCACCCTGGCACCCCGCTGTCCCCCAGCTCAGTGAGGGGAAGGGGGGACACAACCATGCTCTCCCTGCCCAGGATCGTGGAGGCATCCAAGGGCGGCAGGCTGGAGAAGATCGAGCACGGCTACGAGAGCATGGACGCCTTCTCAGTGAGCCTGGACCACCTCGCCGAGGCGGTCCGCACCTTGGACTTCAGCCCCGGTAATTCAGCCCCTGACCCCCCCCGATGCCCCTTTACCAACTCCCACTGACCCAGTGGCACCCATCGCCTTTCCTGGCGGCCCTGGGGTGACGTTTGGCTGCCTGTTTGCAGCCGAGGAAGATGAGGAGTACTTTGATGGGGAGGAAGACGACATAGAGGAGGACGCAGTGCCCGAGAGGGTGGTGATGGGTAAGGGGCAGCACAGCTGAGCTCACCTCCCCAGGACCCTGGAGCGCCCACGGGGGAGCTCCAGGGGCTTGGACCCCCCCTGACCCCCCATCCTCTCCCCCCAGCAGCTCCCCAGTAGCCGCGGTGACACCGCCGGCACAGGAGGGACGCCGCGGGCGCAGGATGCCCAGCGATGGGACTCGGGCCGGTGGGGGACACACCGCAGGGGCTGGCAGCCTCGTGAGCCGGCACCTGCTCCAGCACGGGACACTTTTCTATACGGGTGCAAACAGAACAATTCCGCACGTTTTGTATCTTCCTTGTTTTGTATATAATTGTCACGGATTTGAATTTTGTGTATTTTGTAAAGAAAACTGGTGTGTTGGGTGGTTTTTTTTTCCTCACCTCTTGCTCTCGGTCTGTCAACCCCACCATGGGCACTGGGGATGCAGGTGGGTTTGCCGGGCCACTGTCATCACCAGTGTCCCTGTCAGCACCTGGAGTGGCAGAGGGACATATCCCAGTCCAACAATTAATTTTCGGCCTCATTAGCACCTCTGGCAGCGCTGGCACCCCGTGCCTGGCCGCCAGCCCAGGGATGTGATGGGTTGGCATGTGGCAGGATTTATCTCCTGGTGATGGGGTGCCCAGGACCAGTGTTTGCCCAGGCCTGGGGACGTGGCGGGGACAGGGGTGAGGATGCTCCAGGCTGTGCCAGTCCCCGAAGTGGGGACAGCATCGGCATTGAGCAACTGGTTTGCTGCTGGCTGAGCTCACACAACTGCAAAACTATACTGAGAATGCAAAAATACCCCCCAAAAAATTTTCTCCTGCAAAAGCATAAGCCCATGCTCAGCACCTGGTTGAAGGGAAACTGAGGCAGCGCCCGCAGCGGTGCTCTGGGCTATGCCACAATTGCTATTAGCTCCAGGGCAATTAGTGCTCCTCATCTGGGGTGGTGGGCAGGAGTCACTGCTGGGGAGGGGGCTGGTCCCACGTTTATCTGTCACATGGCTGCTCTGCAGCTGGATCTAAACTGGGGGGGGGGGGCTCCCCGGAGCGGGGAGGGGGGTACTGGGTGCCCTTAGGGGAGACGGAGCGATGTTCCATCCTCCCCCAGCCTCGGGGGCTGCATCCGTGCCCCGGTGTCTGGGTCCTGGGGGGTGCCCACGGGGGTCACAGAGCACTCCCCCCCCCCCCCCCCCAGCAGCCCCCCAGGGGCCGTGTGGGGCAGGCGGCCGCAGGCGCTTTGCAGCCGGCCTGGCCCCCTCCCTCCCTCGGCCGGGCTTTGCACACGAGTCCCCGCCACTTCACACGGGCCAAGGCCACCGGCCGCCACCAGCGCGGCCACGCGCCACCGGGGGCCACACGCCACCGGGGGCCACACGCCGGGGTCACCCAGCCTGGCCCCCCGCCCCGCAGGACGATGGCAGCCGGCGAGGAGAAACGGCACCTGCTGAGCGAGGGCGCAGGCGGGTAGGGGGGTGCCCAGGGGGGCTGGGGGTGCGGCGCCCCCTCTTCCCCGTGGGGCTCCCAGGTGGGGTGTGTGGCTGGGGCTGGGGCTGGGGGGGAGCACTGGGATCCAACCCACCCTCCGAACCCCCCCCGAGCCCCCCGCTCCAGCCCCCCTTCTCGCCGGCAGGTCCCGCCCGGGGGCTGCGCAGAGGAGCGGGCCCAGCCCGGGGCAGGGGCAGGGGCAGGGGCAGGGGGCTGCCCTGGAGCTGGGGGCACGGCGCGGCCGGCACTGCCACGCACAGGGGGTCACCGGCCACCCCGGCCAGCAGCAGCGGGCACGCAGGAAGCTCTACCTGGCCGCCGGCATCTGCCTCGTCTTCATGGTGGGGGAAGCTGTGGGTGAGTGGGGGGTGCAGGGTCCGGCTGGGGGGGTCCCTATGGGGTACCCCCAGGGGGTGCCTGCAGCCCCTCTTGCCCTGATTCCCCGCCACGGGCGCAGGCAGGGTGGGGGCAGGGCTCCCTGTTGCTTTTTGGTGGGTCAAAGCACCCAGTGGAGCCCACACTGTGGCACGGGGTGACCTGGTTTGGGCCCCCCCGTGCCCCCCCGACGTCCCCGCTGTCCCCGCTCCGCAGGCGGGTACCTGGCACACAGCCTGGCCATCCTGACGGACGCAGCCCACCTCCTGACGGACTTCGCCAGCATCATGATCAGCCTCTCTGCGCTTTGGGTGTCCTCACGCCCCCCCACCAAAACCATGAACTTTGGCTGGCACCGGGCAGGTAACGGGGCAGCACCCCCAGGGTGGCTGTTCTGCTCCTGGAGACCTCAGGGAGCACCCAGAGCACCCCAGGGTGCCCTCCCCGTGGGGACTGGCTGACTCAGGGAGCCCTGGGGGGCATGGGGACCCCCAGCACCACGTGCATGGGCAGGAGAGGGCAGAGGCACCACTGTCCCCATGCAGGGAGCAACCCCAGGGATGGGTGCTGAGTGCCCACCCCGTGCTCCAGTGCTGCTGGAGGGACTGGGAGTGTGGTCAGGCTTGGCAGGGCAGCGAAGCAGCAATGTGGGACTGGGGGGGCTCTCCACAGAGATCTTGGGCGCCCTGCTCTCCGTGCTCTCCATCTGGGTGGTGACAGGCGTCCTGGTCTACCTGGCGGCCCAGCGCTTGCTCTTGGCCGACTACGACATCGAGGGCAGCGTCATGCTCATCACCTCTGCCTGCGCCGTGGCCGTCAACATCGTGTACGTACAGGCGGCTCTCGCCCTCCCTGGTGTCCCCCACCCCATGCCTGGTGGCCCCAGGGCTGTCACCACTGCCCTGCTCGCAGGATGGGGGTGGCTCTGCACCAGACGGGGCACGGGCACAGCCATGGGGCAGCTGGCGAGCAGCCCAACCCCAGCGTCCGTGCCGCCTTTGTCCACATCGTGGGGGACCTGCTGCAGAGTGTCGGTGTCCTCATCGCATCCTACATCATCTTCTTTAAGGTCTGGGTGTTAGTGGGGGCAAAGGGGATGCTGGGGACATGGGGACAGTGGCTTCAGCCAGCCCTGGCCAGGCACAGGGGTGAGATGGAAGGGATCGTGTCCCCTCCCTGCTGGTGCCAACGGGAATTTGGGGTGCCAGAGGGGCCTCACCCTCTCCCACCCCCTTCAGCCCGAGTACAAGTATGTGGATCCCATCTGCACCTTCCTCTTCTCTGCACTGGTGCTGGGGACGACACTGACCATCCTCCGTGACGTCCTCCTCGTCCTCATGGAGGGTAGGGACCCGCTGGGGGGTGGGTCTGTGCCATGGTGCCACCCATAGGTGCTGCAGCCCCTGTCCTTCCAGCACCCACAGCTCTCCCTCCCCAGGCACCCCCAAAGGGATGGACTTCAACGCTGTGCAGGAGACGCTGCTGGCGGTGGCGGGTGTGGAGGCCGTGCACAGCCTCCACATCTGGGCGCTGACAGCAGCGCAGCCACTGCTCTCAGTGCACATCGCCATCAGTGAGTGTCGGGGACGCAGTGGAAGGGGAGGGGGATTTGGGGTCCACCTGCACCCCGACATGCACTCCCTCGCCCCTTGCAGATGCGGGTGCCAGTGCACAGGAGGTGCTGGAGGAGGCCAGCTCCCGGCTGCAGGGCACCTTCCGCTTCCACACCACCACCATCCAGGTGGAGAGCTACTCCGAGGAGATGCGGGACTGCCGGGAGTGCCAGCCCCCCCGCGACTGAGCCCCCCCGGCAGCCCCCTCGTGTCCTGGGGGGGACTTTTTATGAATGGAAAATAAAGTAGAGCACAGGGTGTGTGCAGGGAGGGTTGTTAGGTCCGGCGGCGCCGGGGTGTTATCTCAGGTGCCTGATAGAAGCAAAGGCAGCAAGGATGGACCCACGGCTGTGGGAGCCGGAGCAGAGCAGCCGTTGGAGGCTAGCAGCCCTAATTTTCCCTATTTCTATTCAGCTGGGGGGGAAAGCAGCTGAAAAAAACCCTTTTCCCTTCTTCGGGGAGCACTGTACGGCAGTGGGGTGCTGGGGTGCCCGGGGGCTGAGGGGGGATCTATCCCAGCATGGGGGAGGGAGGACACACTCGCCCTGCTCTTGCCTCTTATCGCTCCGCTGTTTGTCCTTGGGAAGCCAAAGCGCTCGCCCTCCCCGCGGGGCTGAGGCCGGGGGCTGCGCGCACGGCTGGGTGCTGGACGGTGGATTCCCAGGGTGGCTGGGCAGCCGCCGATGACAGAAATGGCAGAAACACCAGCACACCAAAATCCCGGTGTGCTGCCGGTGCTCCCTGCCCGGCACATCCCGCTGCCCCACGTCCCACAGCCACCGGCCGGACTCTGCCTCTCCACCCACCTTTATTGCACTGGTAAAACCCAATAACGAGTAAAACCCCGTCAGCAGCGACCGCCTGCGCCGGGAGGGCTCCGTGCACCCAGAACGGGGCACCCCCACCCCGATCCCCCGCAGCTCTCAGGGTTTCTCCAAGCGTGGGTATTTCTTGCGCAGGATGGAGACCTGGTCCTTGAAGAGGACAGGGTCCAGGCGCAGCTGGGAGGACACCAGGGGCATGTAGCCGAACCAGTCCACCAACTGGTTGAGGCAATCCTGCCGCTGGGAGAAACACCGGCCGCCGGCCGCCCCCGCCGTGCCCTTCACCTTGGCAGGAGGAAAGCGCAGGGGGGTGAGGGGCTCCACTCCCCAGCCAGGGGTCCACCCACATCCCCATCCTTGCACCCTACCTGCTGGGGCACATTCTCCTTGTGCTGCTTGCGCTGGGTGACCTTGATGGGTGGCAGCTTGGTGACAGCAGCCACGAGGACGTTCATCAGGATGTCCTCGCAGGCGGCCAGCCCGTCCACCAGCTCCCTCAACCCCACCGGCAGATACTCCGTGAAGAGGCTGTGATAATACCTGGGGGGGGAGGGTGGGGGGGGCCAGGATGCAGCCAAGTCCCCCACCCCACCGGCCCTTTAGCCACCAGGTACCTGTGGTAGAAGGCGGCAGCGGTGAGGACGATGGAGAGCTCGTTGGTCCACTTGGACGTGTAGCCCCAGCGCCTCTGCTCGGGGTCCCAGAAGTGGCTCTGCGTGGGGAAGCCCACGATGCGCTCGGGGAAGCTGCGCCACACCCCAAAGGCAAAATCCACCTGGCATGGGACAGGGGACAGTGTCACCCGTCTGCAGGGACCCACGGGAGGGGGCCCACTGCCACCTCTGCCTTCCCCTGGAGGTGTGCTTGTGGGGACATGGGGACAGCGGGCACCGCTCCCTGCCAGCCCTGGGGTGACCGCTGAGCACCAACGGGGCTGGGGACTACGGTGCCCATGGCCTCACCTCGCTGGTCGAGAGGCTGGTGTGCTCGTCCAGGCTCAGCACGGCGTCCGTCCCAATGGCCGCGTAGGGGAAGAAGCGGTCGCTGAGCTACAGGGGGGGAAAACCAGGTTGAGATGTGCCATGGGGTGGGTTTCCCGGCTCCCTGCCCCGTGTCCCAGCTCCCTGTCTGTGCCCCAGCTCCCTGCCCCGTGTCCCAGCTCCCTGCCCCATGTCCCAACTCCGTGTCCCAGCTCCCTGCCCCGTGTCCCAACTCCGTGTCCCAGCTCCCTGTCCCATGTCCCAGCTCCCTGTCCTATGTCCCACCTTCCTGCTCCATGTCCCAGCTCCCTGCCCCGTGTCCCAGCTCCCTGCCCCGTGTCCCAACTCCGTGTCCCAGCTCCCTGCCCCGTGTCCCAGCTCCCTGCCCCGTGACCCACCTTCCTGCCCCATGTCCCAGCTCCCTGCCCCGTGTCCCAGCTCCCTGTCCCGTGTCCCAGCTCCCTGTCCCATGTCCCAGCTCCCTGTTTGCATCCTGGCTCCTCTCACCTTCCTGCTGCCCTGGATGATGGTCAGAGGCACGGTGGTCTGGGGCCATTTCCCACTCGGCGGTGGTGGCTTCTCGCAGCTCCACAGCACCAGGATCTGCCGGGGGGAGCACTGGCGTGTCCAGGGGTGTTTGGCCGGGCTGACCCATCGGGGTGCGTTGGTGCATCGGTGTTTGCAGGGCGGCCGTGGCTGAGCCCCCCCGGTCCCACAGCGGGACCTGCTCCAGCCAGCTCACCCCACCCCACAACCATCCCTTGGCTGTTTGGACCAGAATAAAGCCACAGGTGGTCCCACCTCCACCCTAGTGGGCTGGAGACAGCTCTGTCACCCAAGGGTGACAACATCAGCCACCCACTCCCACCCCTAAACCCACCCGCGCCCTTCCCAGCCCATGGGACCCTGCCCCAGCCCTCCCACCACACTCGCAGGAGCTGCACCGAGCGGCGCAGGGCTCAGCACCCCCCACCTGGGCGCAATACTGGGAGCCGGAGACGGCTTGGATGAGCCTGAGGATGGGCTGGGAGAGGGAGCCCACTGGCGAGACAGCCCGGATGAAAGCTGTGAACTTCCCAGAGGGGCTGGAACCTGCCAGAAGAGGGGGAGAGAATAGGCGTTGTGGCATGCACCGAGTCTGCGGTGCCCAGCCGGGGCAGGGGGTCCTACCCTGCTGCAGGTAGTAGAAGGGAAAGTCCCCGGGGTGGGTGGAGAAGTCAGGCAGGGCCAGGAGCCCCCCCGGCAGCGTGTTCCAGAGGAAGCGGGAGCGGGAACGGTGCGGGAGCAGCCGGTCCTTGATGATCTGCCAGAGGCCAGAGTGATGCTTGCAGCATGCAGGTTGTGACCCCAGGAGCGGGGGGGCGGGGGGGAGAAGGGGGGGGGGGGGGCTCACCTCCAGCGTGGTGTGCACGATCTTGTCGACAGAGGAGAAGTATGCATCCCACAGGAACTGCGTCTGCTGCTGGAAAGCCAGCACGCGCTCCGGGTGGATGCAGCGGACGGTGGAGGGGATCTGTGCCAGCGGAGGGGGAGATGGTCTCTCACCTTGGCCCGCCCCACCCCCCCCCAGCAGGGCTGTCTCCCCTCCACCACCTCCATGCCATCCCAATGGACACCCCCTGGCCAAGGATGCTGTGCCACCACCCTGCTACGGCTCTGCCACCTCCTCTCTCTGGAGCAGGATCTGGCCCAGGACCTCCAAAGGTTTTGGGTCTGGGGAGATGCTCAGCACTCCCCCCCCCCCCCGCCCCGAGATGAACGATACCCAGGGCTGTGGCTGGGATGGGACCCCCAGCTCCAGGCTGGATGAGACCCTCTTGCATCCACCCGCGGGAGGGCTGCTGGGCTCAGCTGTGGTGGTTTCACCCCCAAGCTTGGCTGGGGGCTCCACCACCACCAGTATTGGCACTCGGGGGGTCCCTCGTGTCCAGCATGGGCAGGATCCGGCCACTGTACCTGCAGCAGCAGCTTCTCGCTGCCCACGACGGCTGCTTTGCTCCAGTCGATGGCCTCGGCGAAGGGCAGCTCCCAGCCATCACTCAGCAGCACGGGGATGCAGGCAGCCTGTGGCAGGACCCCACAAGGGCTGGGACAGATCCTCCAGCCCCCGGGAGAGGGGTCCCTTGTGTCCCACCCCCACCCTGTACCTGCAGTGCCTCCAGGAAGCGGAAGGAGCCCAAGCGCCTGCCCCGGGGCACGATGCAGAAGGTGGAGTTGTGCAGCAGCTCCTGGTAGTCGAACCTGGGATGGGAGATGGGGTGGGGGTCAGGCATGGCCCCCCCTGACCTGTGAGCATCCCGAGTGGTCTCACTGGCATCTGGCAAGGCTGAGCATCCCTCCTGGGGAGTGTGGGACCAGCCCAGGGCAGCGTTAGGATTGATCGGGGCTGATTTGGGCTCTGAACAGCCCTGGCTCGGTGGGGCCAGTGGAGCAGAGATGCTCACGAGTGATGCATCATGAGTAATGGGGGCATGCACCCAGGCATCGCTTAAAGAGGGGGGGGGTCAGGATGAGACCCCCAGTGCCCTTCAAAGGCACTACCCTGCTCCCTCCACCTGCCCGTAATGAAACCCCAGGCAAAGCCAGCACCCAAACCCCCAAGCCCGAAACTGCAGCGACTCCTCTGCCAAGCCCAGGCTTGCTGGGCAGGACCAGCCCTGCCTGCCCTGGCAGCGCTCCGGCAGGGGCAGAGGGCTGGCTGCTGGCAGGGGTGCAGGCAGCGTGCCCCCCCCCCCGCCCCAGTCTCACGCCGTGGGGCTATGAAAGCCCCTTCTGTGCGGTCAGTGGGGAGTGGCACGGCGGCTGCCGGGTCCCTGTGACCACGCCGGAAAATCCAATATTGACTTTAGGTCGGGACAGACCCCGTCTGTTCCTGCCCGCGGGGAGGGAGGGATGGGGCAGCCGGGTCCTGGATGGGCTGGGGGGGATGTGCGTGGTCCAGCTGGGGGGGCCATGAGGCCAAAGGGATTGCCTGAAGTGTGCTGGTCCCCAGGGGGAAGGGTGTCCCTGTGGTGGGGGCATGGGGCTGATGCCAGCCTGGGGGTTGAGGACGTGTCCCTTCCATGGGTGCTGGAGCACCCTGGAGCATCCTGGCACCCCGGGATGTGGGAAACCAGCCGCAATGGCAAGGCACAAAGTTTTACGATCAAAACCCACCTCTGGATGAACCACCCCAATGTCTCCAATGGATGCCGAAAACCCCATTAGCACACCCTGCCTCGTTAACACCCCAGCTCCTAGCCAAGCGACCTGCCAGAGGGGCGAGCACGGTTCAACAGGGCCCAGACCCCCCACCCCAAGAAACTGCAGCAGCAGCAGCCACATCCCCAGGGCCAGACACTGCCAGCGCTCACCCTCGGGGCTCCTTGGGGACCCCAAACCCGGCTGTGACCCTCAGCACCTCCACAGGGCCATTCCCAGTGCCAGGGCTGGGCGGGCAGCAGGATGCGTCCCGGGGGGCAGAGCGGCCGTGGGCAGGCTTCCCCTCGCAGGCAGCCGTCGTGGGGAAGCTGGCGCCGGCTGGGCTGCGGGGCCAAAACCTCCCGATGGAAATACTTTGCTCCTGACGCGCTGCGGTTTCCGAGTAATCACACCGTCAGGGCTTCCTTGTTTTGTTAGGAGCTGGGACGGGCGCCCACCGTGCTCCCTCCGTCCGGCCCCTCCATGGATCTGGCCAGGCACGGTGCCGCCGGGGGACCCAGCGGCTCCAGAGAACCTTTCCCAACCTGCCTGGGTTGCTGTCAACCCGGGGTAGCCCACGGTGCTGCTACAAGCCGCCCTTTATCCGGGCACAGAACAGGTTTGTTGTGAGGAACAGGATGGAACCCCCAGCAAAACCTTCCTCTGCTGCGCTGAGCAAACGGGGACGTCCCCAGTGCCCCAGGTGAAGGGGACAGCTGGGGTCTCGCTTTGCCAACCCTGGTTGTCACCTCCCCACTGTCCTGCATCCATTGTCTCAGATGTCCTGTGTCTGGGGACATCTTTTCCCGGCACAGGGAAAATAAATCCCCGACGTGAGGTCAGGCAGAGCTCGCCCAGCGTGATGGAGACATGGATGGCTTTTTGCCTGGGTGTCCCGTGGGGACAAGCAGGATGGCAGAAGCCGGGGGTCACGCAGGAGCACAGTGCCCTGTGCCACGTGCTCCCCATCTCTCTGCTGCCCCAGGCCATCCCAGGCGAGGTGTAAATCTCCCCGTACTTGCAAACGGCATTAGGGGATTACCTGGGCCTGGCAGGAGGGGGGTTTCCCATCCCACTACCCATTGCCATGGCACAGCGCAGACCTGGGCCCCCCTGTCCCACCAGCCCACAGCATCTCGCACCATCCTGCGATGCTCCATCCCCAAAAAGGCTCTGCTGCAGGGGCTGACCCTGCTGGGCTGGTGACAGCCACCAGACAGGGCCACGTGGTGCCGGAGCCACCCCAAAGCCCTGGCTAATCCCGGTGCCCACAGCACCCCGGCTCCGCTTTTACCTCCCAGCACCTCCTAAGATGCTTTGAGGATCATGCCCAGCGTGGCCTCTCCCCATCTGCTCTCCGGCTGGGTGGCTGCAGAATGTCCCCAGGCAATGGGACGGGGACCTGCCCATCACCAGCAGGACGGAGGTCTGTGCTGACCTGCCCTGGAGCAGGCAGCTGGTGACAGGTCCCAGGTGACAGGGTGGGGAGGTGAGGAGCTGGTGTGTGCCCCACAGCACAGAGCCTCCACCCTCACAGAGCTTCGGTCCCCCAATTTTTCCGCCAAGGTGCATCACATGCCGTTGCCACCATCCCCATTTGCAAGGGGGGACACAGGACAGGGGCACCTCCATCCCACCATGTCCACATCAGCTCAGAGCTGTCCGTGCTGGGATGCCCAAGGACCCACCAGTTTTGTGGGATTTTTAGTGGAGCCAGTGAGGGGGGGGTGTTTCGGGCTCATCTCCAAGAGAAACATTTATCTTAGGGGAGGGCAGGAGGGGGGGAGAAGAAAAGCATCATTCATCAGTGTTAGGGAAAAGGGAAATCGTATTAGAGGCGGCCGCGGTGATTGCAGATACGAGCCGCTCTCGCCAGATTACTTGAACTTTAATACGAAAGCCCTGAACAATCAGCGCCTCGCTCCCCACTATGGAAACCAAAACCTACTTTGGGAAGAGCCCAAAACTTCCCTCTCTCCCCACGCCTGGAGTTCCAGCTGCCACAGATGGGCACGGCTGCACCCTGCAGAGGGGCAGGAACATTTGTGGGGTGTCCCCCCCACCATAGACCCCCTTTCCCACCTCATCTCCGACTCACTTTTCGTAGTCGACATTATCCTTGTCGCAACGGGTGTCCTTGTGCTTCTCCCAGTCCTTGCCGTGCTTGCAGGTAGTGAGTGAGATGATGTCCTTCCCGTTGTGGATGTGGTGCAGCGCGTTCCTGGTGCCGGAGCCGATGCCGGTCAGGTACCGCTTCCCCTTGAACACCAACAAGTATTTCTTTTTTGGGGGGATCGAGTGCTGGTACAACCACCCCCTCTCCCCGCCGCGCTGCGGGTGGTCCTTGGAGAAGAGAGGGATGGAGATGTCGAAGCCAGGCCTGAAGCTGTCGGTGTAGAAGCTGGCTTTGGCCAGGATGGCCTGGCCAATGTCGAAGCCCAGGTCCTCGGTGTAGTTGGGCCAAGTGCCCGAGTAGAGGTTGAAGATGAGATGGTTACGGCCACCGTTCCAGAGCGGGAAGCCGCGGATTTTCTCATCAACGTTCCGGACATACTGACCCGAGAGATGGTCGCGGTCCAGTGTGTCGATGCTGAGGATGAAGAGGCAGGCTTCCTCGGGGTTGGGGGTGTAGTAGCGGGAACGCTCAAGGGAGGCGAGGATTTTGCTGTAACTCTCTGAGAGGGGCTGGTCCCTCTCCCGAGGGTAGGTGAAGACTTTGAAGCCGTGCTTCTCGCACCTGGAGAAGTCGAAGCAGGTTTCCATCCGACATCTGCTGTTCTTGTAGACGCTCAGCTGTGCCGCCCGCCGCTCCCGGGGTGATGGCAGTGAGGGGTCCTCATTGCCCTGGAGCTCCCTGGGGTCCGCAAAGCTGGTGAGAAGGGACCGATCCGTCCAGTGTGGCCAGTTCCTCCGGGCTTCGACTTTCCTCCCAGAAAAGAAAGGGAAACGGCGTAGCTGGTCTCCTCCAAAGAAGAAAAGCAGGAGCCAAGAGGCAAGGAAAGTCAGGAAAATGTATTTCTTCCTGGTCTGCATAGGGTCATGCACGGCCCCGGCTCCTCATCGGGCTCCGACAGGCGCCAGAGTCCGGTGGAAAGGCCGATGTCCCGGTGGGTCCCCGAGCAGGCGGTGGGATGGTGGGATGGCTCCCGGCCCCCAGGTGCTCCTGCAGCCCCCGCAGCCTGCAGGAGGGCGATGGACCCCCGGTCCCCCCGCGGCCCCGCCGAGCGGTGTGGGGCAGAGCTCGGGACCACCTTTACTGCGTCGGGTCCCCGGGCTGCGACAATGACATTCCCACCGCCGCTTGGCCCAGCTTCAAATCCCTGGGGAAGGGGAGAGGTCGCGCCGTCGCCATCCGCTGCCGCCGCCAACCGTGTCACCGCAAGGTCCCCCCAGCGGGGGACCCCCCTTCCCAAAATAACACCCTCCCCGCGGAGCGCCCACCCGCTCCCTCCGCCCGTTACCTGCGGGGACACGCAGCGCCGGGGGGGGTCGGGCCCCGCTGTCCCACGCCGCGGGTCCCCGCCGGCCGCATCCCCGGGCCGGGCCGGTCTCCCCCCGCTCCAGCTGCGCCGCCTCGCCCGGCTCCGCGCAGCCCCGGGCCCGGGGGGCTCGCCTGCCCCGGGGGTGCCTGCGGGGGGGGGGTCCCGTGTCACCTTGTCCGTCTGGCCCTGCCGCGGGCTGCCTGTCCCCGTGTCCCCCGTCTGGCTGTGCCCCCCGTGCCTGCCTGTCCGCCTGCCCCGTGTCAGGCTGCCGGTGTCCCCCCCCGCCCCGGGGCGGGCTGACTCCCGGCCGGCTGGCTGCCCCCGCCGGGGCTGGCTGTCCCCTTGTCCCCTTCCCTCTGCCCTGGTCAGTGCCCGGCCCCGCTGCCGGGCTGGTTCCCGTGCTCCATCACCCCCCCGTGCCCCCCCGCTCCGTGCCCCCCCGCTCCGCGCTCCTCCGCTCCGTGCCCCCCCGCTTCGTGCTCCTCCGCTCCGCGCTCCTCCGCTCCGTGCCCCCCCGCTCCGTGCTCCCCCCGTTTCCACCGCTCCGTGCCCACCCCGTTCCGTGCCCCCCTCCGTGCCCCACCTCCGTGCTCCCCCCGTTCTCCCTGCTCCGTGCTCCCCCTCCGCGACTCCTCCGTTCCGTTCCCCCCCGTTCCGTTCCCCCCCGTTCCGTGCCCCCCCGTTCCGTGCCTCCCCGTTCCGTGCCTCCCCCCTCGGTGCCCCCCCCCCCCCCGTGCCCCCCCCATCTGTTACACCGTGTCCTATTCCCACCGTCACAACATTCGCTCTTAGCCACGCCCACCTGCCTCCCATTGGTCCTTCGCTCACCTGTGGGCGGGGCCCATGCCGGCCAGTGGGCGGGACCTGAGGAGCCCCCTTCTGCGGAGCCTTCCCATTGGCTGTACCCCGCCGGCCGCAGGGCGCCCACGTGGGACGGGGGATCCCCGCACACCGCGGGGGTGCCCGGAGGTGCCCGGGGCTCCGCAGGGTCCCTGCGCCGCCCGCCCGCTGTGGGACCCCACGCGAGGGACGTCCCACGTCCCGTGTCCCCCCTCGCGTCCCCGCTTGCAGAGGGGGGCCGGTGCCGAGCCCCGATGGGAGCAGCGTGCCCCGGTGGGCTCAGCCCTCGAGTGCCTTCAGGCCCCCAGCCCTTCTGTGCCCCGGAGTCCCCCGGGGAGCCCCCAAAGGGCAGCAATGGGGTCACGGTGGGGTAGCGATGGGGAGCAGGGACTGAAACACAGCTGGGGCCACGTCCACTAGTGGCACCCCTGGGCTCCTATGGCACCTCCAGGCTCCGATGTCACTCCCACGCTCCAGTGACACCCAGGTTCCGATGCCACCCCCGGGCTCCTGCGACCCCGGGGTCCCAGCACGGGGTAGGAGGGGTAGGAGGCACAAGCCCCCCCCCAGCCCAACATCTCTTGCCCAAGTCAAAGCCAGCTCCCAACGTGGCCGTGCCCTGGAGCCCGGACCATGGCACAAAGCCAGCTGTGGACGGTGAGGCAGAGGTGGGGGTCCCAGCCTGGCCTGACCCCCCCAGATCAGCCATCCACAGCGCACAGCTCCGAGAACACTTGCTGGGATGGCTGGAACAGGAGCTGTGGGCAGAGACAATCCCTTTAAAGAAAGCAACATGGTCAGCAGCAAAGCCCCCAGTGACACCCACGCAACTGGAACCCCAGTGGTTCACCTGCAGGACCCCCACACCCCCGTCCTGCAGGGCTCCATCGGAGATGAGAGCAGGATCCCCGCCCCCCCCATCAAGTCTCGATGTCTTGAGCAGCCCCCACCATGACCAGCCAGGACCCTCTGCTGGGGTGATACGGGGGCGTGCTGGGGGTGCTGAGCCCCAGCGTGGGGAGCCAGGCGTGGGCTGGATTGGGCAGCGAGGGCAGGTCGGGGCTCGACTCTCCCACCCTGCGCTGGCATCCCCGGCCACGCCAGCCGCCCTCCGCCCTGCCCCGCCGGCCGGGCAAGCCGGGACGGGTGCTGGATCCCACCCATGGGTGTAACAACCCGGCCGGCCTCAGCCTGCAGGCGGCCCGGCCTCTGGGCAGGATTCTGCTCCGTATGGAACAGGGTGCCAGGAGCCTCAGCCCAGCACCCCAGGGTGGCTGTACTGGTGGCTGTGGGCTGGGGTCCCCTCCCCCTGCCCTGCCAGCCGAGTGGGACCCAGGGGACACACACAGTGACAGCCCTAGGGGCTGTGCCTCAGTTTCCCCATGCAGGCAGGGGACGGTGCTGGGCAGCCCGGCAAGGGGCTGTGTGCGTGCCAGCTTGGTAGCGATGGTTTTTACCAAATCTTGGGATATTTATTTGCCAGGCCCGGCCAGCTCAGCCCCGGGAGGGAGTTAATCCCCCCGACACAGAGGGGATTACTGCGGCCCTGGGCTGCCTTAGCTGCGGAAAGCGGATTAGCCAAAGGACAGGGAACGTGGGGGTGGGCAGTGGGAGCCCCAGGCACCCCCTGGGTTCTGGGGGGGGACACCCATGGGGACAGTCTCCAGCCCTGGGGAGCAGGAACCCAGCTGGGGTGCAGACAGGGACAGGGCAGCCCCAGGGTCAAGGTGCTGCCCATGGGCACAGCCCCCCACAGCCCCCCACGGAGGGGCCGCGGCTGCGATGGGGGGTCTGGGGTTGCAACCCGCACTGGGGGCGCTGGGAGCTGTGGTTTTGTGCTGGTGGGACTGGGAGCTGCGTCTTGGCTTGGTGGCACTGGGAGCTGTGGTTTTGCACTGGGAGCACTGGGAGCTGTGGTTTTGCACCGGGTACTACTGGGAACTGTAGTCCACGTGCACGGGGGGTACTGGGAGCTGTAGTGCAGGGCGCACTGGTGCGTGCTGGGAGCTGTGACCCTGTTGCACTGGTGAGTGCGGGGAGGGGGGGGGAACGACACGGGGGACGGATATGGCTGGGAAGGGAGGGAGTGGGGGATACTGGGGTGGGGGTGCTGGGAGCTGGGGTGCACAGAGGGAAACTGGGAGCTGTAGGAGCCCTGGGAGCTTGGGAGGGGCACTGGGAGCTGCAGGGGGAGCTGGGGTTGCGGGGCACTGGGAGCTCATTGGGGAGCACTGGGAGGGAGCTGCAAGGGTCAGTGAGGGCACTGGGAATTTGGGGGGTACTGGGAGCTGGAGGTGGAGCTGGGGGTCACTGGGAGCTGGGGGAAGCACTGAGAGCTGCGATGGTAACTGGGGGTGCTGGGGGGGGACACAGGGACTAGGGGCTGCGGGAGGGGTGTGGGAGCCGGCCTCCGGGAAGCACTGGGATCTGTAGTTCAGCTGGGGATACTGGGAGGTGTAGTCTGGAGGCCCAGCGCATACTGGGAGGTGTAGTCCCAGCCTAGGGCCATGCTGGGAGTTGTGGTTCCCCGGCCCAGGGCTGCTGGGAGCTGTAGTTCTGCACTGGGGGGTACTGGGCTCCTCAGCGGCTGCCGTGGGTGCCCGGGGCTGGCCGACGCCCCCACCAGCCCCGCACTGACCCCCCATCCACACATCCCGGTGCCGCCCCAGCTCTGCAGCGCCGGCCCGTGCTGCCTCCCCTGCCCTCAGCTCCCCGGGGGCGGGGGGACGGGGGTGGCTGCCCCTCAGCAGGGTGGCCATGGAGCAGGTTCTGCTGAGCCCCACCTGCCCCACTGGGCACTGACCAGCCGTCAGCCCCGTCGTCCCACTGTCAGCGCCCCGCCCCCCGTCAGCCCTGCCATCCCACCACCAGCCCCACTGCCCCACCACCAGTCCCCCTGTCCCACCATTAGCCTCCCGGTCCCACCATTAGCCCCACTGTCTCACTGTCCTGCCATCATTCCCCCAGTCCCACCATCAGCTCCATCATCCCGCTGTCAGCTCCACCATCAGCCCCACTGTCCCACCGTCAGCCCCCCAAACCCACTGTCAGCCCCTCTGTCCCAGTCCAGCAGCTCTTGGGAGAGAAACTGTAGGGTTTCATCCCTGAGCATCCCTGCAGGACTGTGCCCGTGGGAATTCTGTGCAGGGGGCATTGGGAACCTCGGTGTGTTGGCTGGTGCAGTGCTGGGGGGATGCTGGGGGTCTGGACCACGGGGAGAGGGCTGGGGGAAGGAGAAGAGCCGAGTCGGGGTCCCCCAGGTGGGGGACAGATGCTGACCCTGTGCATCTGCCTAGGCTGGGCCGTGACGGCATGGGGGGGACGCAGTCGCTGGCGCTGCCCCTGGGGAAGGGGCCTCACCACGTGGGCTGCACGGATGTCATGGTGGGCCAGACACGGCAGGTACGGGACAGGGATGGGGACGGGGACAGAGACAGGCTTCCATGCACTGCAGCCAGCTGGGTCTTGCAAGAACTGAGCTTGCTGAGGACATGGCCACCGCTGCCCCTTGCTGTCCCCATCGTGTCCCCCCTTCCCCTCTCTCCCCCAGGGGCTCTTCCTCCGCCTCTTCTACCCCTGCCTGCCCCGGGCCGGGGCTGAGTGGCCGCTCTGGATCCCGCGCTATGAGTACTGCGGCGGGCTGGCCGACTTTGCCGACCGCAGCCGGCGCTGGTGCGCACCCCTGCTCAGCATCACCATCGGTAAGGGGGTGGCGGGCACCAAGTCCCCCATCCTGGGTGCTCCCCCATCCTTAGGGACCCACTCCCTTAGTGGGGTTCAAGGTCACCCAGCCCATCCCCGGCTCGCCGGTGGAAGCTACAGGCAGGGATGGAGCTGAGCGGGGTCCTGCTGCAGCAGCAGCACCCCGCTGCCCGTGTCCCCCCTTCTCCTGGGGGGGTTCCTCTTCCCTGCAGGCTCCTGCAGAGTGCCAGTGAGCTGGAACGGGCCTCTCAAGCCCTGTAGCAGTGGGTACCCGCTGATCATCTTCTCCCACGGCCTGGGAGCCTTTCGGTAGGATGAGCCCCGAGCAGGGCAGGAGATGCTGAGCCCCTGCTCCAGGCCAGAGCCAGGATGGGGATGCAGGTGTCCCGGCCCCCCCAGCCCCACTCACACCTGCCTTGTGTTGGCAGCACAGTGCTGATGCTGCTGCCCCCCGGCTCCCTTGCAGGACCCTGTACTCCTCGGTCTGCTCAGAGCTGGCATCCTGGGGCTTCGTGGTGGCGGCACTGGAGCACAGGTGGGCACCCGGTCCCCCCACATTTGGCAGCCGTGGCCGGGCTGGCAGGGCATGGTGTCCCAGGGGGCTGCCGGTGCCCCCGTGACGTGGCCGCCTGCCCTTCTGCCACTGCAGGGACCATTCTGCCTCTGCAACATATTTCTGCACGGCAGAAGCTGGGAGAGAGGAGTGGATCCCCTACCAACGGGTACCCCAAGGGCAGAAGGAGTTTTATTTCCGAAACAAGCAGGTACCAGGGTTGGAGGTTGAGGGTGGGCAACCCAGGAGGTGTGAAATCCCTCCTGCAAGCTGAGCCAGCCCCTGTCCCTGGGGTGTTCATCTCCAACCCTTCCCAAGCTTGTACCGCCACGATGCTGGGGCTCAGCTTTCTCCTTGCAAGCGGAGAAAAATCTGTTCAACCTGTTTATCTCTGTGGGGTCCCTCTGCCCAGCTCCAGCTGACCCTGGCAGGAGCTGAGCTGGGCTTTGCTGGATCCCTGGATGCTTAACGTCACCAGCACCCCGGGGAGAAACAGGCTCTCTGCCCAGCCCAGGGCTTCGTGCCGGCTGCTGGGTTTGTTCACACTCTGATTTTTGTCCCTGTGGGATTATCCCAGACAGCTGCTTGCTGGGGAGCGGGAAGGTTTCCTGCTGAGCCAGGTTCCTCCCTGCTTGTTTCTGCCTCATTTAAAAGAACGTCGCGTCAAGATTTGTTGTAGACAAGCTCTCTAGGAAACATGGTGGTTGGAGGTGCTTTTGGCAGTCTTAAATCACGTCCCAGCCTCTTTTTTTTTGTGTATACTCCGTCTCATGACACGTTGCATGAACAAGGGAGACAGTTTTCCTGTAAAGATGAACCTGTGAGCATGAATGCTGAGGGTGAATGAGAAATAATTTATAAATAGAGGGAAATGGTTGCCAGGTCAGCCTCAGTTATGGCATCTTCTGTGTTAGAGGGAGCAGGGAGGAATGGAGAGACGTTTGTGTCGGAGTTTTTTGTCAATGGAAGGCCTTTAAATGTGTGTGGCCGACAGCATTTGTGGCCTTTGGGGAGCAGGGGACATAGCGCCGACGTGGCTCCAGGTCAGGGCTTCCTCTCCCTGAACCCACCGTTTGGGCTGTTGAGCCGCTCCTGGGTAGAGCCCCCGAGCTGGGTTTCAGGGTGACCTCCAGGTTTGCTCCTGGCAGCTGGGGTGGGATGGGGGGTCCAGGCCCCCCGTGGGTGTTCGCACTGGCGAATGGCTTCAGCAGGCTTGACTGGGGGGCAGCTGGCAAGGAAACCGGGCTCTCCCTCCCCTGCACACCCCACTGCTTCCTCGCCGGAGCAGAGTTCTTTTGCTCATCTCCAGCCGTCTGTGCTATCAGATTAACTGAATTAAAAACAAACAAAAAAAAGAAACCATTCCAATAAATTCCTTGCATCCCCACGGGAGCCGCTGCGGTGCAGCCTCTCGCTTGCTTTTACATTTGCTGTAATTCAGGGAAAGCCCCGTCGGGTCTGAGCGCTGCTGTTTTGGAGGGATGAGTGTGGGTGGGCGTCGGGGAGAGGATCTGGCCACAAACTTGTGGGGTGGAGGAGCTGGCTTAACCGGGGAAGGGGCGGCTCTCACTCCCAGGTTCATCAGAGAGCAGAGGAATGTGTGCGAGCGCTCCGGCTTTTCAAGGACATCAGCAGCGGTAAATCTGTCCCAAACATCCTTCACCAGGACTTTGATCTCTCCGTGCTGAAGGTATCTGGGTCTGTCTGTGCTGAAGGACCAGCCGGGGCATCGGTTGGCCGACGGTGGGGGGTGGGGTACCCTTTGCTGGCAGGATCAGTCCTTGTTGTGTGAGACTTTTCCTCCTGGGAGAAGCAGGGTCTGTGCAGAGCCACAGCCTTCCATGTCCTGGCTTCTTGGTGCCTCTCTTCTCCTTTTTCCTTCCACCAGCCATGGAAATGGGACAGAGTGTCCCTTGTAGAGGGCAGAGCAGTGGGGCTTTGCTGATGTTCTTCCCTTGGCTTTTTCTTCCCTAATTAGGACCCTTCTGCAGGGTTTGAGCACAGGCTCCTCAGCCTTCTCCTTTTTGCAGGACAGCGTTGATCTGACCAAAGTCGCCGTCATGGGCCATTCCTTCGGTGGGGTGACAGCAGTGCTGGCCTTGGTGAAAGAGCCCAGTTTCAGGTAAGCTGCAGCAGGGACGAGGAGCCCCAGGAAGCTCCAGGGACCCGTGGCTCATCCCGGTGGGAAGGGAAGCCGTGGCGTGCATCCATCCTGCTGCAGGTGTGCAGTGGCTCTCGACGCCTGGATGTTCCCCCTGGAGAACGTGCTGTACCCGGAGGTGCCCAAGCCCGTGCTCTTCATCAACACCGAGAAGTTCCAGACACCAGAAAGCATTGCCAAAATGAAGAGGCTGAGCTCCAGGAACAGCCAGACGAAGATTATAACCATCCTGTGAGTCAGGGGCTGGGGGTACCCCCCTGCCGGTACCCTCCTGGGAACACCTACCTCCCAGCAGGAGGACCCCTCCCCAGCTCCCACTGAAGCAGATCCCTTCTGTGTCCCAGGGGATCCGTGCACCAGAGCCAGACTGACTTCACCTTTCTCACTGGGAAGCTCAACACCCGCATCTTTGGCGCAAGAGGGACCCTTGACCCCTACAAGGGTCTGGACATCACCAGCCGGGCGGCTCTGGCCTTCCTGCAAAGGCACCTCAGTACGGCGCAGGGTGGAGGGCACGTTGGCTGGGGGTTCGGGAGGGCACCAGAGCTCCCCCACTTGCAGGGGGCTGCGGGGGGGGCCGCTGCCTCCGCAGGCTTGGGTTTGGTGCTTCCCATCCCATTGCACAAAGCAAAGGGATCCGGTGGCTGCTCCTCCTCCTTTACACCTGGAGCCGGGCTGATAGTTGCTGTCGTAACCCTGTCACCGTCTCTGCCCCGTGCAGACCTGGAAGAGGAGTTCGATCGATGGGACAACCTCCTCGAAGGCATCGGAGACTCGGTGGTTCCAGAAGCACCATTCTGCCGCTCCAACCTGTAGCCTGCTCCGAGGTGGCTGGCAGGAGCCAGGTACCAGCAAAGTGGCTGCTTCTTGTCCAAAATGAGCCAGCTGGGAGCCAGGAAGGGCAGAAGGATCCATGGGGAGAGCAGGACCTGAGGTCCGTGCTCCCAGGACATCTGGTGGCCGGGGTGCTCAGCGAGCGTGCTGGGAGAGCCCTCCCTGCACAGGCACTGCCCGCAGTGAGGGCTGTGGGGCTAAGGGAATAAAATCCCCGTGGACAAGGACTGAGTTGGCTGTCACTTGGGCCCGAGTTGACACCCCCCTTGCACCCAGCGGGCTGGTGGGCATCGAGCCATCGCTGGATCTGCTGCAGCTGTGGCACATCTGGCAGGAGCAGGCAGTGGGGTCGTTCCGCAGGGGCTGGGGGTAGTTCAACCGTGGCCAGAAGAACCAGCGCAAAGGGATTCAGCATCAGGGCTCCAAGCACAAGGGTAATGAAAATCTTAGCATTGTCCTGGGAAGCTGGCCATATTGTTGGCTCCACACCTAAAATCTGGGGGAGAAAAAGAAAGAGGATCGTTTTAAAGGAGAGGCCGGCTGGAAGCATCTGTGAGCACCCCAGCAGTGCAGGGGTGTGAAACAGGGACCAAGATCAGCCCGGGGGATGGAAGGAAAACAGCCCAGCCTGGTTTTGCAGCATGGAGAGCAATGCCGCTGCAAACAGGCATGTGCTGGCCATGGGAATAAGGCTCTTCGGAGGCACCTACAGCCCTTGGGTAACACCAGAGACAGTAGAGCAAGGGGTGCTTTTTAAGAGAGGAGGTCTGATCCTCGGCGATCCTGAGGAAGGGCTGAAGCTGGTGGAGCTGCATGGATTTGGCCCACTGGAGACCCTCCCCAGGGTCCTGGCTGGCACTGTGGTGGGAGAAGCGGCAGGCAATCCTGGACACGCCGCCTTGGCAGCTGCTGGGAACATCCAGGCTCCTGGCACACCATCTGCTTTTGCATTGTCCCCGCCGGCAGCGGCGTGGGGTTCCTGCTGGGGGACACGTGGTGGGACGGCAGCGGCTTTGCTTCACCTTCTGCCATTGCAGAGAGAAGCTGCTGCAGACGACAAGGCTCAGGGGTGCACGGAGCCAGGATTTCCTGGGGTGCCATGGCTGGAGGAGAGTGGGGTTTGGGTGGCACGTGCTATTCCTCACCCAGTGACGGTGGGTGACGTGGGTGCCAGCAAAGCCCTCACCCCAGGGGAAGAAAGGGGAATGGAAAAGCAGTATCTCACTCTTCCCGAGTTGCTTGTGTCACCGTCAGTGACGGCCACGTCCTCGCCTTGAGCCCCTGGCCCATCTTAGTCGCAGGCGAGTCCTAGGGCTGAGGATGCTCCAGGATGGCCTCGGGGGATGGCGCAGCGCTGTGCAGCAGCAGGGAGGACATCTTTCAACATCTCCTCCACTCTCCGGTGACACAAAGGACTGACGTGAACAGGACCACAAAACCCCGGTGCTTTTGAGGCTTCCAGATATGTATTTTTTAAATTGTTTTACACTGAAACCACCATTTCTAGCCCTGGGAGCAAGCCGGGGTGTGACAACCCAGGGAGCTTCAGGACCGCTCTGCTGGGATGCTGAGATGGGTGGGGAATGTTCAAGGTCGATGAATTGTGTGGGTGAGCCGGGGGGGAATGAACAGAGCCTGTCAGGTCCCGCTTTAACAGTGAGAGACAGTGACTGGTGCAGAAATCAAATCTCATTTTCCTCCCTGAATTAGCACGGCCAAGGATCTGCGCTGGCAGCTAGAGGGGAGCAGCCTGGTCATGGCTCCAGCACGGCATAGCTGAGGCAGGCTATAAATTCTGCAAGACTCTTACGTAAAGATGTAAAGGCTTTATGGACAGGGGTGGCAGAAACCGGCTGTGCTCAGAGGGTGACTCTGACATTCATTAACCCTTTGGTTCACAGAAAGCTACTTATTCCCATCTCAGTGCCCATGGGTCTGGGGGAGTGGGGAAGCGGACAGATGTCCTTCTGCCTGGTCCTGCATTCCTTTGCTCCCCACTCCAGAGCCAGCCTCTGCACCTGGGACCACATTTCCAATTGTCTTTGTGCCTTCGGACGAAAACCCCACCAGAAGAGAGAGGAGAGTTCCAAAAAGCCCCGGGGTCACTTGGGCAGGGCAGACACCCTCTTTCTTCTGCTGCATTGGCCCCTCTCTGCTCTCTGTGGGATGTGGTGGTGCAGGAGCACTTTCCAAGCATTTTCCTACTCCGCTGACTTGCTGCATCTGCTTTAAAATCCAGCCCGGAGCTATCTCTTCAGCCAGGCTCCCCTCCCTTGCAAGCAGCACTTTCCTCCAGGTCCCCATGACACGCTCCAGCCTTGAGGCTGGAGGCAGCGTGTGTGAAAGATGTGGCACAAATCCCCGGCGTAGCACATGAGGAAGGTGTTTTCCCCACGTCCCAGCTTGCTTGGATCGCTTTGCTGGGCCTGAGAAGTTGGAAAGAAAGGGGGTTGGGACCGCTCTGCCAGAGCCAGCATTTCCCAGGCCAGCTGTGGGCAGCGACAGAGCATCATTCCTTGTCACCCACCCGGGCCAGCAACCAGAGGGGCCAGCCGGCCAGTCTTTGGGGTGGCCTGGGCTGCTCCAGGCTTGCCTGTGCCGTGCTGAAAAGTTTTCTGGCAAAAAGCAGGAGTTCAGGGTTAGCCGGGTGTGCAATCTGCCACAGCAGCCCACCGGCACCAGCTCGTGGTTGCTGCATTGTTACAACTCACAGGTTGGGGTTTGAATGTGAGCTAGCCGGGTTTTATATCCATAAATCCCCCGTGTTTTATTCACAGAGAGATTTTGCTTCTCGGGGACGTGGGAAGGGAACACCAGCACTGTTACATGAGTAGGGTCGGTAGCGGGGGCACCTGCCTTGCTTGCCGGTTGGCAGCCCACCCCTGCCCTGGAGGGCTGTGTGTTGGGAAGAGTTCCCTTGCAGTCAAGCATTTCGATGTGTCTGATCTGCCTCAATATTCAAAACAGTGGCTTTTGAAATAAATAAATAAAAAACCCCAAACAAGCCACTCCTGCCCATTGATATTCCCCTCACAGCTGTGCTTGCAGCATGGCTGGGGTATGAATGGACGCATTCCTCTTCCCCACGGCTTATCTCCACAGAGCAACCTCCGCTCTCCGACAGGCTTCAGCTTCAAAGCTCTCTGCTCTCAGGGCTTGGGGCTGAAATCCGACTGTCGGCACAGACCTGGCTCCAAGCTCTTCGTCTCTTAGGGCTGAGAGCCTTCTCATCCTCCCCACCCCCAGCTCATCCTGCCTGCGGCTCCCTCCCTCCTGGGAAGCCCCTTCCAGCCGGCAGATCCCTCCCCATCCCACTGCACATGCATGCAGCAAACTGGAGTTACCAGCCTCAGCATTTGCTGCTGCTCAGGAAAAAACCTCATTTACTCAATTGAAGCTTCCCTGTTGATTTAATTAATGCAGATTGAGACATGTGTTAAAACCTCCTTGTAATTACCGTCAAGCTGTCATGGGGTGGGTTTTTTTTCCCTTTTTCTTGTATTTTTAGGGAAAATAGTAAAGGCCTGGATTCACAACAGCTGAGGAAGGTCCACGGCCGTGCAAGCTGAGCCCAGTGAGAACCACACGAGCTCTGGTAGAGGAGCTCGGTGTCCAGCTGTGGGCTGCGATCCTGACCCCGAAGACCAGCGCGGATGCAGGTGCAGAGCTGACCCTGCTCCCAAGCCAAACCCGGGCAGCACCCTCTCGGGCAGAGTTCCCTAGATTCCTTTGATTGGTGAGTATATGCTTGGTTTTATATCGATTTTTCTATTTGGCAAATCAAAACTTTGCGCTGGGTGAAGTTCTGAAGAAAAATTAAGTTTCTTCATCCCTGAAGCAAATTGTTACCATCTAGTGCATCAGTTTCCAGGCTGCCTTGCACTGAAAACCCCGGATGCTCGCAGCCCCGAGCATCAGCTCAATTTTGTCATCTTCCCAAGCACCAGTTCCTCCCATGCTGGGTTACAGGGCAGGACCAGGGCTCTTCTGGATGGGCAGACCCTTGGGATCCAGTGCAGGGCACGTGCTTCCCAGCTTCAAGGTGCAATGCCACAGGGCTGGACAGCAGGCGTGATGCTTGCTGAGTTCCGTGGCCTTCAAAATTTAATGCTGTGGGCCAGGAGGGTTCCATTCTGCCAGCCATCAAGGGTATTTTGAGGGCACAACTGGTTTTTTGACAGTTTTCACTCTGCAGCAGAAGCCCCGTTTCAGGCTGGAGTGGTCTCTTGCTGACCCTAGAGATGATTCCTGAATAAACAGGAAGAAAGGATTGAGAAGGGAAACTGAGGTGCTGGAGAAGAAGGGGCTGTGTGAGGTCTCTCTAGTTCCAGGCTATTCCAAAAAAAGCCCCTGAAACAGATTGGAGGGATCGGTTTTGGTCACTATCCAGATTTCCCCCATTTTAGGAAGGACAGGCTGAGCTCAGCCCCAGCCCCCAGAGTGGTGCTGGGGGAGAGCAGGTGGGGGCTGGGCGAGGCGGGGACCCCAAATGTCCCATCCTCCTTTTTAACCCTTTGGCTTACGCCTTCCAGCCTGGAGCGGGGTGCAGGGAGGTGCTGAGACTGTCAGCACCCCTCCCCGGGTGACATGGCAGCACCGTGCCCCCCCCCAACACACCAGCCTCAGGATGCCTTCGTTTCCTCACATCAATAGTGGTTTTTTAATGACATCCATCACACAAGGCCTGGATTGGGATTTTTTGTGTGTGGTTTTGTTGGGTTTTTTTTTATTAAAATAAAGCACTTACATTGGCAATCGCAACATAAGGGTGTCTCTCTGGGTATTGATTTTAGCGTACGGCAGCAGTTTGCTGGTTTATTGCATAAAAGACAGAGATGTGTTTTTCGTCCAGAAAGGCTGGCTTTGTTTGCCCCTTCTCACAGCTGCAGTGGATGCGTCTGGTCTTTTTTCTTTTAATATATATATTGATCTATTATGAACTCAAATTAGTAAGGGAAAAGGGATCAAACAGCACTGAGCAAATGTTAAGTGCAGGTATTGTTTCCGTGCTGGTACTGCTGAGCGATTACAGGCAGTGGGTGAAGAGCCAGCGGGATGGAGCGGGAATTAACCCATTTTGATGCAGAATTGTTGGTGGAGATGGGAGGGGAACTGCTTATTATCCTGAGAGGAGCTAAAGTGTGAAAGCATAGACCTAGACCTTCTCATCGGACTGAAGTCAAAAGGTGCCATAAAAAAACCCAACACAACCAACCTGTTTCCTTGGTTCATAAATCCTGTGGGAAGAAGTATGTTTTATTCTGCCCATGGCGTCTGTCAGATCTCATCCAGAAACAGCACCTATAGATACTGCCACGGAAAAATTAGCTGTGGCTAATAAGGTCAGGATCTCCAGCGTTATCCGAGTGTGGGGCTGGAGGCAAAGAGGGGGGTGCGTGTCAGGACCCTGCCTTTCGATCAGAATTTGACCTTGCGCTGTCTGTCTGAAGGAAGCCAGGCACTTGAGAATTGCAAACCCACCTGCTCCCCAGGCAGCAGATCTCTCTGAAAAATCAGTAAAACCTGCTACCATCTGGCTGCGTACCAATTTTGTCAGTGAAACAGCTTTGGTAGCAAGTGGCCTGAGAGCTCTGCATTGAGCATTATTTTCAAATTTGCTCTTAGTGGGAACAGGCTCAGTCTGGGGGCTGTTACAAGCTCATTCATATTGTTTATTTGACATTGGGGAAGTCATATTCCTTTAAGAGGATTTCCATCCCTGAACTCCTCCCATCATGACACTTCCAAGCTACATTTTGTCTTGAAAGGGTGGGAGTATTTTTAACTATATCACGCCAGGGAAGTATTAATAGCACAATAGGCTTGCTGAGCTGCTGGTAGAGCTGAACCCATATTTTAAATTCAAGGAACTAATTAGGAACTGGGGAATAATTAGTGCTATACCCAGCTTTTCTTAACCTCCACTTCATTTTCAAAGAGCCAAAGCAAATGTCTTTACTGGAATCTTCTATGGCTGTTGAATATTTTATGGCTTCCCGATGCATTGCTATTCCATGTGGTTGTCAAAATCACACTGTCTCCTTTGCTCTATCCCAGCTGAAATGGCTGACTGACACTTTAGAAATCTAATTAGTGCATCTCCTGTTGGCTCACACCCGCCCCCCCCCCATCCCTTCATGTTTCTACCCCACCACTTGCTATCGCTGAGTGATGCAGCTCTGTGCAGCACAGTTATTTTTGAACCCTCGGCAGCAAGTTGTTTATGGGCTTCCTTGAATAGCAAAGCTCTGGGTGCTCCATATGGGAAATGCAAATTTGTGAAGTCTGGTTGGGAGCAGAAAGGGAGAAGCAGCGAGGGGATGCAGAGAAATGGGTTGAGGCTCCCGGCTCGGTTGGGAGCTATGGGAGCAAGGAGGGGGGGGAAGCAATGTGAGGAGACCTCCAGGCCAGCTTCACTGCGTGGTTCTGGATGTAGTGGAGGTGGGAGCCAGCATCCCCACAGATCCATCCTTGTATGTGGCAGGTAGCTGCCAGGAGAGCACAACTGCACATGGAGGATCCGCTGGTGCCGTGAAGAAAACAATCAGCTCTGAAACTGTACCCTCCCTTGGGAGCGGCCGTGGTAGCTCTCCCTGGTGTGAAGTCTCTGGTCTCTAATAATAGTTGGGCTTGTGCTGAAGCCTTTTCCTCACTCTTGCCTCTCCCCCGCCATCTGTTTTCAAGAAACTTGTGGAATTCATGTCACTGAGCTCTTATCCATATTTATTGGAGGGGCAGAGGCTGGCTCACAAAGCTAAAAGCAGGGAGAGAAGACTAGTCAGAGATATGGAAGAAGTTTGATCATGTGAAAAACTTATTTTCTTAGGAAACAAAGGATGAAAAACATGCCAGAAGATCTACCAGCAGGCTGGGAAGGGAATTCTGCTATTCCTTTGTCCAGGCTGGATCAAAGACACACCTCACTGTTAGGAGAAAGACCAGATCCCCTCCAGCAGCCTGGCTGCAGCCAGGGTGAAGATGCTCACGTGTGGCTCCCGCAGCCGCTGCCATCACTTTGGGGTCTGTCACCATTTCAGTGTGTTGGAGAATTTTTCACAAGGACAGCAGAGTGCTTGTGGGGCCTTTGTCTTTAGTTCATTAGAAGCTTACATTGTTTTTCTACTCCAGAGCTTTGTCAGCCCTCATCACCACGGTATTTCGATCTGATGCAGTACAGTCCTATAACTGCATTTGAAGAGGGGAGTATGACATTTCAGGGTTATATTGCTCCAATATCAAAGCAATTAAATGATATTTTCATCCCTCTTGCTGCAGGCGCAATCGCCATCTGTGGTGAGTGCTTTTACTTGTCTCGTTTTATGGAGGAATTAGATGAGTTTGAGGGAATTTCTCAAAAACCAAACTAACAATGGAAGCCAGGCACCCTGTTTGATTTGAAAAAATCATTTCCAACAGCACATTGGCAAGTGCAAATTTGTTCCTAAGGGAACATTTTCTTAATGGTGTTTTTCAGCAGAAATATAGTATCAGCCTAAACACCTCCAGTAAACAAATATCAATTACCTTAAACATTTCTTGCCCATGGAAGAGCTTTCATTGTGAGGGAGATGCTCCCTAAAAATCTTGTTTTATTCTTCAGTTCTGCTGAATCCTTGGCTGCACTTGGATTAAATATACTCTTATCTGAAGATCAGTGAGACTTTTGCAGCCACTAATTTTCATTTCGACACCTTTGTTGGGCAGCAGCACGTCAGTACAGCCCGAGTGAAGACGGGTAAGCTGCAGTGTGGAGAAACATTTGCTGAAGGTTAATACAGAGACTGAAAAACATGGATAGAAAGAAGTCTTGTAGCCCTTCTTTCTACCCCTGAGAACAAGTTTCTTTTAAATTACTATCTCCTCCAGCGGGTTATTTATTAAATCGCTTACACTGATTGACTCAGGTCAAATAGTATATTGAATTTCTAGTTTTAAAATGAACTTTGCTAATGCAGTGACTGTCACCAGTCTTAGCAAATACTTGCTAATATTACTTACCAAGGTGCTTCAAAACATTCCCTGATTCACAAATAAGCTGTCAGTCCATCCACCACCAGTGCTTGAGGGTGGCAATTTAATACTCAAGATTAAATATTTTTGCAAGTTAAAAGAGCTGCCGTGGGCTGAGTTGTCACCTAATTATGTCAGTCTCTTTGTGGGATATTTTGATAAACACATCAGAGGAGATGCTTTAATCTTTATGCTAAATCTGATCACGTCACATCCTAAATTCATACGTACAGGGAGTGAGACCTTGACTTATGTTTCACGGAGAGCTGAGCGTGTTGGACCAAAGCCTTGTGTTCTGCCTGTGCTGAGGACGAGCCTGCCTTGAGCGACCGGTGGGCAATTACAGCTGTGGCTGCGAGTTGCACAGGGGGAAGGATTTTAAGCGGGTGCAGTTATCACCAGCTCCAGGTGCATGATAGCCACCGACCCTGAGAATGGGTCATATTTGCAATTTATGGAGCCTTTGTCCCTTCCTACTCTGGGAATACCTTCTGCAGGTTGTGCTGTGGTCCTTTATTTTCCTCAGGATGCACAAATTCATCTGGCTGAGAGGGTTAGATTTGGGCTTGAAATGGTGTCTTCCTTCTCAAACGCTGTTTTGGGGCTCAGTAGTGACACGTTGGAGGAAATTTCTCATGCTGCTGCTTGCTTCCTTTTTGGAAAAAACTGGAATTATAGCAAAAAGCTTTTGTTGGTGATAAGGAATCCAGTAGAAAAAACCCATCACAGCCACAGGCTGCTAGGCTCAATGAGAAGAGTCTGTTTAGAATCACAGTAAATGTGTCAATAAACACAAATCAAATGCAAATTAAATAAAAGCTTTTCATATACTCCATTATTCTTGAGATCAGACAAAAATAAATGCCACATAAACAAACGGGTTTTATGAAATGTTCCAAAAATAAAACCGCTCTTGCAATGAAGCCAAAAATGAGATCGTCTCCATGCCCTTCCAGCTGCTAGGAGCTGTTACTTCTCTTTGTATCACAATAATACCCAAAGATTTTGGTTTAAATTGAAAACAGTTGTGGCAGGTGTTATAAAGGGGTTGCTGAAGAGCCTCAGCCTAAGTGACACGGCATGTAAAATGCCAGAGCTGAAAACAAATCCCGAATCTGTTTCCCAGCTCAGTGCCTCCCATCCATAAACCATGTTGCCTCTTAGCTAAGAGAGTGCTTATCTGAAATAAATGTTTTTGGCTTTAAAGCCAATCTGCTGCAAAGGAAGGTACGTTACATTCAGGTCTTTTTTTTTTTTTTTTAAATTTTTTCTTCCTCTTTTTTTTTTTTGTTTTCCTCCTCCCTCCCCCCACCCCCAACCGTAAGAAGCCCAGGAAATAAGATGGAAAGTGCTGAGAACAGACCCTGCATGACTCGTAGCTTTATCTCAGCCTGCACATCCCTTCTTCAAAAGCACTAAATGATATTTCATCATCATCTCTCCAGGGTGTGAGGATTGACTAAAGGCAGTCACACAGGTACCAAACAAAAAGCCCTGAGCCCAGGAAGCCTTGTTTCCTCTGGGAAATCCTGAGATCATCCCAGGATAAGCTCATTGATTTTACTAAAATGCATTAATATTAAAGCATCCAACACGCTGTTGAGCTGCACGGATGATAATTAATAAATGATAAAGTGAAACACAGGCTGATGGCATGGTCTTTTGGCTGCTTTGTCTTCCAGCAACATTTGATGCTATTTAATCCAAGCACTCAAGATGTTTCGTTTAAAAACATGCATGTTGCGTGTGATATCTACGCGTGTACCGGTGGTACTGAGCCAGGAACCTCCTGAATGTACCAGGCGTGATCCTGAAGGGCCAAGCAGCCACAGCATTTTGAATGTGAAATCCCTTCAGTTCCACAAAAACCTTCTACCATGCTGCTGGAAAATGGCTCTTCCCATGCCCGGCGAGCCACTCCGGCAGAAACCTCTCCCAGTTCGAGCAGCTCGGCGGCTGGATGTGGTTTCCATGGAAATAGACGTCAGATCAGCAAAAAACAGGGCAAGTGTTTAAAATAATCTCTGTTTTGAATGCTTTATGCATTTCTGTCACAATATTAACCTTCCTCAAGGTAGGATTTATTTTCTTTTTTTTTTTGGTGCAAAATCCTTGGTTTTAGGAGTGTGCACAACAAGGGTGAGTCCCCTCAGAAAAGTCCTTTCTTTGATGTTTAGGGTATGGAGGCTGCTGGGCTGGGCTTGCGTTGTGGCAGAAGATTTGTGCCATCCTTCATCCCTCTGCCTTTTGTGCCTCTCAACTCTTGGTGCGACTCGAGTGATGGTGGGATGGGAACCACCACGGGAGTGGCACAAAGGCATTTGTATGGAAGATTCGCAAACGCAGCCAGTTCATCTAAAGCACGTTTGCGAGCCATTACCCACAGGCTGTGGAATCTGCATGAACGATGGCTTTTCTAGACATGCTTTTGACTTGCTGGTGTCACCCCAAAGGAGAGGGTGGCCATGTGGTTGTACCCCAAAACACACTGCCTGCAGGGGCTGTGGGGCCAAGGCATTGTCAGACCCATAGATCCTCTGTGGGGTTGGCCTGTGGTGGCTGTGACCCTGAGGTGACCAAAGGAACATGGTGGTCATCTTGATGATGATCAAGAGCCCTGAGGTTATTGTGGCCCTCAGATAACTGACTGGCCCTGAGGTGACTATGCCCTCAGGCAGGTGACCATGGCCCAGAGGTGACCGTGGCCCCGAGGTAAGTGGTGATGACCCTGAGGTAACCATGGCCCTGAGATGATCATGGTCTTGAGGTGATAAAGGGCCATGAGGTGACCATGGCCCCGAGGTAAGTGGCCATGGCCATGAGGTGACTGTAGTCCCGAGGTCACCGAAAGCTCTGAGGTAGGTGGCTGTGGCCCTGAGATGACCAAGGGCCCTGAGGTGGAGTGGCCATGGCCCTGAGGTAACTGTGGCCCTAAGATGACTAAGGCTCTGAGGTGACTGTGATCTCAAGGTAAGTGGCCATGGCCCTGGGGTAACCGTAGCTCTGAAGTGACCATGGTCCTGAGATGGCTATGGTTCTGAGGTGACCATGGTCTCGAAGTAGAGTGTTCATGGCCCTGAGGTGACCATGGCACTGAAGTGGCCATGCCCTGAGATGGCCATGGTCCTGAGGTGACTATGGCCCTGAGGTGACCGTGGCTCTGAGGTGGCCATGCCCTGAGATGGCCATGGTCCTGAGGTGACTATGGCCCTGAGGTGACCGTGGCTCTGACGTGGCCATGCCCTGAGATGGCCATGGTCCTGAGGTGACTATGGCCCTGAGGTGACTGTGACTCTGACGTGGCCATGCCCTGAGATGGCCATGGCCCTGAGGTGACCGTGGCCCTGAGGTGGCCATGCCCTGAGATGGCTGTGGTCCTGGGGTGACTGTGGTCTTGAGGTAGAGTACCCATGGCCCTGAGGTGACTGTGTCCCTGTGGCAACCATGGTCTCAAGGTAAGCGGCTATGGCCCTGAGGTGACTGTGGCCCCGAGGTGACTGTGGCCCTGAGGTCAGAGGCCAGCCCCGAGGTGAGCCCCCGATCACGGCCCCACTGCTGCCCAACACCCCTGATGTGGCCTGTGACCCTGACAGCGGGGCCTTACCGGGCCCGCGCTTCCCCCCTGCCACGGTGGGAGACAAAGGGAGTCCCGCCACGCTGCGGCCCGGGGCAGTGGCAGCGGCGCGGGGGTCGCGGGGCCGGGGGCCGGCCCGCGGGGGCACGAGGCGTCACGACAAGGTCCCGCACCCCGCGACGGGCTCGCACCGGGCCGCGGGGGTCACCGCCCCGCACCGCCCCCGCCCGCCGCTGGCGGACTACGTATCCCGGCATGCAGCGGGTGTGGGGGGTCTGGGGAGGGAAGGGGGGGGGGCGCCCACCCCTCGCCTCGCCCTCCCCCCTCCCCCCCCGCGGCGGGCGGCACGTGCCGGCGCGCTCGGCCAATGGGGGCGGGGCGGGGCGGGTCACGTGCCATTGTTTGGCGCTTTTGTGCGCGGCGGGGCGGGCGGGAGCGGAGTGGGGCCGGAGCGGCGGCGCGGGCAGGTGGGTGCGCGGCGGCGGGGCTGCCCCTGCCTGCGGGCGGCGTGCGGGGCCCCGGCCCGCCCGGGGGATCGCTGTGCGTGGTGGCGGCGGCGGCGGCGGCGGCCCCCCCATCGGGTTTAGATAAGGTGGTGGTCGGGGGGTGGTGGGTTCACGGAGGTCCGGTGTTCCGTGGGGGTGGTGGCGGTGGCGCAGCGGAGGGGGGCTCAGGGTGGGTGGCAAGGCGTGGGGGACCGCGGGGGGGCTCCGCGGGTGCTTGGGGAGGGGGCTCCGCGCCTGCCTCTTTTGTCCCTTCGCCTGGCGGGCGTCGCCTGCCCGCCCGCTTTTCGGGCGCTGCGGTGACAAAGGGAAGGGAGACAATGGGGGGGGCGCCCCCAGCTGCCCCCCTGCCCCTGTCCCGCTGGGGAAGGGGGTGTCTATTGTCCGGGGAAGGGGCGACGCTCTGCGAGGGGCGACGCCCTACCCGCGGCAGCGGCGCCCCCTCCCCTCGCTGACAGGACCCCGCCATTGTTAGTGGGGAAGGGGCGGCGCCCGGGCGGCCGCTCCCTGGTGCCATCGAACGCGAGGACTCGCGGCAGAGCCCCGCTTGGCGGTGGTGGGGCGAGGGTCCCCGTCCCTGTGTCCCCCCCCAACCCACACAGCCCCCCCCCATCCCTCCCCTTCCCCGTAGCGGCGGGGGGCGGCAGGTGCCCGGATGTTACCGTTTGGCTCCGCCCTCCCTCGAGCCCCCCGCGCGGGCGGGCGCGCGCGCGCCCGCTCTCCCCGGCGGTTTGAATTCGGTGCGGTTGGGAGGGCGCGGGCGGGGAGGGGGTGGGGTCTCCGCCCGGCCGCGCCGCGGCCTCGGCGCCTATTGGTTGGCGGTGAAAAGGGGGCGGGACCGCCAGCGGCCGGGTGGGGTGCGCGGTCCCAGCGCCGCCCGTCCGAGACAGCGCACCCACCGGGCCCCCGCTTTACTGTCGGCTTAAAACATGGGGGCGGAAAAAAATAAAAATCCTCCTTTTGGGCTTTTCACACCGCTTTGTGCTTTTTTTTTTAATATTACGCCCTTATTGATGAGGGACGCAGCGCAGTGTGTGTGCTCCCTGTCTGCCGTGATGTGCAGCACCTGGCATCGGCTGCATAAATAAAACGGAATTTTTAAATGAGTTCGATGCGCACAAAATTTAAATCTTTGGTAGCAGCTGGAGTCCTGGCTGTTGTGTGCTCTATTTTAATTCAGAGAGCTACAGCTGCTATGCGCAATATCAGTGAAATATCTGTATGCTGCTAATTTAATGGTAAAATGGGAGTCTTTGTTCATGTATCTTAATTATGGTGGAGTAAAACAGGGACTGAAAATGCCCAACTACGAGTCGTGCGCACAGATCCTGCAACACCAATGATGGAGAACCTCTCCAATGTTCCTAGCAGCGTACACCAGCGTCAGCCCTGCAGACTGACCAGAATTACTGACTGCAGGAACCTGCCTGACTGTCTTTTGTTCAGCAGGTCTAATTATGCATAGCAGTTTTTATTAGGAGTTAAAAGAAAGGAAATTAATGTGCTTACTGTTCAAAGGCATGTTTCTTTGTTATCTAGGAATCCAGCTGATTGAAGTTCTCCCAGAGTTGGCTTCTGGAGTCATATTTTCTTGGTCATGGCTACTTCTGGTATGTTGTATGATGTACTAAATGGTCCTGTGTGGTTTGGGGTTTTTTCCTCTTAATTTCCTCACGAATAACTTAAAGTCTAATATAGTAAACTGTCATCACCATGCTATCTCTAGGCTGTTTTGGAGAAGCTGTTAAAACTGGGTGCTTGTGAAAACATACCAAAGGCCCTCTCAGACGAGGCTGTTAGCAGATGGGCTTCAGCTCATCTGCATGCCATCTGCTCCGTGAACAGAACTGACTATCATCAAGACATCTTAGTTGGACCAGCACACCAGTTCTCATCACTGACGCCGTGCAGGGCTGACGTGCCTGTTCATAGGTATTTGAAGAGAGAACGCTGGCTCATATATTTCTTTGAAAACTGGTTTCTATTCCTAGCTATGTCAGGTGCTTGGGTAATGTAGTAGTGATGAACAATTACACACAAAAATTGCCTGCCATGTTTTTGAATGGTGGTGCTGCTGCTTACAACAAAACTACCGGCTCAGATGCTGTCTCCTTAAGTGAGCTTTGTGGCATTGATGTTTTTTGAAGGCTATTGTTCAAGTTACCTAAGCCAGTTCCTGGCTTAAAACACTGCATGTTTGTTGGTTTTTGCCCGGCCCCCCCCCCCCCCCCCCTTCCTAGATATTCAAGTGAAGGAACTGGAAAAGCGTGCCTCTGGGCAGGCATTTGAGCTGATACTCAGTCCTCGCTCAAAAGAAGCGGTCCCAGAATTCCCTCTTTCTCCCCCAAAGAAGAAGGATGTGTCCTTGGAAGAGATTCAGAAGAAGTTGGAAGCAGCAGAAGAGAGACGCAAGGTAAATTTGAAACAGCTTAAGTGAGCACTGCTCAGGTAGTCTGTGCAAGTTGTGTAGTGTCTTTTTTTTTTTCTTGTTGCTTGGGCTGAATGATTAGCAGTTTGTATTACGGTAAATTAAGTATTAATTGAAATTTGTTGGAACCTCTGGGGTTCTAATGAACCTTTGTTGTGGTCTGCAGGGCCATAGCTTTGTTCCCAAGGTGATCTTGAATGGTGACTTGAAAAATTGGGAGAAAGTGTTTTGTCGAGAGGGGATGCTCTTAGGATGAAACTGGCTTTCCTGGCTTTGGCATCATAACAGACTCGTTTTCTCCTAGAAAATGTAGTGGTGAATCTAATGAGAAGGTTTGTGAAGACATTGTCTGACTTGATGTAAGATCTTGTTGAGATGTGTCTTGGAGCTCCTGACTCTGCAGAGGCTTGCCAATTGAAGTGCAGCCTCCTGTGTGACCTGAATCACAGTGATTCACCGTTCTGAGAAGCAAGAATCTTCTAGAAAAGACCTATCAATGTTAACGTTAAAAATATCAATGTTCTTTTTTCCAGAAAGATCTCATTTAACAAGACTTGCAAGTATGACAGAAATGGAACTTTCCTGTTAGTTTGTAACTGAAATATGGGTTATGTGGGTGGTGGGAGCACCAGAGAGCTCTGTCCTGCATCACAAAGTTATGCTGTTCTGCAGTAAAATAGAAAATCTTGTCTCTTGGGAGTTGTGAATAATTCGACTGTAGTTGTCTGGGTAGCTCATCTGTGTTATGTTCAAAGCGTGCATCCTCTGTTTTGTTAGTCTCATGAAGCAGAAGTCTTGAAGCAGCTAGCTGAGAAGCGGGAGCATGAAAAAGAGGTGCTTCAGAAAGCAATTGAAGAGAACAACAATTTCAGCAAAATGGCAGAGGAGAAGCTGACCCACAAAATGGAAGCTAACAAAGAAAACCGCGAGGCACAAATGGCTGCTAAACTGGAACGCTTGAGGGAGAAGGTGGGTGTAGAGTCCCAGTTTCCCTTTAGGAGAGGGTTTATTCATGCTTCTTACTTTGAAAACTGGTTAAATAAAGCCAAGTAAACGGCCAGGTGAGGGGGGGTGCTATGAATAGACAGCCATCCTGGGCGTTCAGTGGTGGTCTGATCTTGCAAGATGATAAATCTGCAAAAGACTTTGCAGAAATCCCCTTCTTGGGGGAGAGGGGATGGATGGAGTTAGAGCAGTGTCTTCCTTCATCCTGTAGCCCACGCCTGCAGGTTCCTGCTGTAAGCCAGGGCTTGCTGTGCCGCCCGAGCCCTGCCTTTCTGCACCTGGGCAGCTAACTGCTTCCCTGCTGTTGTCTTTCAGGACAAGCATATTGAGGAGGTCCGAAAGAACAAAGAAGGCAAAGACCCTGGTGAGGCTGAAACTGACTGACTTCATTCTGGAAACTGACTCTCTCCCCCTCCTCTAAATATCCAAAGACTGTACTGGCCAGTGGTTTTATCTTTGTTTTTGTTTTTTTTTTAAGTTTTTAGAAACTGATGTAGAACTGTAAAATTAGATCCAAACTGTACACTTTCTTTGGGGGCTAGAGGGGAGACCTTACATGTTTCACTTTTTCTAAAGTGTTGTCTTTCCAGTGTAGCTATCTTCTTGTTGCATCCTTTTCTACTCCAGTGTGCTTGCCACTGGGTTGATGGCTAGTACTGTATCAGCTCTGTAAGACATTTGTGAAAGGAATACGTAGTATACTGTTCCATGCTGAATATGTTACACTTCAAAAATCTGACTCTGTCCCAGTCTGCTAAAATACTGCTGTAACTGAGTGACTAAATAAAGCTGCACAGTGCTGTTATCATGAGAATTACTTCTGAAAACGACATAAGGAACAAAAGCAGTTGGCTGAGGTCTGCAGCAGACATCCTTCTCCAGTGCTGGGTGGAAAGGTCTGCAGCAGCACTTTTCTGCACGTCCAGGGGCATGCTGCATGACTGCCTCTCCCCTAGAGCACACTCATTGTCTTAATTTTACAATCAGAGCTTTGTTTTGACACCTCAGCAGTTGTCAGCTGTTGCGTGTTTTTTTTGTTAAAAAGAGTTCAGAACCACCTCCCTTTGGATGCTGACACTTCAACAAACAAGTCCTTGTTACCACATGACTGATCTGAGGCTGCTTTTTTTTTTTTTTTTTTTTTGCTTATGGCCAGGGTTTCTAGAAGATGACTTGTGCTATTGAATGGTGACTTGTGTACCGCTTCCTGCAGTGCCAGAGCATAAAAGTCAGAAACCTGTTTTGTGCTGGGATTGAGCCCTGAATTGAAAAATGCTGTTGCGGATAAGAGTTGTTTGTATTCTGGTGTCTGCAGCAGGTGTGTTGGGGTAGTACACTGAGCCACAGGGCAAATGTGAAGATCTTAACTCCTGCCCAAACAAGATGCATATCATCTTTGGTTTCTCTGAAGTGTGAGAAGTGGGTACAGCTGTACTTGTGCTCTGAGGAAAGATACTTTTTAGGTGGATGGGGTACAAAGCTGCTGTATTGTACAGGTGTCTTAAAGAAAAAAACCAAACAACCAAAACCAGCACCCCAAACCCTTCCTGTAAGGGTGTCCACAGGTATTTGTGCAGCTCTGCAGAAAGACAAGGTTGCACTTGGTGGGCATGAGCAGCCACATAACCTCGAAGTACTCTGCTTCAGTAAGTGCATTCCGTCGGAGCAGGGAGGCCCTGGGTTTCACGGCTCTGCTAGTGTCAAATGCTCGGTGGCACTGCTCTCGGTGAGGTCCTGTTTGTGTCTGTGATCTTGTGGCTTGGCCACTGGCTTTGTTTTCAGGTTAACTCCACACTGGAGCATCTGGCACTGCCAAGGTGACAGACTTAACAAGTTTTGAGGATGGAAAAGCTGGTAGGGGATTTTATTTTTTTTTTTTTTGAGGGGGGTGATTGAGTCCTGGACCACTTGACCAGCCTACTAGGGCTCGCTAAAGAAAGAACCTCAGTTTAAAAAGCTTTCATGGATCGCACTTTCCACTTTTGATTGCATTGGAATTGTACTTAACCGAAAGCTGACATTGCACTTTTGAGTGAAAGCGAAACAGTGAGATAAAGCCAGGCTGGGTGCACTGGAAGGCTGGGATCAGACCCTTTCCATGAAGCATTTCCACAAGTGTTCTGATACTTCATAACTTAAGGTAAGAGAAACCAAGAAACCAAACTACCTGCGGGGGAGCTGCCGCCCAGCTGCAGTGGGGGCATAGTGCAGGTTTGGGGGTTTTAATCACATGTATCAACATTGCGAAAGCTGGGAGCACAGGGATGTGGGTCAGGATCCACCGGGGTGGTGAGGAGGATGGGACTACAGGGCTGAACTTTGAGACGAAGGCCTGAACCTGCTACAGAACACGCTTATGCAAGAAGCTGAGCATCTAGTGCTACCTAATGGAGATTTAAGCGATTGCTGGATCAGATCCCATAAACAAGATCAGGCATAATTAGCAATCAAAAAAAAATAATCAGGTTTTCATTTTAATGTATTTCTTTGCCTGCTGAGAAAAGACCAAGTGTCCCAAATACTGTGTGTGGGTTTTCTTCCTATCTTTTCAAGGGATGGGGGAGGAGAATGACGGCACTGCCAAACCCCAAATGGTGTTAAGAGCACAAAGAGACATTAAATGTTTTTCACTTGCCAAAGCTGTCAGCTCTCCGCTCGGGGGCCTTCTGTTCCCTCGTCTTAGTTCTGCTTTACATGGCTGCCTGTGTTACACTTCACTCGTGCTTTGTGCCTGGGGTCTGAGCTTGGTCTGCTTCCTCGGAAAGCTGCTGGGGGCGGAATGAGATGAGGGGTGCAGATAGTAAGAGGATAGGAATGATACTAGAAGTGGGGGGGGACTGGCTTAGGAAGGAAACCGGGAATAATAGTGTCTCTGGTGGGGAAAGCTGGACTGTAAACAGGCTTTAAAAAAGTAAAAATACAGCAGGATTTCTGAGGCCAGGCAGCCCCCTGTGCGGTAGCAAATTACAGAAGCATGGGGGTGGCCACTGGGGGGGCTTGGCATGTGGCAGGGAGCGGAGCTGCGGCGGTTCAGCAGGTGCCGTGCCATGGGGGGGGCAGGAGGGGGGTAATGGGAGGAAAGAGGGTCCAGAGCCCCACCGACCCAGACCCACACCCCCCCCCTGCCCCAGCTGTGCTCATGCTCTGAAGTACAGAAAAATAATTCCTGGGAAAAAAATAATAATTCTTGGGAGGGGGGCTCGGTCCCTGGCTGCCCCCAAAGCGGGTTTGGCAGGGCTGGTGCTGCCAGGAGGATGGAGAGGCTGCCCGGGCACGGGGCTTGGTGACCCTGTGCTGTGAGGAAACCAGTACAATATATATTAATAATAGAAAACTATTTGTGCTGTGGAAGGGTAGCAGCAGCTGTATGCACTGGAGCCAACTGGCGTGTGAGCTGCTGGTGGCTGAGTCTGTGCTGTTAAGGAAAAATTCAGCAAGATGGGTGGCTGCTGCTTGAGAAAGGAGAGGCTGTCAGAAATAAGAGGTGTTTGAGGTAACGTTCTCGACATCTCATGGGTATGTGGGGGTTATGATTCGGAGTACAAGCCAGATTAACGATTTCCAGTGCTGCGCAGGATGTGCTCCATTTGTAGCTAGGAGGAGCTTTGCAAATTAACTCCTGCTCCAGCTAGTTTTGGAGGCTCTGAAGTAAACACCGCTCCCTTTCCTGCCTCGTGCTTGGCTGCTCACAACGCAGCTTTTCCCGCTGCTTTTGTCACAGCGTCTCCCTGAGCAGAACTGGGGTGCCTTTCCCGTAGGAATCTGGCTTTCAGCAGCCGTGACAGGGTCACACGCGGTTGGAGCTGAGCCCCTTCCCCACCATCTCGCGGGCAGCGGCAGCCCTGGCACACAGGCAAGTTCTCTGGGCGGTAGAAGGGCAGTGTTTTCTTCCTGCTTATCAAATTTTGGTCAAAATAGGGTCACCCGGGAAGTTCTGCTTTTTGTTCTCATCTCCCTGGCAGGACTCAAGGCTGTTCTGCTTCAGCACAGTAGCTGCAAGTCCGGAAGAGGTTTATGAAGTTAATTTTTCACCGGCAGCCTGTGCATGTCGCAGTGTTACAGGAGGGTTTAGGAGGCCACGTGAGGGTCAGGATTGCCCTCTTCGAGGTGCTGCCCTGAGACAGACCAGTTATTTTTGACGTGGGGCTTCTTTAACCAGGCGAGGTAGGAAAAGAGCATTCGAGAGCGAAGCCGAGCAGCAAACAGTCTGGTTTTATCTGCATCTGTGCCCCTCAGGTTCAGACAGGCATGAGTTACAGACCTATCTACTCCATTTTGACGAGGAAATTACAGAGACACTGAAAATAAACAGTTCCATCCCCTCCTCCTCCTCTTCCCAAACTTTGAAGAGCTTTTCCTGTCTGAGCTGTCCGTGAAATGACTGTGCTTGCCTGGAGTTGAGGTGTAAATCGGCACTGGAGCTGGACGAGAGCTGGGCTGTTCACAACTTGTCTGAGCAAGAGCAGGTAAGGAGGAGGGGAAATTTAATTTTGAGCACGTTCTGTTCAATGTGTTTTTAAGGCTGTCGTGAAAAGGCAGAACAAGCCATCGAGGCTGCCTTTATCTTGGTAAGGACAGCAGCTTCAAAAATGTAAACCTGGAAACGCCTGCTCACAAAGATTATGCTGCTGGACCTCAGTGATGCAACAGGATGAACTCACTCAAGCTGTGCTGTGTGCACAGCTGCACTGACAATCAGGAGCTGAAAAAAGATGGTAAAAACTCTGAACATGGAAGTTACGTCTTCTGTTACTGGTGTTATAGTTATTTATGTTCTCAAATGCACTCCTCCTGAGGCAGAGCAGGTCATCTCATTATTTGTAAATAACGTGGCTCATTTGTAAAGACTGATACTGCAAGCGGTTTACAAAGGGGAAAATCTGGCCCAGTCTTGGAGTGTGGAGTTTGTTTAGCAGTTCCTAAACTGCTGGGAAGGGGTGAGCTAGGAACTGATGCGTCCTGGTGTGTTAATTATTGTGTCAGTTAACCCCATACTTGTGTCCTCTACTTCTGTACTCCTCCAGACTGTCACCTGTGCAGCAC
This sequence comes from Falco biarmicus, assembly GCF_023638135.1. Lineage (NCBI taxonomy): Eukaryota > Metazoa > Chordata > Aves > Falconiformes > Falconidae > Falco > Falco biarmicus. Next base: position 115,596,318 of record NC_079290.1, read on the forward strand.
AGGGCACTCCAGGGGTTCTTAAATCTTCCTTCAGCCTCCTCCCTATTACTGTTTTTAGTGATTCTTTTATTTCAGCTATAATGAGGCCACTCTCCAGTCCTGCATGATTTACGTATCTTTAGGGGAAGCAAACACCAAACAAAGCATTTTGGTTGGGTTTGTTGTTGTTTTTTTTTTTGAGTAAAGTCACTGTGAAATCCTGCAGCAAAACTTTATTTCCATCCCAAAGGTTGTTTTGCGTGGTGGGGACCTGGAGTTTGGCTGCATCATGGCGACGGTCATCACTGAAAAGCTTAGCCGCCTCTTCATTAATGTGCGGCAGGTCCCCCAGCTGCTGGCCCCCCCTTCTCCCTCCACCGTCAGCAGTTCAGAGGTGCCAAAGGTCTTCTGGAAGCCCTACATCCACACTGGCTACCGGCCGGTGCAGCAGACCTGGCGCTATTACTTCTCAACACTCTTCCAACAGCACAATGAGGCCATCAATGTCTGGACCCATCTGGTGGCAGCGCTGATCCTGCTGCTGCGGTTCCAGCAGCTCTCGCAGCGAGTGGATTTTCAGCAGGACCTGCATGCCCAGCCCCTCTTCATAATCATCGTGGCATCCATCACCTACCTGACGTTCAGCACCCTCGCTCACCTTCTGCAGGCCAAATCTGAGTTCTGGCACTACAGCTTCTTCTTCATGGACTATGTGGGTGTTGCCATTTACCAGTATGGCAGCGCTCTGGGGCACTACTACTACACCATCGAGCCAAGCTGGCATGAGAAGATCAAATCGTTTTACATGCCAGTGGCCATCCTGTTAGCATGGCTGTCCTGTGCCGGTTCCTGCTATGCCAAGTTCCGCTACCACCAGTCCACGCACCTTCTGAGCCGGCTCTGCCAGGAGCTGCCCTCTGGCCTGGCGTACATGCTGGACATCAGCCCTGTGGTCCACCGCATCTACACCGCGCCGCCCTCCGAGCAGGCTGACCTGGCCCTTCTGTATCACAAATGCCAGGTGCTGTTTTTCCTGATTGGTGCCTTTTTTTTCTCACACCCTTACCCTGAGAAGTGGTTCCCAGGGAAATGTCACTTCTTTGGGCAGAGCCATCAGATTTTTCACATGTGCCTGGTACTCTGCACGCTGGCACAGATTGAGGCAGTAGTGTTGGACTATGAGTCCAGGCGACACATCTATTCCACTCTTCAGGGTGATTTGGCGCACAACTTCTCTGCCCTGTGCCTCTTCACTGTGATCTGCTCTGTCCTCACGGCTGCTTACATGGCCCGGAAGGTGAAGAACAAGCTGAGCTTCAAAGAAGAGTAAGAGCCCTGAAGGAGAAGCAGGTGAGCTCACCCCAGGGGTTGATCTGCAGCCAGCTGTGGCGACGCTGGCATGAACCTGGCCACAAACTTCAATAAGAGGAATGAAACGCTTTGCAAACTGTTACTTGGCAGTCTATAGGGAGAGAAAGAGCTGCTTTTTTAGTTCAAGCTTGTTCTTAAAAATAGTACACTGGTTTAATTCACATGTCTGAATAAATAGTTGCAATAAAATGTGGTCAGCGCTGCAGCCATGTTACCCTGACTGTGGTGGGCTAGGCAAGGTTCTTGGAAGCTACCAGGCCTCAGAGCAAAAGGTAAGGAAATGTCACCTGGGCCCTGTTAGCAGTGGCAGAACCTAACCCATGGGAACAGGCTGAGGGGAGCTTGTATAAAACACAAGTGAGGGCAGCAAATTTGTTTAACACTATTTCAGGCCCCTTTTTTGTGGCCTAGGGAGTTGTACCAAGCTACCACGCAGTGACAGGGCCCTGCCTCTTACCCAGCAAGGGTGTGGGTGTGAGAGAGGTACAGACTGTCCTTAGTGCAGCAAGAGAGCAGGGGAGCATGGCTGGGGGTCATTTGGTGGCCCCAGGGCAGTGACAGGGCCCACAGCACCCTCAGCACTGGATGAGGCTCTGCAAACAGGCTGTGGTGGCTGGAAGCACACAGCCCTGACCTGAACAGGGTGCAAACGCCGGGCAAGAACCTGCTGGGCCTCAGCTGCGGCCTGTAACAAGGGGAGAAGGCCCGGGAAAGGCCAGGGCCCGGCCCGGTTCGGTTCGATAAACGGCTGGGCCAGGAAGCATCTGAGAGAGGGGAAAATGCAGCTGTTTCGTGCTGCTCCCCTGCCCTGTGCAGGGGCTCCGGCTCCCCACCCCGCGCTGGGAGCTCTGCGAACGCTCTGCCCCGTCCCGGCGAGGAGGCACCGCGCAGCCCCGACCCCGCCGCCGCGCTTTCCAACCAGCGAGCTGCCGCCCGCCGCATTATATAAGGCACAGCCTGGGGTGGGCGTGGCTTCGCCTGCCGCTCATCCTGTCCCACCGCTCGGATTGGTCCTTCTCTACCAGGAGCGCGCGCAGTGGCTGTGGGCGGCCGTTAGGCGGGGGCGGAGCCTGCGGCGCGGCGGGAACGGGGAGCGGGGGCCGCCGCCTGAGGTAACGCTCCGGCTCTGCCGCCTGAGGTAACGCCGCGGCCCCGCCGCCTGAGGCAGCGCTCCGGACCGTCCCTCGGGGGTCCGCGGAGGGGCCTTGCGCAGCTCCGCGCTCCGGCCGGTGCCGGGGATGAAGCGCAGGCGCAGGGGCGGCGAGGCCCAGCAGGCCGGAGCGTGCGATGTCTGGCTGGACACCGGCGAGCTGAAGCAGAGCGCGTCGCAGGTGGGGTGCGGAGCGGGGGTCCCGTCTGGGGGGGCTGCTGGGGCCGCCCCCAGCGCTGCCGGCCGGGCTGTGCCCGGATCCCCGGCCCAGGGGGTAGGGGCTGCTGTGGTACTGCGAGTGAGGAGAGGGGGCCGGGCTAGGCCTTGGGTCGGGGGGAGGATGCAGAAACGTTTCAAGAGGTGTGAGAGGGACGTGATGGGGTTGGCAAAGCTGGGACTGTGCAACCCAGCAGAGAAGCCAGCAGCCTTGGCCCTGAGTGTCCTGCTCTGTCTGGGTGACCGTGCTTGAGCAGGTGGTCAGACAAGCTGGCCTCCATGGGCCCCCTCCAACCTCAGCCATCCAGTGATGGTGGCACGGGAAGAGGTGAAGCATTTAGCCAAGGTGGGAGGTGTGCTGCAGCGCTGGAAGAAGGGTAGAGTTGGTTTGCATGGCATATATTCACTTCCTACTTGTTTCTTTCCCTACCCAGTCTCTCCTAGCCAAGCCAAAAGTATTTAATCGGATTCTGGAAAGGAAATACACCTCAGTCGCTTTCACACAGACAAGAGCCTCTCAGCCACGCACCAAGCAAACCACCATCTCCACCTTCTTCAGCACTCTGACAGGTAATGCAGGAAAGCGTATGCCCCTGTAGGAAAATAGTTTCAGGCCATAATAGAAAACGCCTCTCACTTTATCTCTTGGCAGCTTTATTAGGCAGAAAAGTGCATATTTTTTCTAGTGAAAAGGGTAAAGGTTGAAGGTTTGAACTCCCAGAAGGGATTTTGTGATGGTTAATCCAAATGCAGGCACATTTTGCAGTGTTAGATTAAACATAAGTAACAGTAGTCACAGCCAAGTCTTCACTGGTGAACAATCTGAACTCTAAGTAATGCACCAGGCTTTACTCCCTATAAAACTGGAGTTTTCAGAGGAATGTTGGGAAGCCTGACTCAGCCCCAGTGCTGATACAAACTGTGGCAAGATGTCCAGTTCTGGGTTGCCTGATGGTGTCACATAAAGGACAGTCCAGTCGGGAACACCACTTTGGCTGGGATGGGGTGCAGTCTGGGCAGGAGTGCCAAGCCTGGTGGTGTCCTGTGGGCAGCACTCCCTGCCCAGGGAAGGGGCAGCGTCCAGGGCGATATGTGCCAGGTTTGTTCTAAACAATAGCAGTCCTAAATTGTTGGTTAAATGCTCTTGGAAGGACATTATAGCTGGAAGTGAAAATTAATGTTACTTGGTTCAAAAACATCCCTGTAAGGGAAATAGGCGGGACGTGAGCGAGGAAAGCTTTTTATAAAGGATTGGATAAAGCCTCTTCTAAAGAATGCAGTGTTTAATCCAAACTGAACCAATGAGGGTTCTGGAATATTTAAGCTAATTAAGCCAGCTCACAACCTCTGTGCTTTTGAGGCTGCTTTTGTGCTCTGGAATACAAGAAATTGTGATTTGTCTGGGGGTCTCAAATTAACAAATATGGAGAGAAATGAAATGGATGCAGGAACCGCCAGCGTAGGATTGTGTCATTGTATGTTGTAAGTTGTGTAATGGCTACTTCATCAACATTGGACTAGTTCAGCAATAAGCAGATGAGAGGAAGTGTTACATAAACAGTACAATTTAATTATTTGACAGAATTTTTGTGTTGTGATAGGGTCATTGATGTTTTGTTGCTTTGGATTTGTTATCCGTACTCCTTTTGAACATGTTGTATGCTTTCTTCTGTTTCCCGCCCCCCCCCCCCCCCCCCCCGCCCTTGATTCCCTCGATCAGTTGCATTCACTTACTTGCTGTATGTGTTTGGATTCATCAAATGCTGCTGCTGGTCACCCAGAGGCCTGTAGGATTTAAGATGCTGGAGTACTTCTTATTTGGTTGGTTGGTTGTTTTTTTTTTCCTTTTAGCTTACTCTGAATTGAGGATGAGCTTGCTTATATTGAGAAGTTTCATTAGGTTTTATATTGAACGGCTTCAGAAGCAAATGTGAGACTTGATGCTTTCATCAGGTGGTGACAGAAAGCTGTAGAAGTTTCACTGTGGAGTTTTGTGGGGGGTTTTTTGTAGTGGTTTTTTTGTTTGGTTTGGTTTTGTACCTCTTGAGCTGCTGCTTTTGAAGAGAATGTCAGAGGTGAACTGCCTGGAAAGCTGAGAGGAGGAAGGCAGAGAAGCCAAAGACTGAAGCAGCTGGAGCTGCAGCTCTTGCCTCTCACTAGAGGGAAGCTTACTTATCTGAACTATTCCAGCACTGCAGGCTGCCGTTCCATCGCAGCCTCAGCCCCGCGGTACAGATCGTGGTGAGGCAGTGGCGGTGCTGGTCTAGTGTAGAACAGTGCATGGCGCTGCTCCAGGGAGCAGTAAAGTGGCAATTCTGAGTCCAGCGTCAAGGAATGGTGCTGGGGGTGGTGAGTAACACTGAGAAATGTGTGTGTCAGCTCTGGCTTTAACCAATTCTATGTTGTTTTCAGATGAAAAAGACAAAGAAAACTCCAGGCCATCTCCTTTCATCCCAAATAAAGACTGTAAAGAAAAAGGTATTTCTTCAGCTGCCTCCCCTGTGAAGATCTTGGCTTTGCCGCAGATGGAGGAAGCCCAGAAACAATCCTTCAGAGTCGAGGAGACGGTGCAGGTTACACCCCAGCATCGTGCACAGAAAGCGCCGGACTTGCCAACTCCTTCACCAGACTCTTTGGTGCCCCACGCAGAGTCCCCCGGCGAGAGCGAAGCCTCCTGTGGGGCAGGAGAGGACTTCTGCTCCTGCAGCTTCACCCAGGATTCAGAGGGCAACCGGGTCATTGCTCACAGAAATGAGTCTGATTTATTTGCTGGAGAAATGGTTTCAGTAAGTGGTGGCATAACTTCAGACTGTGGGATAAACAAACGCGAGGGCGAGCTGCACCCAGGGAAGGCCAAGACCAGCCTTGATTCCCAACCGAGACTCGGTGCAAACCAGAATAAGAAACCACAGCAATCAAGTAGTGTTAATTCTTTAATTGATTTCACTGAGACTGAGAATATAAATCCTACTATAATGAGAGGCGGCACCTGGGCTGCTGGCTTTTATTCATCCCCACGAAGACCGGCCAGAGCACAGCCTCTGAGAGAGCGCAGCCAGAACAGTTGGGCCGAGGAGGGATGGGGCAGTGAGGCGGGGCTGGGCAGGCCCTGCGGGCAGCTGTTCACCCAGGATTCGGAGGGGAACAGAGTGATTGCTCACCACTGCCAGAACATCCCGTCCCCTTGCAAGGACAAAGGCAGCTCTCGCAGGCAGCTGCCTGACTCCCCCTGCAAGGGCTGTTCCAGCGACGCTGCAAAGAGCTTGAACAAACTGGGTGAGCAACAGTTAGATGAGTGCTATGATTTACTGTTCACGCAGGATTCGGAAGGGAACAGAGTGATTAAGCACTGGTAAGTGACCTCAAATGGGTCACCTGTGTCACCTCTTGTGAAGCCTCAGGAAAGCATTTTTTTATAAGAAAGTGGTCGGAATTAGGTAAGTGTACCCCTTGCTTCTGTGTGTATGGTCTAGCCAACAAACGCAGCAGACCCATGCAACAGGCAGGACCTCTGTGTTGTCTGAAGTTTTGCTTTAATAAAAAAAATAATTACTGAAGGAGTATGTTTATAATGGCTTGCCTGTTTCAGTCATGACTACAGCCTGTGTGGCTAAGGCCTGGCTTTAGTACTGCCTGGCGTTTTTCTCACGTGCTTGCTGTTCAGAGCCCACCGCGAATGCACCTGTATTTCTTAGGCTCCTGGAAGTCTGTATTTAAAGGTTTTTCTAGGCCCAGCTCAGGAACCACCCTGCCTCCTTCACATTCGCTGCCGTTGGGAAGCGATAGGCTCAGCTTATCTTAGAACCACGGCTGTGCCAGCCCCAGTACACGACAGCTAGCGTGTGTGGCCATGAGGGGAGGGAGACTGATGTGTTTCCACGTGTGCGTCTGTCACTGTGAAAGATGCACCTCTGCTCACTGCAGGTGGGATCGCAGCACTTCACTGCTGGTGCTGGACTGACTGACCAGAGGTTTAACGTGAGAAAGATTGTGACAGAGGAGGAACTGCAGCAGTGCATCTGTTCTGCGTAAGTCTGAACTGTAAGCTGAATGTTGGACTTACAGCTCTTTCACAGGTGGGGACGCACCCCGGTGGAGTGTGGGGTGCTGGCTGGGGCTTACAGCCTGGGTGAGGTGAAAAGCGGAGCAGTGAGTGCACTGGGCTGCAGTAAGAACTGGTCAGCGTTGGTTTGAATGTGCTTGGTGGCTGCCACATCTCACTAACAGCAGTGGTGCCACTTGTGCTGCTTGTTCAAAATAATCCCCTGCTTCTGGTAGCATTCCGGGGGGGCATGCTTTAGATTCTGTGTTTTGAAGGGCAGGGACCAGCTGCTTCAAAACTCCAGGGGTCATGAGCAGCAGAGCCCATCTGTGACCATGCTCATACTCCAGAACAGCAGCCTGCTTTGTCAGCACCAGCTGCCCAGTTTTTTATTTTTTTTTTAAATGTTGAGGTACATCTTTAACACTGCAGATGTTGCCATTTAAGATAGCTTTGCCTTCCCATTGGGTCAGCATTTTGGTACAATAGATCTGACTGGAGTTAGGTCACAGTCCAGAAGTTAACCGCGCTGATGACACACTCCTGCCTCCAGCCTGCACATGGAGCACAGTCCTGGGAACAGGGACTCTGGCTTACAGCTCCATCTTCTCCACAGGCAGGTGTATTCCTGCTGAAGCCTTATGCAGAGGAGCCTTACTGGGACAGGGAGAAGGATCACGTCATCCAGTGGCCCTTGGCATGCATCTGGGAGGGGAAGAGCTGTATCAGCTCCTGGTAAAACTGATTAAGTCTAAATGCTATTTCTGCTCTCGCTCACTGGGTGGCCAGAGGCAATAAGAGCCTCTTCTCTCACTTTTAAAGTGGGGGTGATGATTTAATTTTTGAAGGGCTGAGGGCCTGGTGGATTAAGATAATTCTTTGCATCCGAGTACCTTCAGCTGTGGCACCAGCAGCCAACACTTCAGCTGCTGCAGCTGAAATTCCTCCCCCCCCCTTCCCAAGCCAGCCAAGATACGAGCACTACTGATGCCACGTTTGGACATCTGCACATTAATAATATCAAGGACAACCATTGTCTTATTAAGGCTCCATTTTATATAAAGGAAAAAAAAAAATCATACTTTAAATACAGGCAGGAGGAACACTGCAGAGAAGGTGTAGCTGAAGGAAACCTCTTCAGTTAGTGAGAACTGCAGCCACGGACAATGCCAAGTTCCTGCTTCCCTCTTCTTGGGTGACGGCTCTTGTGGTGGGTGTTCAGTTCTTAGCATTGGTGGTTCAATAAATAGACCTTTTGAGTGCTAAATAAAATACATCATCTGAATACAAGGACTATTAATGAAACATTAAATTACTGGCAAGAAATTAAAGCCATTCTGTCATGCAACTGTGGGAATAATTTATGAGTTAAGAAGTACCAGGGGCACACCAAAACCAGGCAGCATCCCTTCGACCTGACTTGTTTGATCATTGACTGCAGTTTCATCCTACCAGCGGGTGAAAGTTACCAGGAAGACGCCTTTTAGCCCTGTGATTCACCAGTCTCCCCAACTCTGAAGACCTGAAAGCATTAGCTTATTCTCAGCAGCTCTGTGCCATACTCAGACTGAACTGGACGTCTGACATCCCTTTATACTGGAAATGGTAACTAGTTATATTGTAACAAGGCCGTTAGACTTTAATGCTGAATTTGAACCTAAGGAAAATTTTAGGTAGAAAGAACGTCATCCAGCAACACTCACTGCACTCTAGCAGATCCTTATCAACAATCAACATCAAAATGCAGGTGGAAAAGAATTCCCATCTTCTTAAAAAGGTTTTTTTCTTAAATATAACAATACATGGAAAACACATCAAATCCGTAGGGTTTTCCTAAGTAAGTGTCCAGTGCAGAAACCATTCCTAATTAATAAAAGAGGCAAAAGGCTCAATCCTTAGGAAGGCAGCTACTGTGGAGAGATTTTTGGGAGCGTAACACTTTTGCTTACAGAGTTTAATGACAGTAACATCATTTCTCCTTCAGGGCCAGATCTTCATCCTTTAGGGCAAATTTTCTTCTCAGCACTTCCGCTATAAGAACAGCCGGATCTTCTTCCTTCATTGAAGTTCGGTTTCTACATGGAAGACAAAAGCGCAGTGTACTAGTAAAGCGAAATGGATGGTTTACAGCTCTGGTTAGAGCCTTTTTAAATATTTTTCTGCAGCCTTTATCAGCAGCTTTTGTAACAAGTGGAGGAGGTGCAAGAACAACAACACAAAACAACAAAAAGCAGCTAAAAACTCAGGCCTTTTATGTTGGCTTAGAAAACCTGGAGCTTGTTTTGTGGATCAAGGGGTACCCTGAAAATCTCAGCATCAAAGCTCTTTTATAATTTCTATTCGACTGTGTTAAGTAAGTAAAATAAAACTTCATTAATACAGCCTACATCCCCTCAATATATAATCTACAAGCGGTGTGCTGCTTAAGTTGAATTCCTGGAAGTATTTTTTCATGAATTCTGCTATACAATGGATATATGCTTTCATATTTAAATATAGGTAATTACGGGTATTTTAAAGGAGGGCTGGTATACATTTCCCTCCGCTCAGCTACTGCATGTGAGTTTTTCTGGTTACCAAAGCACTCTGCCTTTTGCAGCCAGTTCAGACAAGCAGTTCACGTTAGAAGCGTTAGTGAGCTTATTTTACAGGAAGCCAAACCCCAGTTCTTTTTCCTCAGCTATCACAAACTGCTCACTAAGGTTTTGTTTAGAATGGGTAATAATACATTTCAGAGCTTAACTTCTTTTTTTTTTCTTTTTTAATAGCTGAAGTCCTCGGTCAGAAAACATCATGGGTGTTTTTAAATATTCCTAAAAAAAAAAAAAATCCCCCTGGAGTATTTCCATATGTGGTTGGGAGGGGCTTGTTCTCAAATTAACACTGAAGGCTCTTGGTAAACTGTGTAAGGCACCACTGAGCTGCTCAAGGGTAACCCTTAGTGCTGTGTCAGATTTTTGTCTGATGCAAGTTCTTAATTTACAGCTGCATAAATGCATCACTATTTAAAAGCTGATTCTGTAGCTAGAAGCATGCCTTTGATTTCATTCAGACAGAACTGTTCCCTCTGAAAAAGGTGTAGACAAAGATCAGAGTGCAAGGTCTGGAGCCCTCCCCAGACTTGCCTTCTACCTGAGAATCTGGAGTCACCCAAGTACCCGTCAGCTGCCACGGAAGAGGGACAGGGGGGACTGAAGCAGGCAGAGGAGGCGGTGACACAAAGAGCAGTGAGGAAAGATGGCACTGACACAGCCTGGAGCTGTGCTGATCCCAAGGAAAAGCAAAAGCTCTCCCAGGAGGAGTGAAGAGACAGATAACCGCACCAGGGTGAGAAGTGGAACCTCTCCTACCAAAGGCAACCAGTGTCCTCCAGCGAGGCACAACCTTCAGTGTCTCAGCCCTTTACAGCCACTCAAGGGGCCAAGGATGGGCGGAAAAATGAAGTTGTCCAGTCCCGTAACAGTAGTACTTACAAGTAGAAGTGTACTCACAGTCCCAGCAGCTCCTCACGCTACCTGCCTTTAACCCCCCACTGCGCACAGGGCCCGGCAGACACACCGCTCGCCACCGCCCGCGCAGAGGGCATCACAGACACTGTAACAGGCTCTATTTCACATTTGTTGAAACATGCACATTTCTGCAAGCGTTTCTCACTCATTCCTGAAGCTTCCAAGGTTGTTTAAGCACCAAGTCCTAAACAGGAGCATCAGAGAAGCATCTATGTAGTTATCTCATTATGCATCATTTGGTACCTTCATCCACTTAAAGAGTACATGATCCTTTGAAGTGTTAAAAGCGCTGCACACCTCCTAGCAGAACGGCTCTGTGTAACCGGGCGAGTACAGCTGTAGAAGTGTGGGGCTGCTCGAAAACTGCACTGCCGCTAGAGGATTGCGTCCAGGAATTAGAGCTCACCAAGTAATGAACATTAGTGACATATTTAGTGTAATTTTTCAACTACCTGTGATTCTTCAAACAGCGTTAATTAAGCTGGAATAACCATATCCTAAAATGTTGCTTTTGCATGTAGGAGATGAGTTAGAGGCTGAGATAGAGAAACAGATGAGAGGAAGATGGTTCAGCTCCAGCAAGAAAAGAGTCTGAAGCTTTTCTGTTACATAAAAGTGTTCCCAGCCCTGATGCAAGCAGCAGCAGCAGCGTGACCCCGCTCCCACCAAGCAGGCTGTCACAAGGGAAGGGTCCTGGTGACTCGGTCCTTTTGCCCCCCTCTGTACCCCAGCGAGGAGGGGCTCGGCAGCTATCCCCTTGCCCCATCTTCTACAGTACAAAACCTCTGCTCTCCCCATCGTCTACAACGTTAGAACGAAGCAGCGTGGTTGGCAAACCCTTTCTTTGCACCCAAGCCATCTCTTCCTCCCACTCATTCACACAGCTTCTCTCCCAGGGTAACTGCAAGATCAAACACCTTCACACATTATTAGTTGTTCTCATAAATTCTGTTGAGGAAATTCAAGTAAAATTGTGACCCATTATATCGCAATGCTCCTTGTCATCTACGCGCTGCTTTTCACAGCCCCTCCCCCAGTCACCCCCCAGCTCTCCTCATGATGTGGCCAGTGCCGGCCAGAGCCGTACTGGCATATCCAGGCGTGGATAAGAAACCTCGGATTTCCCTACCGTGATCTGTATTTGTACAAGTTTTTCTTCCCCTGAATAACACACGTTTCCCTACCTTCAGCTGGCACAGATGGCAGCTTTCTTACCCTGAAGTCTGCTCCCATAGAAGGCTGACATACCAGTCCGCACTAATTAGAAGATTGATAATTACATTTTTAGATGTGAATGCTTAGTCCTAGAGGTACATGTTTCTGGTAAGGCTAAAACTTCCCATGTCACACGATGCCTCTGCGAGCCTTCCTGGATTTAATAGAGCCCTAACCCAAAGCCCTGCGGAGCCAAGGTGGGCCAGGCACATGAAACAGCAGGATTTTTCTTCAGAATCCTCTCTCCCTTTGCCTAATAATTCAAAATAAGTTTTAGATGCACAAAGCACTGCTTTGCAATAGACAGGATGAAAGAAGAGAAGCAATTCACCTGTGGTTCATGAATCCTACTCACCCCCAAGAGAGATTATAGGCTTTTATATAAAGCAAGCAAGTGTTTAGGTTTTGAGTAATATTTACCACTTAGGAAAAGAAGAACAAAAGGGTATGCTGTGTGAATTATGGATGTGTAACACCCTACAAATATTCTGGATGCAAGCTGAACATATTTCTCTCATTTGACTATATAATTTTTTCAGTGCTGAGAATTTAATTTCTTTTAAACCCAATTAGGCATAGCAATTGTGAGCAGCCATTGCACAACATGTTACTTTTGGCCAGGAGTCTTACACACATAGCGGCTGGACAGATCTTTGGGCTGAAAAACGTGGAATCTGAACTTTTATCACTGTGATTTCAGTTCAGCCAACGTTAAAGAAGCTGCTCTATCAGCTGGGCAGGATCCTGCCTCAGCCGTGAGCAGCTGGTGTGCTGGCAGCTTGAGGCATTCTCATCATCAATGTGTAAACTCGTCACAAGACAAGTGAAAACTCACTCTGCCCACGCTCAGAGCTGGGCCAGATGCAAAAGCTGAGAAGCCGAAAGGCTCCATGTGTTCATCCCCGTACGTGCCATGCTGAAAAAGCCGCTGCGCTTCCCAACTGCTGGGGTCTGCACGATGGCCTAAGCACCAGCACCGGAACCCCTGCCAGCAGGGAGGGCAGCGCACCCCTTGCTCTGAAGGCTGCCAATACACACAGCCCTGGTCTTCACCTGGCCAAACGCAAGTTTCAGGTAAACAGGTTGAACCAGCCAAAGGTTGTGCTAATCGGTTTAAGTTCCCCTCCACTGCTTTCTAGCCATCACTAAAAAAATAAACAACCACCCAGAAATGTGTTAGCAAGTTCTGCTCTAAACAGGTGTTTCCCCCTGTGAATGATGACTATGGAGCGGCACCAACAAGCAGTGAAGGCAATGTCCAGTGTCTACGATGATCTGACAGACAGGGGGAAAAAAAAAAATAAATTCAAAAGAGTTTAGGAAACACTTACAAATCTTTGCTCTGCTTCATCCTATGAATGTCCTTAAGAATGCCCATCATATCTGCAAAACTGCTGGCCTTTGAAAGAGAGACGGAATCTTCCTCGTCAGGATCCTTTGGTTCTGGCTTACAACACTCAGAGGTTGCAGAACTGAGCATGGAGACTGACGGCAGCTCGGGGCTTTCGAGTTCTGCCTCCTCCTCTGTGATATCGCTAATGACAAAGGAAGTTGTAGATTGGAAAGAGGGTCCAAAACAAGGTAAAGGAGAAGATGCATTTGAACTTCCTGGAGATAATAAGTCTGGTGTTAATGAAGCAGAAGCTGAAAAAGAAAACAGATAGATTGGTGGATAAACTCATACCAAACCATGTTGGTATTTTTTTCCCCCCAAAAATAACAATATAAATCCAGAGGCATCATCTTCCAGCCTCCCCATGCTATAAGAAAACAAATTCATCATGTTCTGTTGCTCTCCACTCTCCTACAGCACCATGCTGCAACACAAAACCTTCTCCAGTCCCTTTTATCCCACTACCCCCCAAAGTATCTGTACTCCTGTCGTGCCCATCACTATCAGTTCGTAACCTGCATCCCAGCCCTGCAGAAGTCAGCTCATGTTTACTCTTTCTGTTTTTACAGATAAGAAATGGAGGAACAGAGATTTAGCTGCTGCTTGGGGTCACAGAGGGAGCCTGTGTTAGAATGTAGGTCTTAATTAACTGTTCTCCTCTTTTTCTTCATCGTCTTGAGAATCACAGAAGGGTTTGGGTTGGAAAGGACCTTAAAGCCCACCCAGTTGCAGCCCCCTGCCCCGGGCAGGGACACCTCCCACCAGCCCAGGGTGCTCCCATCCCCGTCCAGCCTGGCCTTGGGCACTGCCAGGGACGGGGCAGCCTGGGCCAGCGCCTCACCACCCTCACATCTCATCTAAATCTTCCCAATATCTCATCTAAATCTCCCCTTTTTCAGTTTGAAGCCATCCCCTCCTTGTCCTGTCGCTACAGGCTCTCGTAAAAAGCCCCTCTCCAGCTTTCTTGCAGGCCCCTTTATGTAGTGGAAGCTGCCCTGAGGTCTCCCTGGAGGTTCCTCTCCTCCAAGCAGAACAGCCCCAGCTCTGCCTTTTCCTTTCAGGCTCCTTCCCCCCATGGCCATTACACCTGGTGAGAACACAGAGCTGGTTCGAGAGCTCCAGCACTTTGCACTAGATGGTCACAGCAGTTACCCTGTGACTACAGGCATTTTGACCCGTTTGCTTTCTATCACCATCTGTAAAATGAGAACAGCATCCACCTATTTCCACAGGGAAGAGGGGAATTATTTGCTCATGCTTTACAAAACAGCCATATAAATTCCAAGCATTAAGTGAAAATGACTTGGATATTTCTAGTGTAAAACATTAAGGGGAAAACAACCAAAACCCCAGGAACGCGCTTACTGCACGTCTCCTTGAAAGAACCTTCCCGTGTTGAAAACAAACTGTACCTTAAAGCACTAATGCCCTTCGCCTCAAGAGTAAACTTGTAGATAGTCATCGGTTTCCAATTAAGGGATTTCTCTAACAGTATATAATAAAGCAGATTGCACAATATTTCTTTTTTGACATCAATCTTTCCAAAATAAGCCTGCTAAATAGTTATCTCCTTCATCAGATTCCCGAGCTACAGCTAGGCCCTAAATCACCGCTCCCCGTTATTGACTGAGAGGACGTGAAGTCAATACAAACCGTTCTCAAATGCCAGCTGATAACAACCAGGCCCACTGCTGAGTGGAGAGGGAGAGAGAAAGGTATTAAATGATTAAATCATTTCTCTCCCATCTGAATCTCTAACTTTCCTCATTATTACTCTCCTTGAATTAAACCAGACTTTTCCAGCAAACAGCTTGAGCAACTGTAGAGCTGAGACAACACTTAGAAGGAAAAAAGCTGAGGATTTCCCCTGTTCTTTATTCTAATTCGGTCATTCCTCTGATCTCACACAGAGGGAAGAGGACGCATGCAGCCTCTCTGAAGGGGACACCTGCAATGCCTTGTTTGACACTTGCTCCCTGCAGAGCTGAGGGCAGTGGGGCTCCCTCGCCCCCCGAGCTGCTTTGGTTTAACCACGCTGCTGTAAGAGGTGAGTGGCACACAGGATCCTGCGTGCTGCCACAGGACCAAAGGTGACAAGAAGCACCAGCACAAGGAGATGGGCACTCCGTAAGTGGCAGCATCATCAGAAATGCCTGATCTCATTGAAATACAACTGCCTGCTAAAAAATTCCCATATATTCTTATATATTTACATTATTGCTATCGAGTAAATTCTTAAGGGTCCATTGGCCACCACACAGAACAGAAAAAGAACCACAGATCTCTCATGTAGAAACCAACATTTCAACTAAATTGATCACCACAACTCTTGTTTCATGTTCAAATGTGTTTATGGCTCGTGGGTAGCTGGACTAAATGTAAGCAGTCATTAAAGCTGCCGGTCCCTCAGGGCTACAAGAACCAGACAACCACATGGTCTTTCGCAGATCATGAGAGATTTGCTCTCGTGCACACACGATGCAGTGCAGCGCTAGGCAGCAATCTGGGAATTTAAAAAAATATTCGCTTTCAGATGTCAGATAAGGAAGGTTTCATCAGTCACTATTACCCATCATAAACAGGAATTAACCCGCCTGATGTCACTGCAAGTGTGGCACAACCCTGTCTGGTTTTTTTTGTTTTTTGAAGTAATCAGAAGAATTATAGGTCCTTCTTTTCCTCTGGAAAGCAGCCACAACACAGCTGTCGCCTTGGTTGTTGGCAAAAGCATTCTGCATAAAAGCAAAGCAGCTTTTAAGAAAAACTGTCTTCAGAAAGGACTAAATTCCTTTAGTTTGCAAAACTGTTGAATGTTTTTTGAGTTGGGGTATCAACAACTCTGCCTTCTGAATACTCCATAAACAGATACCAAGAGGTTACTAACTTACTGGTTTCCACACTCTAAACCAGCCACTGCTGCAGCAAGACCTGCAGAACAACTTGGATTTGGATCCTGCCAAACACTGTCATGTTTTCAGAGCTGAGGATACAGGAAAAGCCATGAAAGGAAGAGAAGTAAAAAGTCTTTCTTCACAGTTCAGCTCTATGGCTAAAACTTGGCTTCTACCTGCATACGATTTTACTAAAAGAAAGAAATCAGTAAGTTCAGTGAGGCTTTTCCCCAGACACCTGATTTGCTTCAGAAATGGCACTGTCATTTCCGCAACAAGAATGAACACTAACATCTCACTCCTACCCGAATCGGGACATAGCCCTTGCACTCAGGGCTGACTCCGAGCAGGAGGAGCAGGAACACACCGGGTGTTTTCAGGAAACCAGGTGCTTGAGATGAGTTGGCTCATGATGATGAAATGCAGCAAATGCAGACATGACACAAAGCAGCACTCCGTATTTCTTAATAACAAGCTGGAATCCTCCAGTGAAAGAGATGCTGCTAAACACGGAGCCAGCGCTGAGCTGACACCAAAGGTGGCACCTCCCCAGCGGGAGCCATGGCTCTGCTGGGACAACAACGTGCAAGTCGGTCTGTCTGGAGGAGATAACGTCGTTCACTAACTCAGCCCTTCTCGTGCAACAAAGAAAAAGCTCGTTATATTCCTACCTGACTCTGCAGCGACTATTTTAGCTATCTGACTCCGAAGGTGACTCAGCTCATCCTGGAGCTCTGTTGTTCGGCTCAGTGCTGGTAAACCAGGCTTCTTCAAGGCGAGCAGCTTCTCCTCCTGCTTCCTCAGGTTGGGGACTGAAGCATTTCGCTGTATAACGGTGAAGGGACTTGGCTTCCACTTGTGCTTCAGCGGGCGAGTGTCACTTCTACAGGACAGAAACCCGTTGGTCATTAACAAGGTCCAGAGCCCCCCATGACAAGAACGCTTGGCAACACCCTGCCTCTACCTCAGGGCACCAGAGGACTGCAACACCGTGAAGCAAGGCCCCGTGTCACCGGGCTGTACACACCACTGCACATACCACCCTGCAGACGTGCTGTGCCGTGGTGTGCGCTCTCTGCGCTACAAGGAACGCAAAGCCTGTCACAGAAACCACGACGCAACAGCACAAGATGCAGTGAGAGGACACAGGGACACAAGTCTGGGAGTGCTCACATGGTTTCAAGTCATTTCTCTTCCAGCAACTGTGCCTCCCTGCCGGGCAGCGCGCAGGTGCACATGGGAAAGGTCACCTCCCAATTAACTTTTGCCTTTGATTTCAAAGTCCGTTTTGTCTTTCACAAGGTCTCTGCTCCTGTCGCTCTGCTTTGAGGACACAAGTTCAACTGACCAGAACCAAACTCCTGGGGGCAGGGCACTGCAATCCTGGGAGAACTCAACTATTCAACTTTCTAACAAGCAAATACCACAGATCGGGGGGTTATTCTGCACAGATCTTTCAGTGAGTAAAATACGGCATGGCACAGGCTACAGGAATTCCTCCTGGGGTCCTTCGTCCAATATTTTTTCCCCCCCTGTCTCTTGGGAAAAATGCCATTCAACAGGCACGTCAGACCTTGAAAGGACTGGAAGTTGTGATCATTTGATCAATGTCTGGCCTGAGCTGTGCCAAATAAGCCAACATGTAGAAGAGCCAGCAGACACAAAGAGGAAACCAACCTGACTCTGGCATATGTTTCTTCATCATCTGCTGCTATCCACACAATGTCTGCCAAGGTGGGGACCGGAGGGACGTCATTTAAATAGAGCTCTGAAACATTTGGGAGAACCTAAAAAGAAGGAAGTTACATTAATGAGTGGGAGTGCTGTCTCCTGAAGCCGCCCCAGCTGTGCGGGACTGGCTGTCAGAGCCTTGCTCCTCCGCACCAGGTCGGTGGTGGCATCTGCCAGGTGTGTGACAGCAGTACTGCTTGGCTCGCGGCCACGCAGCGCTTCCGCGTGTCGCCTCCAGCATGTGCTCCTGGCTGTTACTGCGCTCGCGAAGCCGAACGGGGGGTGGCCAAGGGACACTCGATACGGCTCAGGGCACTGCCAAGGCCATGTGCAACACTTGGCCACTACAAGTCCCAGCACTGTCCTTGAGCTTAAACAGTGACAGTGATGTAAGCGTTTCCATAAACCCGTTTTTACTGGTCAGGAAGCACAGGCCCAGAAGGCATGTGGCCCGCTGGAGGGCATGCAGCAAAGCACCAGTTCTGCAGCGCTGTGTTTCTGTCTCCCCCAGCTTTGCTAACCCCATCCACAGACACTGTCTGGGCAGGTATTTGCCTCAAGTTGCCAATAATCACTTTACAAGAACAGAATTTAAAAAAAAAAAAAAAGGAAGAAAGTCTTAAAATTAACTACACCGCTACATGAGTTTTGTGAATACAACTCTGCAGACATGCGTGGCTGGCAGAACAGCATCTCGTGGCAGTGGCTTGCCTTGCTCAAGAACAACAGCTTCCCACAGGGATCACCAGATCCCTTTGGCGCCCGCTTACCTCAAAGGTTGCTCTGGGACAGGGTTTTAAAGGGAGGGTTGACCCAATCCTCCTGACAACACTGCGTGCTGAGCCGTGGGGTTTGTTCTGCCAGATGGGGATCGTCTACAAGAATCCATGTGATAGAATTAATTAATGTTTCAAGTCAGTTGCCCTTCTTAAAATTTATTAAATGAGAAATTGCCCTACACAACTCAAGAGCTCTGCTCTCTTTTTATTTGCTCAGTGATACTTTTAGTTGGGAACTTGCTAAGAACGAAAGTCCTCACTCTATAAAACTACATTTCAGCTGAACAGAAAGTCAGCCGGTCGCTACGGGGCGTTTTAAACACGGGTGGAATGTTTTCAGGACTCAAAATGAAAAGCACTCGGTGAAAGGAGGCACACAGCGTCGCGTGAGGGGCCCAGGAGAAAAGTGAAATCAGAAGAAATTCTCATTTAAAAGGACACTCTCACTTCCACAGCATCATTCGACAGAGGCAGCTCTGACAAGGCTGTGCGTGTCCCTCGGAGGGCAGCGAGGTGACGCCTGGCCCAGCCGAGGGCGGGTGAGAACGGGCCCGGAGCGGGACTGCGGGAACAGCAGATGTTTCAGCCATCGCGGGATGCTTCTGGACCGGCTTCCGAGGGTGACGCGCCCCGTCCTTTGGCCGCTTCACAGCCGCCACGGGGGTGCAGGAGGCGGCCCGAGGCTCCGGAGAGCGGACACCGCGGCGGCAAACGGGAACGCGACAGGCTCCCGCGCCAGAGCCGTTACCGCACCGGGGCCGGCAGGTAAGGCCGCCCGGGCGCCGGGCCGGCAGGCTGGGAGTCCCGGGGGTGCTGAAGCGGGGCCCGCGCGGGGGGCCCGGCTGCGGGACACTTACGGACTCCGCTGCCATCTCCGGCTGCTGCGGCGGCCGCCGGGGCGGGCTCAGCGCTGGGTGCTGCCGCGGGCCGGGCCCATCTCACCGCGCTCCCGCCGCTCACTGCAACAGAGAACCGACCCGCTCACGGAGCCCCCGCGGCCGGCAGCGCCCCCCCGCCCTCCCCCGGTCCGTGCCGGCAGCGCGGTGCCCACCCCCGCCCCTCCACCTCGGGCCCCGCCGGTACCTGGGGGGCGGCGGCCCCGCGCGGCCCCTCCGCCGCCATCACCCGGAAGCAGAACCCGCCCCCGCGCTTCCGGCGCCCCCGCGCACGCGCCGAGATGGCGGTGGGGGCAGCGCCGCGGCCCGGCCGCCCCCCCCCCCCCCCTCCCCCGCGGAGGCAAGGACTGCAGGAGGCTGAGCGTGGTGGGACGGGTTTAACGAGCGCAGCTACAGCCGGGGCCCGCGGGCCCCTCCCGCCGCGCGGCACCGACCCCCCCCCCTCCCCCCCGGCAAACATCGGCTCCGACCCGCCGTGGGCTTCGGGCCGGCGCGTCACAAGGCCCGGGAGGTGGGGGAGGGCAGCGCCTCCCCCGGCACCACAGTCCTACCGGGAAATAGTGTTTACAAATAGGAGACGGAAAGCTTGGCACGGCAAGGCCTCGGGCAGCGGCGTCTGTCCGCAGCAGCGAGTGGGCAGCCACGCAGCAATTAGGCAGGTTTGGAGTTAATGAGTTAACAGGGGGTCGAGTCCCCCCGATGCTTCTGCCACTGGTCAGACCAGCCCCTGGCACCCCCAGCTCAAAGAGCCCCAGAGGTGGCCCGGGCAGCACGGTGGGAGCCCAGTGGCTCACAAGAGGGAAACTCAAGGTACTCAGAGGGGATCCCGGAGGCTTCGTGTGGGCTGAGCTCAGGCGTGGACCCCACCCGTGCGTGGGACCCCCGTGGGCACCGTCTGCAAGGGAGCTCTGCACCTGCAGGCTCAAGCGAGTGACGCTGCCCCATGGCACCGCACAGGGCGGACGGGCCTCCCCGGCCCTGCAGAACTGCAACTATCCCTGTTTTTCCAAGTCTTGACAGCCAAAAGCAATCCCTGCCTGCTCAGGCACTGCCCTCCCCAGCCCCTTCTGCAGCAAAACTGGTGGGGGGGAAAACAAGTGAAATGAACTCTTTCCCCGAGCGCTACTGACAGCCACCGCTTCAGAATCCAAAGTCCCCGACCGAGGGTCTCGGGAAAGGGGCAGCAAAAATCCCTCACATGAAGGTGTGTAAAAGTCAGAAGGGCAGGTGGGCACCACAGCCCTGCCCCCCAGGAGTGGGGCACACACCGCTCTGCCCTGCTGCCCTCCACTCCAGAGACCAGGAGCTGGGGCTCAGACGCTGCCCGAGGCTTTGGCACTTTCCACAGCTGCGAGCGCTGCCAGAGCCCAGCCTGGCGTTACTGCAGGCCCCGTGGAGTGCGACAGCAGTGCAGAGCTAATGCATAGTTATAAAGCCAATACTGAGAAACATCCCAGGGGTAATTAATCTCACTAGAGCAATTAGTGAAGCTAAACTGGTTCAGCCCAGAGGTCTATCTATGCGGGGTCTCCAGCCATGGATACAGACAGGAGGGCTGGGGCAGGGTGGGGATGGGGTAATCACCATCCCCAGGTTCCTCCCAGGTCCTGGAGCCCAGGAATGAAAATACCCCCTCAATAAAAAAATAATTAAAAAAAAAATGCTTTTAACCCCTGTTTGATTTGGTCCAACAAAATTGTGCTTTAGAGAAAAGAAAAAGCATCAGCAGCAATGGCTGCTTGCAGCCATGTACCAAAGATGCTTTGTCTCCTCACCTATCTACAGGAATAGGCTCTAAAATCCGTTTCATTTAACCTTTCCTTCCCCTAATGATGCTCCCTCTGTAGCCAGGCGTTGGTTCAGAGTCGGAGCAACTGCTCAGGGTGGTTCCAGATAAGGGACAATGGCATTCTGTCCGAACAATTTCTCTGGAAATAGCTCCTGAAAATGTCTTTAGTGCCGCTGGTGTTTAAAACCACTCAGTTCTCAACCAGTTAATGCTGGTGGGGCATTGCTGAACCTCCCATTCCTGAAGGGAACTCCATCATGGCTCATCATTCAGTGTGACTCGGGAGTGCAAAGCAAACAGGGACAGAGCATTTCACCAGCCCCGAGGAGGCACTGGGAGAAGCTCAGAGCCAGCAGGGTGAGCAGCCCTGTGCTGACGGGGCAGGGGCACCATGCACTAGTGTCCTGTAGCTTTGGAGCGCACGTGCTGCGCTGGTGGAGCTAACAGGGGCTCTGGCCTCTAATCCCCCGCCCCCCCCCCCCCCCCCCCCCCCGTTAATCCACACCTGACGTCTCTGAGCTGCACCAGCCCTCTAACGCCCTGGTTTCCATTCCTAGTTTCAGCCTCAGCATCTCCCTCAGATGCAGAAACCTGAGTGAGTGAGCAGGCTCTCGCACCGCCTCACACAGCCTGAGCCACGCCAGAGCCCAAGCCTCCACTCCGAACCTCCTCCGCTCATCCCTACGTGTTACCAGCTACAGTCCCATTGCGCGCTGGCTGCCACTGCTGTCGCTAACAGTTGTGAAGAGCTGGTATCCAAGCCCCCAGGTGGAGGAGGACACCGAGGTGGTGTGGGGGAGGACACCGGCTACCAGGAGGGAGCTCCCCACCGGTGCTGGATTCTGCGCCTTCACCCACAGGGCACAGGCGCTCACCACGAGTGTTTGGTCGTAATGGCAATGCTGTTCTCCGTGATTCGACACAGTCCAGTCCTTGAGATCAGGGGTTTCTGAGTGACGCTCGGCATAGCTGTTACATGAGTTTGGCCACAGAGTCTGAACAGGAGCTGGAAAAACATGAGGCTGAGCGGCAAACCAAGGCGTACGCACCAGGAATGTTTATAGATTCAAGTATTTTCACTCCTGTAAAAATGTGCCTGAAGTCAGAAGGGCAGGTTGTGTACACTGGTATCACTTGCAACCAACATCCAGAGCAAAGCCCCAGTCCTGGGACTGTCTGCATCGTAACATCAACATCTGGCATGAAGATGAGGAATTGCTGTAATCAAAATAGATCTCTGAAGTCTTTGGCCATCTCTGTGGGGCATTCAGGTGCCTTTGTTTTTAGGTCTGCAGGTATGGTTTTGCTCTCTGCAGTCCTTCCTTCAGGAACTGGAGGTAAGTTGCAGTTGAAGGGTCTTCAAAATTAGTTGAGAAACTAAAGATGCTACTTTCAACATCTTCAGGCTTCATAGAAGTAATGTCCAGGAAGTAGTTGGCATTGATATGGTGAATCTAGGAAAGAAAACAGACGAGGAGATTTAAGGGCCAGAACAATTCCCCATCCACTGCCCTGGCCTCTAGCCAGGACACAGGTAACAAGACTGTAATAATTGTTAAAGAATCTTTAACACTTTGCAAAAGCTGATTCAGCATTCAGGATTCAGGTTTGCACTTTACACTCTGAGAAAGATGTGTGAAAGACAGCGGTCGGTTTCTTCCCCCAGGAGTGCCGACCCCTCACTCAGGTTAAGAAGAAGATAAAGGCGATTTGGGAACAATCACGAAGCTGTAAAGGCCAGCTCTGCGCGAGGGCTGGGGAGACAGCAACCCGACCACGCTGAGCGCCAGGGGGGCACCCCCAGCCCAGCAGAGCTGCACAACCAGCCCCTGCACCCAAATGCCACCGCGCTTCCCGCTGCCCCATGCAGGGGCGGGGGGGGGGAAGGGGGACACGTGGCCACTGACCACAGCAACCCCGCAGGCTGAGCTGAGGGCACAGCCTCTCTGGAGGGGAGCCACGACACAGCCAGCAAGGGAGCCACTGCCCGTGGTACTAGCCAGTATCTGGCAAGTGTGGGCCACAGTCAGATTAGCCCTGGCAGGATCCTCCACTACAGAGCGCCCAGGCGCTGACATGCAGCAGAGCGCTGCACTGTCAGGTGTCGGGAATGGTGTTGTCCTTCAAATCCAAGGTGGGGGGGCTGCTGGGGAGCACGGCAGAGCCGAAGCGTGTGGACTTGTCAATAGCTGATCTGCTGTGACAAACTCAGGGAATCAGGAGAAAGATAAATGTGCTAGAAGGTGCTGACAAGGAGATTTTCTCCAAAGTGTGAGCACGAGGCACCATGGGTGCAGGAAAAAAGCTACAGCCACTTCCCAAAGGTCACTGACTCAGGGACAACGGGGAATTGCAGGCAGATATTCCCTTCAGGTCTGATTGTCTCCCACACCCACCCAGAGCCGCTGCTGTTCTGTCTCTGAATAAAAACACATTTATTTCAGATTTCCTGGTAGAGCTGCTGTCTGCCTACCACAGCATCCCTGAGAGCATGGCACTGTGAGGCCCCACAAAGGCCGGAGGAGCCAGGAAAGGGCTGGGGGGGCAGACACTCCCTTCAGGGCCTGCAGATGACCATGAAGAGAACGCATTCCCATGGGAAGAGCCAAGCCCAGCTGCAGGGGCAACAAACGTACCACCGTGCCGTTGGGGAGGCAGATGATCATCTCCACGGGGAAGTTGTATTTCTCCAGATGCAGGTCAGCCAGCTTGCTGTAGAACTCATTCTCTCTGTTGGTCTGTCAGGAGACCCCAAAGAAACATGTTTGCACACACCAAAACTAGCAGAACAATGCAGGAGTGCACTGAACACAGGAGGAAGGGAGGGACCAAAGAGCTGCTCTGCAGCATGGTTCCCACCATTCCCACCACTGGTTGCACTCTCACAATCTGCTTTACTATTCCCTTTACTATTCTCTTTCAGTCAGGCTCCCTCTCACTTTTCAGCTCTAGATTTTTTCCCCCAAACAATAAAATCACCCCATGACTGGCAGTTCCCAGGCACACCAACAGTCTGATCCCTTTTCCCAGAGCCTCTGGCTCTGTGACTGACCCCAGAGGCAGGCTCCTACGTAGGGACAGGTGCCATCAGGAGACTCGGAGTTCAGAGAGTATTTGGTTGCTCCCTGGGTTACAGAGAGGTCAGCCTGCTGATGGCACAAACGGCCTTGGGCAGAGCTATCTCGCAGCGAAGCATCTGGTTTAGCTTTTAAAACTGTCAACGTGACAGAGCGAAGAGGGTCATCGTGCCATTTTCTTAGCCTGCTTCCATCTGGCGTTTGCTTAGCCCCTGCAATCACTAGGACACGGGGTGCCTGGAACCGAAATCCCCCACTGGCACGGGTGTGAGCTCCCCCCTCCTGCTGGCACCCCCATGCCTAGCACCGTCTCTGTTCACCAGCCCCGAATGCAAAGGCAGCAGCTGCGGCTGCAGCACTCACCTGCAGCTCTTCCAGCTCCTTCACCAGTGACCAGCTGCTAATGAAGCTCTCGTTCAGCAGAGCGAGGATGGGCGAACTTTCCAGGACCGTCTCCCGGAGAGTTCGCCCTGAACCTGGAAGAGAGGCAGGCAGCGGTTTGCTGTGTTTCCTGAGCTGACTGTTGCTATGTTTGATGCCACAGCGATGCCACCGTTCTCGGTGCTGCGGCAGCTGGCTCAGACTCCCCCCAGCCTGGCCATTGTCTTTTTTCTCCTTCTTTGGCAGTTCTCCCCAGCTTACTGTTCCCTCTGTGTGCTGCTGGCAGAGCAGACCCCAGCCGCTTGCGAGGCAACAGAAGGAGCAGGACCAGATTGGCATGGAGGCTGATGTGCGGTGCATTTAGGGAAGGATCAGGCCCCGCAGACCCACCCCGAGTGCCTCTTGCTGTTTGTGCTGAGCAGAGCCCACCCATGCCGCAGTTTTAAGGGCAGACAGGACTGCAGACACCTGCCCTCTCACACCCATCGCTCCTGCCCGATGTACATGCAAGTTTTTAGGCAAGGGGGGTGGAACAGCTACACATCAGGGGAAACCTGAGCCCGCATCTGGCTCTGGCTTCTCCTGTGCAGGTGTCAGGGACAAAGCAGAGAGCATTGTCTCTTTCACCCTGCAGGTGCTGCCTCTACTACCCAAGCAGGCTGAGAGGGAAGAGAAAGGAGAAAGAGCAGACCCACACCTGCACCTCCGTGAAGGCATTTGAATTAGCAAGTTGGTCTAAGGCTTGTCTCGGATAGATCTGATCCTGCCACTGGGGACCTGAGCTCTGATCAGTGATTCCCCACTTCCAGCCCTTTTCTATTCAGCATCTTTGGTGCCAAAACAAGTAACACAACATTCACCGCTGGCTCGTGACCAGCTCCCTGACCTCCAGCTCTTCGCAGAGCCTGAACGAGGCACATCGTTCCTCCAGCCATGCTGGGAGTGTCCTCACCTCAGCAGGACTGGTCGTCCAGGGCGCCCCACAGCAGGATCGAGTGCACCAGCTTCTTTTCTGCTTTTGCTCTCTCAAAGGCTTGTGTGAAGGGAAGATAGGAGACCTGCAGGCAGAGGGACAGCTTGAAAAACAGACACAGAACAACCCATTGCAAATACGAGCAGGGTCTGAGGGAACCGGACCTGCCACATCCCACAGGTGATGCACACAGAGTTTAACCTGGAGGAGAACAGAGTTTAATCTGCAGGATTAAAGCAAATGACAACTGCAGTGGTCTCCCCAGGGACAACTTCATCTCCTGGTGAGACTGTAGCAAGCTCTTCACAGCACATGGGCTGTTACCAGCACCTGCAGAGCCCCATCTTTACACACTGCAGAAAGCATGTGCACAACTGCAGGCAGGCTGTCTGCAAACACACCCCAGCAGCTTGGGAAACCTGGCCTTGAGATATTTATTACAAAACCTCACTGAAACAGCCTAAAACCTGTTCGGGGTCTCTCACTGCCAGAGATCATTCCACTCATTCAAATGAAGGGAACTTTATTAACATCTTGGCAGCTCAAAGGGACATTCGTAAGCTCAGGCACAAGGAGGCAGCCATTGAAACGTGTCCCCTCAGCCAAGGAAGCAGTGACAGGCAGTAGCCATCTGCTCCACAGGCTACTGGCATGTTAAATAGTTTGGGTCACCCAGTGCTATAAGTTTGTGTCTCGCTGCAGGATGCAGAGGCACCGGCAGATTGTGTGTTTTCTGCTGATAAGGAAAGCTTGGTCCAAAGGTAGCTGAATGTTGCAAAAGTAATGCCAGAGGAAAACCATTTGTAAGCAGCGCGATTACCTGCCTCACTCAGAAATTGCATCGGCAGCTACTGATAAGAGGAAGGAAGGATGAGCCGACATTTACAATGCAAGCCTGGGACACATGACATCTAGGCTTCCTGCCCGTGCTGCTGCGTGACCCCAAATGGCCCTTCAGAGATGCTGTACTCCCTCAGCTGGAACCTGGAGACCATCAAGCCACACACGCAGTGCCTGGGAGGCACGCGCTGAGCTGGGAGCCGCTCACGCTGTTCTGAATGCCGATCAGGTGGCAGCCTCTGCTTTCTGCTGGTCCTCGGGGTGACTGGACATCTCAGTGAAGATGACCTGCCCTAAATAAATGTGCCAAGGAAGAGCCCGGTCCCTCCCTCACCTTCTTAAATGGATACATGGCCACTTCCAGCTTCTGGGCTGCCTCTTCCCAGGGGATTTCCTGCTGCCAGGTTATCTCTTCAAACACAAACTGAATGGGCTCCCCTGAGGGATCCCTGCTGTCAATCACATTTCCGTTCTCGTCATGGATCACAGAGGGGATTGAAGGTCCTGTTGATTCCAGCTCCATCTGTGGGAGAACAGGCTGAGTTGGACATTGCAGACATCCCACTCCTGCTTTTTCTGTACTCCAGGACAGGATAAAGATGCAAAATAAGACTGTGCAGCTTCTAATGAAGATACAGCTTGATCTACTGTCTCCTGGAGCTGCGCTTCACCAGTTGCAGCTGTGTTTTATTGGGGAACGCCAGGACAGCACCTTCATTTCCTGCAGTTATTATCTGACTGTGCTCACTAGACTGGAAACACATCAGATTTGTTGGCTGTGTTCCCACCTTCCCAGTGGCAACTTTTGGCTCTGGGACACCAGATCCTTAAAACCACTGGGACCTGCAGGGCTGGTTTGAAGCTCTAGCTCAGGCCAGCAGCACAGCCCTGATGCAGCCCGCAGCTAGCCACGAGAGGGTGCAACAGGGAAAGGCGTTCAGGAGCGTCCCTGTAGTTCGGCGTTCTGGTACATCTGAAATTATTTTGTAGATCTTTTTTCCCGACTTTTGGCAATTAAAAAGAAAGATGGATCTAGTTTAAGAGAAAATGGGAGTGTTAAATTCAAGCATTCAAAATCCTGACTTATGTTTCCTATCCCAAGAGCTGGGATTACCACAAAATAAGAGGAGTAATAACCTCACGCAGTTTCTAAATTCAGAAACACTGTTGTTCATACACCCTCTGGGCTCAGGGCCTGGGTTCAGCTCCTAATCTCCCCTGCCCTGCCTGACAGGCAAATTTTTAAAAATGGAAAAAGTCACATGATTCCAGGAGCTTAGGATTCAACCTACACAGAGGGGAGAAAAAATGTCACAAGAACTGGCACTAGGGAGCCACACAGCTGCAGAGGACATATGCAGATCAACAGAGATTATATGATTATATTGTTATATTGAAGTGTTCAAGACAAAGCTCTAAAGAACGGGGATAACTGAGGTTATAGAGCTCAGGGCCATGGCAGCATAAACCCCTGCTGAGCTGCTGCACACATATGGAGGATGGAGGGTGACTACACACCTGAGGCAGGTAACCGATGTCCACTTCCATGTTGCTGCTTTCACTCGCTCCATACAGCCACTCCATATCCACGTTCAGAGACCTGCAAGGCAAACCCGGTATGTTCAGAGTTACCCAAGGCTAAAACTGTGTACGGGACACCCCAAACAAACAAGAACACCCAGTGCTCCTCTTGCAGGGTCAGCACTGAAGCCCAGAGCCTCTGGCTCCTTGGAGATCACCATGTTCCCTGCACAAGACCAGCAACACTAGATCCCTGCTGGATCAGGGCCCAGGCACCCACTCAACACTCCAGGCAAGTGTGCTCACACCTTTGAGCACTGCTGAAGTACGGAAGACAGAGGTATCTTTGCTCCCCCTTCCCTCTCAGCACTTGCACATTCTGATCCTGCTGAACTTTTAAAAGCATTTTTTTGGAAGCCAAAGGCTTTTGTAAGGAGTTGCTGGCAGAGCTGTAAGTGTCTGCTTGCTGTAACAAATGTGCTGACAGAGCCATAGGGATTGAGTCGCCAGGGTAATCTTATAATAGAATTTTCACTCCAGCCGTCATGGGCAAAGAGATTTGAAGCTTCTTTCCCCTGAAATGCTTCCAGCTGCTTGCCAGAGAGCAGGAATGAGCTAGTGCGAAGCTATGCACACAAAACCTTAACCTGTGAAACACCAAGTGAAAAATATGTTGAAGCAAAAGCATCAGGCTTTGCAGAACTTCAGTGCTTTAAGCCAGGCACTGGGATTGCCAAGGGCTGCTCTCCACCCTGCCCATCCCTCCCCATCCTCCAGGTACCCAGGGACAGTTACTGGTGAGTGAATCAGGCCCTGAAATGGGTCAGAGATCCTCAGTGACTAGCAGAGATGCAGTTGCCAGTTTTACAGGCAACTGCAGAGCTCAATTCACTCAGATTTTCCAGGCACTTGGCTGAAAAGCGTGAGCTCATCCATCACAGACACCCAAGGAACCTTCTGCAGCTTGCAACAGGTATCTGACAACTGCAAGAGTCCCTGCCTGGCCAGGGACTGCTGGGACAGCTCGAGCAGAACGGTGCTGGCAGCAGTGCTGCTAGCAAAGAGGCTGCTGCCTGGCTCCAGGGTACCAGGACAACTTAAATTCCCCATCCCTGTGTGTCTTCCCACGTGCCCGCAGGTACCTCCCTCTGAAGGGGTTTGGCACAGGACAGCTCAGGCTTGGACACTCAGCTGAAGCACGTGCCAGTTGCAGCCAGGTTGTGCAAGGATAACTGTCCCCAAGCCCATGCTCCATGTCCCCAGAAACCTCTGCCCTGCTCCTCCCCTGTCCTTCCTCTGCTCTTGTCCTTCCCTGCCTCTTCCAAGCCAGATGCCCCCCAGACCTGTTGACAAACAAAGCTATTCCTGAAAAATTGCATCAGAATCAGTTTAGGGAGCAAATGTAGCTAGACAAGTGAGGACACGATGACCACGGTGACCGCTGACAAAGAAGGATGCGTGGGGCAAACAGACAAGCAAACAGTAGAACTAGCCTGGCCAAAGCTCAGGCTGCAGATCTGCCTTCCCTGCACGGGCCAGGATGCCCACAGACCGCAAGGGACAGGGCTGTCACTGTACTCATAGCTTCATTTGAAAAGAGCCCACCAGCCACATGCAGCCCCCACTCCTGAACAGGACAGGATCCCAGAGACCCTGGGTTCCAGGGGGCCACATTTATAACAATCCTCAAGTCTGTTCAGCACCCAGGAAGAGAGAGAAACAGCTGTACCTGTTGTTAGGGACAAAGAGCTTGAACTCTCGGACATGGGAAGAATCCTTGGAGAGGATGATGTGACCTGTGAACTGGCCTGGGGAAAACCAGAAGGGGAAGTCTGGTGGCTCGTTCAGCTGGAACTCAGCGTGGATCCTAAAACGAGAAAGGAACCATCAGCTGCAGTGCCAGGAGGAGAGAATGGATCGTGCACTGCAGATGACAGCAGGGAAAAGTCATCTCCAGGCACCAGAAATTATGAAGCTAAATCAGGGCAGAGAGGTTCAGTTTAAAAAGCTTTTCATGTCACACAATGAAGAGAGTAAAAGACTGGAACAGATCCCCTGGGTCAGGATCATCTCCAGTATCGATGCCTTTTAGGCTAAGACCCCTTCAGCCTCCCTTCCAGCTTGATCAGGCAAATAAAAGCTGTGTGTAACACTCCCAGTAAAACAAGAGAACAATTCCCCAGACTCTTCCCCTTTGAAAAGGCACTCCACCCCCCAATTAACCAAAATCTAATTTCTTGCTAATTAGACTCTCCTCTTTCAGCCAGGGATCACTCCAAACCAAGGGTGCTGGAGAACGGCTGGCTGTCCTGCATCTGGGCGACAGTCCCTGCCTCACCAGGGACTCAGTGACACTGGGAGCACAGGTGTCCTCTTCGGGTGTCAGCAAAGCATCACACACAGGCAAGAGCTGGCTGCGAACCACCCTCTGCCTCCAGCTGTACTGCTTCCCTTGCAGCCAGGGCACATCTGGTCTTGCTCGGCAAAACGCCTGCACAAGCAGTGCCATGCGCACTCTGCCAGGGGCTCACAGCAGCCTTCCCCACCCCCCTGAGATATGAAACAAATCCAGAAGTGCCCCCAAACCCTCCTCTAACACCCCGGACCCAGGCCTTACCTGAATGCTATGGTGTAGTAGAAGGTGCTGATGGCTTGGATGCAGGCCACAGCTCCCTGGGGAGCAAAGCGGGTTTTTACGAAGGGGCGCGGGTGGAACATGCTCAAAAGCCTGTGGATTATGATCTAGAGAAAGGATTGTAAGAGAGCAAAAATGAGAACCGTTCGTCCACTGCAGGTCAGCTGCAGCTCCAAAGGAACTCCCTACCAGATCAGGAAGGCAAGGGAACCGCTGTGACTTAAAAATTAGCTCAGAGATCTACCTAATTACAAAACAAGGAGATAAACCCAAGAGAGGTTGTTTTTAAAAATAAATCCTTCTTCTAGGCTTTTTATCCTATTCCCGTTGTTTGCAACTTTCCATCATACCAGTCAGTTGAATGCCTGAGTGTGGTAAACTGATCTACAAGGCTGCCTCCATCAATACTACTTCAGACTTCGAAAGAGTGGGTACGCAATCGATAAACACACCAGGCTGTGAAGGCAGATCAGCTGTGTGATCACTGACACAACCCCGGCACCCCAGGGCAGCACCACGTACAGGCCTGGCTTTACAAACTGGGTATGCACGTTGTCTCACTCGTCAATGGAACGCTCACCCGTGTTAGGGGTGCAACGAAACACCCCGCAGCAGCGCTTCAGACAACCGCTTCCCCAACAACCCCCTCCCCTCCCTGGCTGGGAGAGACTCACTTCAAAACCCAAACGCTGAAACAAAGCAAGGTGCAGTTACTCAAGTCAGCCTCACCTGGCTCTGACAGACACCCAGAGCTTTTGCTTGCTCTGTTTTACCTCCAGTGTAGGCTTCTGGCTGCACGCTGCAGCCTTTTTGCTCCCTTAGAAAGTCTGGGGAGACACAATGCAATAGCCTTGTCCCTCTAGGGATTCCTGTGATTCATCTGAGCCATAAGGCAGAACATTTATACAAACCACCTCTCAGGTATATAGAAGTTGAGTTTCATATCTCACCTCTTTGCCCTTGGGAGGTGGAGGGTAAAATCTGTTATTGGAAAGATACCCAGTGAAGATGTTCAATTCACTAGGAATTATCCACCATGGGTCCCCAAGATCCAGTTTATTCTTTGGAGGAAGAAATGCTTTAAACTGCTTGGCAAGCATCACGCTCATAGGGGTTGCTGGGGCAGTCCAGTTCCTCAGCCCAGAGAGAGCAACGTGAGAAATCTGTGAACAAAAGACACTGTCAGAGCCTAGATGTACTCTTCACATGCACAGTAGTGCTCGTGGATGTAAGTAGGCTTTGGAGAAGGGGGGAAAAGAAAAATAATCATGTTTCAAATTCTTCCTACCACCCCAACCACCACCAAACAAACAGTTCTGTCAAGTTTCAGTTATGTGAGTGATAGGAAATGGGAGAGAAGGGAACACGCCATGTAACAGCACCGCTTTCGGACTTAGCCTCTAACGTCTGCTTCATGCTTCCCCAGAAGGGCGCATTAATTGGGGCACAGCGCTGCTGAGTGCGCTGAAAACAACGCAATGCTGTAGAAAGCGGTGAGCTCACTCGGCAGAGCAAACCCCACGGGCTTGAGCAAGACCATCTCCCCCTCCCAATGCGCCAGCACTTATTCCTGGTGGTGTTACCAGCCCATCGGACGTGCTTATACCACAAGTTCTGGCCATACACATCCCGTGTGATACCTACTCCCAAGAAACCATCTTTGCTCTTCGTCATTGTTTCCATGACCAGAGGCTGGAATTTAGCCACAAGGGACAACGTCTCCCCGCCTGGATCAGGCATCTCCTCCTCTTCAAAATCTGAGATGGGAGCAACCCCTAGACAAAGGGACAGGCGTTTAAGCAGCTGCTTCCCCTCCCTCCCCTTTTAAGCAATTATGAAGTGATTACACATTTATCCTGGCAAATCCAGGAGCACTGGGAGTTTCCCAGCTGTCCCTCTGCTCTCAGCCCCACCCCAGAGACTTGCTTCAGCTGCAGGAGTCGAAGGGGAGCCCTCCTTTTACCTCCTTTTAGACTCTCTCAAACCCACAGCTCAGTCAAGCCGTCCCATTTCACCCAGGAGGGATCCGAACCCCTGCTTTAGCCAATTCACCACAGCACCAGCAAACGACTGTCTGTATTTCGACTGTACTGTAAGCTCTCCTGTAAATTATTATCACCACACTTCTCCCTGCTTGGCACCACCAAGAGACGTTTGCTACACGCTGATGCAGTCTCCAAACATGATCTCACACAATTGCTGTCTGAGAGAGGCTGCTACAGCTGGAGGAACGTATGAATGGAACGCTGCAACTTACTAATAGTTTTGGCCCAGCCTGGGCTGAGCTGTATTTGTTGCATTCACCCATCCCAAATCCCCTTTAAGCTCCAGACAAAGTCACTTATGTACTTTGCTAGGCCAGCAACGGGATCTTCCACCTTGTAAAAACTCTACTTCGTGGAAGTGATGTTAGTGCTTAAGCCTTTTCAAAAACATGTAAAGCTTAGCAGCCTCTCTTCATGTAAGACCCAAAACAGCACCCAGGAAAAAAAAAAAAAAAAAGACACAAATAAAAGCTGC
Source organism: Falco biarmicus (assembly GCF_023638135.1). Classification (NCBI taxonomy): domain Eukaryota; kingdom Metazoa; phylum Chordata; class Aves; order Falconiformes; family Falconidae; genus Falco; species Falco biarmicus. Next base: position 115,629,226 of record NC_079290.1, read on the forward strand.
TGAGTGCATTATCTTTGGCTTTCGCTGGGTCTGTGCAGAGAGCTCTGCAAGGCAGACGGATACCAACCTGTCAGCTTCTCAGCTATCGGCTTGAACTCTTCTGGACTGAGGTACAGATCATTGTTTGTGTCCAGAGAAGAAAAGAGAAACAGCCCCTCATTTCCCAAAGACTTCAGTGCCAGCTCCTGGTTTGGGAAAAAGAGGCAAGTGAGATTTCATTCCGACCTCTTGCAGAAATTCACTCTGGCCCCTCTGAGCTCTAGAGCTGATTTGCATTCTCTCCAGCACACAAACAGCCATCAAATCGAAAGATTAACACCCCTTGGCAGGATTTTGTGCTATTTACAATAGGGATCGGTGTCCAGGAACTGTTGGCATGAGCATATTAAAACTACATCTGGCTGAGTGATTCAAACTGAATCATTTGCTCAGAGTCAGCCTCAAAGTCTTCTGTCAGAAAAATTTCCAACTTTTTCCAGATAGTTAGTCCTAAACCAGCAGATAATCAGAGCACCTGGAGTTTGTGATTTCTGTAATTAACTGATGCCAGTGAAACAAAGGCAGTCAAATACATGACTATCTACATTACAAAACCACAAAGGAAATGAACTGAGCCCTTGTAACTCTGCAGAAAACAACTTAACTTACACCGGTGCGGAGATCCACACCAGCATTACTGCACACAACTGCCCTCTCTAGTCCAGCTCCCCTCCAAGTCTCCAGCCCTAGGGCTGGACGGAGCATTTCGGCCCCTTGCTCCGCAGGGAGTGCTGCCTGCTCATTCGGCCATACACCGGGGAGCCACAAATCCCACGGACCTCTCTAGAAACTTCTGCAAGATCCCAGCCACCCTGTGCCTCAGCTTCTCCCTCTGCAAAGCCCACAAAGAGATCATCCAGTGGAAAACTCTACTGAAACGCAATGTCTTCCTCTGAGCAGCCCCAGAAAGGCTCCAGATGCTTCTAGTCACTTCCACCCCACAGCACTCAGCACTGAGGGGAAAGGGACAACTCGCAGGCAGAACAAGAGAGCTCCGCGTCGGTGTGAGAGGAAGAGAGAGACATAAGAGAGAGACATACAGCAAGTCAGACAAGCCACAGCAGTGCCAGCCAGCCTGCAGCACATCCCCTGTGACCCATCACTTGCGGCAGCTTCCCCCGCCACCCCTGTAAAAGCCTAAAGCTGCACGGATAAATACTCTGTATTCTGCTCTTTAACCGTGTTTATTCTCTATTGCCTGCAGCACCACTACCATCCCCAGAGCTCCTGAACTAGTTTATTTTCCATCTGTTGCCTGCCAGCCTGAAGCAGCACTAATGCAGCCTGGAAGGCTTTGCTCCCGTCAACTGCAGCAACAAAAGCACTTAAGAGCCTTCCAGGGTAGTTTCAGGACTGAGACAGACAGAAATAAAGACCCTGGAATAAAAACCAGAGATGTGGCTGCAGACATGGCTGAGGGAAGGTGAGGAGGGGAGCGTGCAGGAACTACAGAGCTGAAAAAAAAGGAATGAAGGAACAAGATGGTTTTTTATTTATGCGCAGGGACAATCCGCTCTGGACTGTCCACATTCCTGGGGCCAAAACGGTGTCTTTGTTCCACAAAGGGATGGTGATGCACATCCTTGGCCCTGGTAAACAGATAACAACATTTTCCTGAGCAACTGCCCTCTTTGCTGGCAGCCAGGTCATGGCACGTAAGCCTTGGGCCAGGCTTCAGCACCCTCTGGGCTCTCGCTCTTGCCTGTGCACGGCACGTAATGCATTAACCTCGCACGGGCCTGCGCGATCGCTCACTGTCTGGGAGCCGGCTCGTGGCGCTGGGAAGCGTGCAGGGAGCGCACGGTGGCTTCTTCCTCCGCAGAGGAGGCTGTCCTGGATGCGTACTGAGCTTTGAAGGGACGGTCCATTTCCTAGTCCTCTCCACAGCAATTCCCCGCTGATGAATTTCTTTCTTTTTGCACTTCACAGACACAGACCTCAAGGGACAGGAGGCAAATGAGCAACAGAGTTTTTAGTTGGTGAGACTGCCTGCTGCTGGAGTATTAGGAAAAAGTCATAAACATTTACTTAACAGGGCCGAAGGCAGAAAGAAAACCATTTACACCCCACACGTACAGAAGAAAAACTGACTGCATCTAAGACAGTGGGGAACAGAGGTGCCTGGTGCTGGACGGCAGCATCCAAAAATCAATCTGCAGATGAACTGGAAGCAGGCTGCCGTCCCCTCAGCCTGCCCCTTCACAGAGGTTAAGCAATAAAAACCCGTCAGCTGCAAAACCAGCAGGTAATTATTCCTACAACTGCAACCGGCCAGTGCTAGGTAGGTTTGCGGTCAGGCACCGTATGTGCATGTACAGCAGCCACGGCTCCGGCAGCAGCACGCTCCGGGCAGCGCATCGGATCTGCGCAGCCCTGTGAGACAGATCCTTCCCTTCGGAAACGTTCATTTCTACACTCCAGAAGCACGGCAGCTCTGCGGCGACATCGCACCAAGCCCTCCGCAGCCTCACCTGCGCTGGGACCCCCGGGAGCACCCACCCAGCCAGAGACAGGACCCCAGCCACGGAGGGACAAGGACCTCCACAGAGCACGCAGTCCTGCTGCCAAAAGGGATGACAAAAACGATGTTTAAAAGGGGAGAGAGATGTCAGGGCTTGGCCTTTTGCTTTCCGGTAACATGCACATTAAAGAAAGCTCTGCAGAGCTTGTGGTTTATTCCTTTTTTTCTTTCTAATCCAGGATTGCAAGAAATAAAAAGTTTCCCTGTTTGTGGCAGAGGAGTAAGACGGAGAGTTCTCAGCCTTTTTGTAGAGAGTTGTGGTTTTGACAAAGAGTTTTCTTCTCCCACCTGCCTGTGGGTTGTTTAGCTAAACAAACATTTCCATAGAAAGAGACAAGACATATGTTTTAAGCAAGAGGAAGGAAAAATAAAAACCTGGGGCTGTTCACATTTTGTTCTCCTCTCCAGCAGTACCAAGCCACTGCCTGTCCTAGAAAAAACAAAACCTCCAGAAGATGTGGCAGGGCTGGGGTCCTCCCGGCCAGCCTCTGAAGGACCGCCCTCACCCTGCCTTCCCCTGTCAGAAAAATTCTTCTGATTAACTGATTTGAGGCATTTTCCCCTTTTTGCAATGCAAGAAGAGCCAAAGAAAAGAGGCATCCTTAAAAAATATTTTTCTTTTCACTACGGAAATACCAAGAACATGAAGCCTGCTCCTCCCTGCGAACCTTTGTAGATGTTCAAGGATGCACGCCGCAGCGAAGAGCCAAGGGAGTACGATCGTTCACACGGCAGCCTTACTCCAAAGCATGCAGCAGCCATCCCAATTATACGGATTACAGTCCAAAACAATGTCAACCAGCCTAATTTGAAAAAAAACCACCACCACCACCACCACAAAAACCCTAAAAAAAACCCCCTTCTCATTCTTCTGCTCACGTCCGTTCTTCTGCTGCCTCCGCAGGCAGGGCACGCCAGGCCTGCACTTGTAGTGGGATAACCCCCCCCAAACATCGGAGTTTTGGGTCTTTTTTCCAGGGAATAAAGCAGGAAGGAAAGACCTCCAGAGGCCGCGTCAAGCGGAGGCACCAGGCGTCACGCCAAGAGCGGGGCTGGGGGCTGGCGCTCCCACTCCTCGTTCTTCTGGCAGGGGCAGCTAGCCCCACAGGCGTGGCTACTGCTGGTGCCTGGTGGTTGCCACGGCTCCCTGGTTGTTTCAGCCTGGTGTGGCCACCACTATCCCTGTGGCCACCTCAAGCCCAGTGGCCCCACCACAGCTCTGTAAAACCTCAGCCTGGCCATGGCCACCTCAAGCCCATAGCCACTGGTGTGGCTCAATGGTCACCACATTTCAGTGGTGGCCACCTCAGGGTCCGCAGCTGCTGAGACCTGTTTGTCCTCACAGCTGAGCAGTGGCTGCCATGGCTTCACAGCCTGACGGCGGCCACCTCTGCCCTGGCAGCCACCTGAAGACTGCAGCCACCAAGGCCCCGTGGCCACCTCAGTCTGGTGATGGCCACCTCAACCCAGGAGCCACTGATGCATGGCAGTCACCTCGGCCCAGCAGCAGTATTTCAGTCCCCATGGTCACCTCAGTCCCAGTGGCCACTCATGCCTGGCAGTCACTTCAACCCCAGTGGCCTCCTCAGCCCCTGGGGCCACCAATGCCTGGTGGTCACTTCAGCCTGGTCACAGCCACCTTAGTCCCGGTGGCCACCCCAACTCTGGTGGCCACTGATGCCAAGCACTCACCTCAACCCCAATGGCCGCTGCTGCCTGGTGCTAACCTCAGCTTGGCCATGGCCACCTCAACCCCAGTGCCACCTCAGCCCTGGTGGCTACCAATGCCTGGCGCCCTCCTTAGCGGTGTCTGGTGGCCACCTATGCCAGGCAGTCACCTCAACCCCCATGGCTACTGCTGCCTGCTGCTAACCTCAGCCCACCTGAACCTCGGTAGCCACCTCAACCCCACTAGCTACCAAGGCCTGGTGCCTTCCTTAGCTTGGGGGTGGCCACCCCAACCGCCATGGCCACTGCTGCCTGGCGGTCACCTCAGCCTGGGCACCTCAACCCTGGTGGCCACCAGTACCTGGTGCCTCCTTAGTTCAGGGGTGGCCACCTCAACTGCCACAGCCACTGCTGCCTGGTGCTAACTTCAGCCTGGCCAGGGCCACCTTAACCCCGGTAGCCACCCCAGCCCTGCTAGCTACCAGCGCCTGGTGCCCTCCTTAGCTCTGGGGTGGCCACCTGAACCGCCACGGCCACTGCTGCCTGGTGGTCACCTCAGCCTGGCCACCACAACCCCGGCGGCCACCTCAACCCCGATGGCTACCGGTGCCTGGTGTCCTTCTCAAGCTGGGGGTGGCCACCTCAGCCCCAGCGGCCACCTCAGCCCCGGCGGCCACCTCAGCCCCGGCGGCCACCAGCGCCTGGTGCCCTTCTCAGCCCGGCGGCGGCCTCGGCCAGCCCCGCCGCCCCCTCAGCCCCCGGCCGCCCCCCGCGCCGAGCCCCGCGGCGGCGCCACCGCCCGCCATTTCCCGCCGCCTCCTCCCCGCCGTGAGGGCAGCGCGGCCCGGCCCCGCGCCCCCGCGCCCCCCCGCTACCTGCTGCCGCGCCGCCTCCGCGTCCCGGTAGTACTTGACGGCGACCAGCGCTGCCAGAGCGGCGAGGGCCAGCGCCAGGCGCGGGGGGGGCCGCGCCGGGACCCGCCATGGCCGCTCAGCGCCGCCGCCGCGCCGCCATGGCCGCGCCGGCCGGGGGAGGCGTCAGGCGGGCAGCGCCCGGCGCGGGGGGGCCGGGGCCGCGGGAGGCCGGGACCGCCCCGGGGCCGAACAGCGGCCGCGGGGCCTCTGGCGGAGGGGTCGCCCCGGCATCGCGCTGGGTTTGCTTTAAACTCTCGGGGTGTGTGTGGGGGCGTCCCCCGGGCTCCCACCGCGGGCCTGAGTGCAGCACGGCCCCCAGCGAGCCGCTCCCGCTCTGCCCCTCGGGTCCAGCGCGACAAAACGGGTATTTTTTACACACACACCCCCCCCCCCCACCCCCCTCCCCCGATAATGGAAGCAGTGGGTGCCCCCGGGGGGCTGCAGGGTGGCAACGGGGGGGGGGGGGGAGCAGCCATGGGGCTGACCTGCAGCATCACCCAGCCCCCGCCTCCCGCCACCGCCTCATCATCCCACCGCCTCGTCCCAAACTTTCTGTCCTTGCTACCCTCATCCCACATTTTCAGTCATTCCTGCCATCCCTGACGACACCCCCACCTCCCCCGCGTTCTTTGTGCCCTTCAGGTTCTGCCGCGCACGGTGGTTGTCACGTTGCTCTTTCGCACTGGCTTGGCCAAGAGATATATATTTAGTAATTTTAATCTTTCCTCATAAATCAGTCTCCTGCTCCTCGTTACATGCAATCTTGCTCCGCCACCGAAATCCCCTGATTGCTGGGGAAGATTTAGTGCTGTTTGCTGCTGCTGCAGGGCTAACAGCACAGAACGTTTGATCTCTCCAAGGGTAGCAGGAAGCGTTAGCATTTAATCCTTTGAAGCTTTTGCTGTTTCCTAAGCCTGCCTAATCATTTTTGTTTTAGGTTTAAAGAGCGTTTTAGCTGGAGACGAGGAGAGCATGGCCAAGCCATTAAGAGAGCGGTGGCAGCTGCATCAAGGCCGGGGGACGAGGCCGGGGATCCTGTGCCCAGCAGCCCGGAGCGTGTGGAGTTTCCATCAGCGGTGAGGAGGAGGCACAGCCTTCCTCGGGACTCGGGCACCGCACTCTGCCCAGACCCCCACACAGCCCTTGATGTCCCTCTTGCACCGATGGTGCAAGCTCGACCAACACAGCGGCCCAGACTGGGGAGCCCAGCACCAGGACGAACGCTAGGTTACTTGTGACTCAGAGCAGTGTTGTTACGGGCACGGCCAAGGGAGGGAAGGAGAAGGTTCCTTCTGCAGCGCTGCCATAGAAGAAAACACTCATGGAACTGCCGCTGCTCTTCGCTCTCAACGCCCCCATCCATCACAGAAACAGTGCTTGGGCCACGGGGAGGAGAAGGGAGGAACGGAATTAACAGAGCACTGAAATAATGCCTGGGAGCAGAGACAGGTATGAATGAGTTAAGCGCTCAAGCACTTTTAAGCAGATGTGCTTTAAAACTTCCCAGACTCATTAGGTTGGGCAGTGAGGTGTGGAGAGAGCTGTTGCTTAGCTCACGTAACCCAGCAAGTACCTTCAGAGCACACAATGTAACAGGATGAGATAGCTTTGAAACAGGATAAATGTACCTGGGTGGCTGCGAAACGAGCAAGAGCAAGAGGTGATAGGAGATGACAAAGCCTGCAGACACTTAGATGGAGAAGGAGCCCTAACAGGGTGGCTGGCAGAGCCGAGATGATACCATTTAGACAAGCAGCAGAGGGGCTCGTTTTACATCTGAACCATTTCCAGTGTCGTCAGCAACCATATAACGATGACAAACAGACGAATTATTCGATAGGAAAAAGAATGGAAGACAAAAGGTGAAATAATGCAGGGCATTTGGTGGGAACGAATCCTCCTCAAAAGAGAACAACACTAGTAACTCCGGGCTCTGCACTGCTAGTTCTTGAGATTACAGATTACAGCATTCAGGAAGAATTTTAAATATCCAGACATCTGCTGTGTGGCCCATCCAGGCACACCTGTATCAAAGGAAATTCTTCTGACAGAAAGAACAAGGAAGCTTTCCACCAAAAAAAATCACCCAGCACAAAATACTACCCCAGATTTCCCCTTTGCCAGCAGGGAGAAAGTCCAACTGAAAATAAGAAAACTAGTGAGAAATTGGTAACAGGGCTGAAAAACTTGGGAGTGACCTTTTTTGCAGTGGAGGGATGTATTTTCCATATGTTGGAGTACACGCAGTAACTCCACATTCCGGGGCAGCGCGTTGCGAGAGCAGAGAAACGCTGTCTTTGTACGAGCGGGTGGCCCCACTCCCACAGCCTGAAACCCTGGCCACTTTCACGGTCAGAGCGAGCGTGGCGTGATGGAAGGCGGCGTTAAAATCTGAGCTCCATGCACAAATGGAGAAAGCACCTGGAAAACAGACACCCCCACCCCTGCTGAGGAAGCGAGTCCTGACCAGACTGAGGCCCAAAAACAATCCTCTGGAAAACAGTAAGGAACCAGGAGTATCCAAGTCTGGTTTCACACGGGGCTTTTCGAAGGGGACAAGAAAACCAGAGAGGCGTTTACTGCAGAGAAGGGGCTGGCATCCTGCTCCGGGGATGTGCTGTGACAAAGCTCCACAGCCAGGGAAGAAAACATACAGTTCATCCCGGAAAAAGAATGGCCAGCAAAGGCTGCGGGGTGAAATGAAGTTTGATTTCAGACATTCCAAAGCAGATCATTTGGTTGCAGAGCGAGAGCCAACGTGCCCCCAGTTCCCGGGAGCTTGCGTTCCGAACTCCCCCTTGGCCCTCCCTTTCCAGCAGGAAGCAATCCAGCCTGGTGGGTCACCCACGCTCCCGACGCTCGCTGGCTCTCACCAAACGAAAGCAGTTACAATGCTGGGGTGGTTTATTGAGAGGATTCCTAATTACAGCACGATACCTGTTTAAGGCTCCACAGGGAATAAAGCCAAAGACTCGAACGTGACCAGAAGTAACTGCTGGAACTTTGAAACCGCCAGCACTGGGAGCCAGCGCTTGATGCATCACGTCTGAAACAATCAGATAAATAGATCAGATCAAAATGTATGTGGAAAAATACCATGACTGCCAGGCTTTTGAATTCAATAACCAATTCTGCTGAAAGCCTTCCAAGGGAATTTAATAACGCTGTAAAAATGAAGTGTGGGTTACAAAAAGATGCATTTGTTTTCTGGGTAGTTTTGTCTCACCTCCTTGTACAGCCAGGCAACAACAGCTGGCCATTCTACAAGGGGTAAGCGATGAGTTTTCATCTCTACCACTAATGCAACTTCCTTTTATCAGAACTTCATTTACAGGAAACTCCTTCTGACATAAATTAGGGCCACATGTTCTGATGGTGAAAATTAACATGATAATCACGGCTTCTGAACTTGAGTGTAACAGGGGAGATGGGAAATAACCGAGGCCGATCGCATTTCCCAGTAAGGTGGCTCAAAGGTAGAAAAAAACCCCACCATAAATTAACAACAGAATTCCCCCCGGTATCTCACATGCCTGAGACTGAAAGGCAGGAAAGCAGCCCAAACACACACATCTTCCCAGATTCTTTCCATTAGGTATTTAAAACCAAACCTCTGGTTCAACGTAACACCCCATTTATCTACGCAAAGTCTGAAAACAGAGGGGTTCCCACCGGGATGGACAAGGGTCCTGCCACCCCCACCCAGTGTGAAGCATACAGGGTGGGTGCAAGTAAGAGAGGTGAAATCCCGGAGCTGGATCGGCACGCAAGGCTCGCAGGGAGGAGGGCTTGTGGAACAAGAGCATCCAGCCACGACTCAGGGCCTGCAGAGGAGCAAGGAAAAAGCAGAAGTGTTTCAAGACACCAGCAGGGCAAGCGCTTCTGTTACCTGCACTGCTGTAGGACAGAAAAATCCCGGTCGTGGATCAGGGCCAGGCCTTGGAACCAAGCTGATCCTTGGAATAAACCTCTTCTCCTGCTGAACACATGCACGCTTAACCTGATGCTTGTGATTAATCCACTGGCCTCAGGGATTTAACTGTGGGTATCTGTGAGCAGGGGCAGAAGTTATTTGCAGAATTGTAGGAATTGGCAGGCATTGCCACCTGCAAGAAAAAGCTTTTGTTGTGGCTGGTGCCAAGCTGCATTCCAGTGCCTGGGTAAGCAAACACCAGTGAGCTTTACATCGTCGGGCAGGCTGGGCCGCTAAAAACCCTCCCTATTTGTGATGCAGCCATTGATCTGCAGGAAAGCAGGGAGCTCTCCTCTAGAAGTGCACGTGACTTGACAAATACCGCTCCTGCTCGCTTGTGTGGAAAAGAAAACAAGAGCGGGGCTTTAATGTAACACCAAGGATCTCCGTCTAAAGGAAACTAGAATCATGCTATTTATTTTGTGGGTTTAAATTTTGCCAGACAGTGTTTTGAGTTACTCCAAGAGCAGGACATTTTTATTTATGGAATTCCCTTAATCCGTTATAAAAATCCTCTGAGATAAACCAGCTTCCCAGTATCCAAATCTCTCAGATAACACAACTCACTCTGAAGATGTTTATTTACCAATAACCGTTCCTCCAGGCCAAGCTCACCACCAGTATCTTTATCCCTGGGATAATGCTAAGGCCCCATCTGACAACCTTATTTCTCTTGGGGAATTACAAAGGCACGAATTCAGAAACATTTTTTGTTTTCATGACTTGCTCAAAGCACCTTTATCTTCCCAAGTTGCTGAATGAACCAAGTATCAAGAGAATGTCACAAGAACGCACAAAAAAGGTTCCACCACCAAGGGCCAGGCAGCTTTGCTGTACCAGAGGAAAGGCTGCCGGGAGAAAGGATGCGGATCTCCGATCCAGCCCGTTAAGCCGGTCCTCACGGCTGCCCGGCTCCGAACAGCAGCGGTGTGTGAACATCTCTGTGTTATCATCTACTTTGAGTCACAGAGGATCCACTAGTTCAGTGGCCAGATAAACGGAAGATTCTAGCTTCCATCTTTTTCCCTTCTTTTTCTTCTGTTCATTCCAGAAACAATGTATACTGAAAAGCAAACTTGTCTGGGGACTATTTATTTTTCGCTAGAAAAATAAAGACATTTAGTAGAACTCCCGCTAACCCGTATCAGATGGTGAACAAGCAATTTAAGAGAGCTGGTGCAGATGGGAATTGCTGTCCATACACTGGCTAGATTACTCTGAAAATCAACATCTATTGTGAAATATTCTTGAAATCAACCAGTATTGTCACCTAGTTATTTCAAGGATGATGTAACAGGTCTTTGACAGATGGCTTTAAAGAGGATCAACCCAAACATGCTTTTTATTTTACAAGACTTTTATTCTGTTTCACAGATTTGACTATTACAGCAGTGAAATTATTACAAGTGACTCATAACATTTAGTTCCAAATAAAAGTAGAAAAACACAAAAATGATAAAGGAAAGTTAAATGAGATGTGATGTGTGGTAAATGTGTTTTAAGAGCACAGGAAAAGTATATAAAAATACATTAGGATCAAGAATTTTGCAGACAGGTTTTGATTCAGCTACAGTTTTGACACTACAGAATCACAGAGTCGCAGAATGGTTGAGGCTGGCAGGGACTTCTGGCCCAACCCCCCTGCTCAAGCAGGGCCACCCAGACCCAGCTGCCCAGGACCACGTCCAGGTGGCTTTTGAGTATCTCCAAGGATGGAGACTTCACAGCCTCCGTGGGCAACCTGTGCCAGTGCTCGGTCACCCTCCCGGTCACAAAGTGTTCGCTCGTGTTCAGAGGGACCCTCCCGTGTTTCAGTGTGCCTACCGCCTCTGGTCCTGGCACTGGGCACCACTGGAGAGAGCCCGGCTCTTTGCACCCACCCTTCAGGTATTTATAGACACGAATAAGATCCCCTTGGAGCCTTCTCTCCTCTGGGCTAAGCAGTCCCAGTTCTCTCAGCCCTTCCTCATAGGAGAGATGTTCCAGTCCCCTAAGGATCTTCACCGCCCTTTGCTGGACTCTCCCCGGTGTCCCTTCTCTACCGAGGAGCCCAGAACTGGACACAGCACTCCAGGTGTGGCCTCACCAGTGCTGAGCAGAGGAGAAGGATCCCGTCCCTCACCCTGTTGGCAATACTTTGTCTAAGGCAGCCCAGGAGACCGTTGGCCTTCTTTGCAGCAAGGTCTCATCGCTGGCTCATGGTCAGTTTGGTGTCCACAGGACACCTTTTCTGCCACGCTGGCTCCCAGCAGGTGCCCCAGCATACACTGGTGCACGGGGCTGTTCCCACCCAGGTGCAGGACTGGGCACTTCTGCTTACTGAACTTCGTTACGTTCTTACCAACCCGCTTCTCCAGCCTGTCGAGCTCCCTCTGGCCGGCAGCATGAGCCTCGGGCATATCAGCCCCCTCCTGGTTTTGTGTCATCAGCAAACATCGAGGGTATGCTCTGCTCCATCATCTAGATCATGAATGAAGATTTAAACGAGGCTGGATCCAGTACTGACCCCTGGGGTGCTCTGCTAGTTTTACTGGCTTCTAACTAGACTTCACGCCACTGATCACCACCTCTGTGCCCAACCATTCAGCCAGTTTTCAACCCACCTCACTGCTCATCCAGCCCATCGACCGACAGCTGGTTTATGATGATCCTTTGGACAGCGTCAAAGGCCATCCTGAAGTTCAGTATCTGCTGATCTCCCCTCACCTACAAGGGGAGTATACAAGATCAGTATCAGATCCGAGAACAATATCTGCTGTTCTCCCCTCACCTACAAGGCCAGTCATCTACTGTAGAAGTTTATCAAGTTGGCCAACCACATCCCTGGGGTGAAGCCATGCTGGCTGCTCATGAAGAATTGTTTGTCGTTTGTGCAACTGGAAACGGTTTCCAGGATTAGCTGCTCCATCACCTTCCCAGGGACTGAGGTGAGGCTGATGAGCCCAGAGCTCCATAGCTCCCTGTGCCCTCCTTCCTGCCCTTCTTGAAGACAGGAGTGACATTTGCTTTACTCCAGTCTTCAGGCACTTTTCCCAGTCATCACGATCGATCAAAGATTATTGAGACTGGCCTTGCAATGACACGTGCCAGCTCCCCCAGCACCTGTGGGTGCATCACTTCAAGGCCCGGTTTGCTCAAGTATTCCCTGACCTGATCCTCTTCCACCGAGGGCACACCTCCCTTACTCCCACCTTTCCCCCTGGTCTGTGGAACCCGGGGTTCCCCAAGGCCAGTTTTGCTAGTAAAGACTGAGGCAAAGGCAACATTTGGTATTTCAGCCTCTTCCATGTCCTGTGTAACCAGCTTCCCTGTCTTGTTGAGAAGTGGGGCCACATTTTCCCAGTTCTCCTTTTGTCACCTATGTTCTTATAGAAGCTCTTCCTGTCATCTTTGACACTCCTGGCTGAATTCCATTCTGCTTGGGCTTTAGCTTTCCTAATGTCAGCCCTGGATGCTCAGACAACCTTTCCATAGCCCTCCCAGGTTTCCCGTCCTGGCTTACACCCTCTGTACGCTTCCTTTTAGTGTCTGAGTTCAGCTAGAAGTTCTCTCTTCATCCACACAGGCTTCCTGGCATTTTTGCCCGACTTCCTGCTCATTGGAACGGAACTCTCTTGAGCTTGGAGGACACGATTCTTGAATACTAACTGGCTTTCTCAGGCACCTCTTCCCTCCAGGGTCTTACCCCACCGGACTCTTCCAAGCAGATCTCTGAAGAGGCCACAGTCTGCTCTCCTGAAGTCCGGGATTGTGAGCTTGCTTTCCATCCTCCTTCCTGCCCTCAGGATCCCGAACTCCACCATCTCATGGTCACCGCAGCCAGAGCTGCCTTGGATCTTCACATGCCCAACGAGCCCCAGCTTGGTGGTGAGTACGATGAGGTCCAGCACAGCACCTCCCTTTGTTGGCTCCTCTGTGGAGGAGGAATTTATCATCCATCCACTCAAGGAACCTCCTGGATTGCTTATGTCATTGCAGATGGTGGGGTGGCTGAATTCCGCCGTGAGGACCAGGGCCTGTGAATTCAAACCTGAGGTTGCCCGCCTCTGTCTGTAGAGGACCTGATCCTCTCGCTCTTCCTGGTGGGGTGGCCTATAGCAGACACCCGCTATAATGTCACCTTTACCTGCTCTCTATTTAATCCTAACCCATAAGCTCTCAGTCAGCTCCTCATCCATCCCCAGGAGAGCTCCACACACTCTAGATGCTCTCTCACAAAAAGGGCAACTGCCGTTCCTCGTTCTCCCATCCTGTCCTTCCCAAGGAGCCTAGAAAGCCTACCACTTCAAAAGCACAGTATGCTGAAAACTGTTAATTAGAAAGGTGATAAATCCAAGAGTATATAAAAGGCAAAAATGAAACAGAAAAATGAAAGGAGGATGTGTGTGTGTGTGTGTGTGTGTGTGTGTGTGAAGTCTATTTTATGGCAAACTTCCAGTCCTTTGGCCACTATAAAGCAAAGTCAGTGGATTTCATATAAATTCTCTGTATAAAGGAATGTCTATGAACTGTGTACAATATGGCCCAGAATAAACATCTCATTATCAGGCTAATAGAGCTCCTCACAGAGGAAAAGAAGGTGCTTACGTCATGGTTTCATCTTCCCAATATAATACTGTCCGGAATTGGACTAGTGCCCCAAAATACCATTTTAGGAACAACGCGAATTCCTTTAATGGAAAGGAAATGCAGTAACCCGCCAACGCTGCAGAAGCAGGGTGCTGGCCATGGCCTCACTACTGCACACTTGCTTTAAAGTTCGTGTGGTTGATTGGCAGGGGGTGAGCCTCTGTGTTGAACACCCAGTCGTCCAGGGACAGCACGTCATCTTCACAGAACAGAAGATAGAGGTACCTGGAGCCACAGGGCAAGGGCGGGCAGGGAGAAAATGGACACAAAGGGAAATTAAAGGAAACCCAGGTGGGACTCCGAGCCTGCACAAGCAAGCGTCGTCAGCAGGACTGCGACGGGAGCTGCCATTGCCCTCAGCTGCCACGGTTTGCGGTGACACATTTCCCGACTCCCTGCCTCACTCTCCCGCTGGAAACTATCCCCCCTGGCGCAAAGGTGGCAAAACGGGGTGGGCATCTGCGCTCAGCCACACCACAAACACTAGCTCACGCTACCAGCAAAGGCAGACCTGCACCAAGGGGCACCAAATTCAGGCTGTAGTCACACCTCCTCTGCATGCAGGACATTAACCTGGCAGAGGAGCTGGCTCTCTCTTAAACCATCAGAGCTAAATTCAAGGGAGCTTAGCAGTCAGAGCCTCCCACTTAGAGCAGCTCTACATCACAGGAACAGGCTTTAAATCCAGCACATCAGCAGAAACCTCCAGAGTGCCAATGACAGCAGTGGTTCTACAGGAGGAAACTACTAAAGCTTTGCAGCACCCATACCCTTGCCCAGCTTTTGCCACAGAGGATAAGACTTTCCCCTTATTATTAGTGACTTATTAAGCAGACCAGAGTGCTGATGCTTCAAAAATTCTGCTACTCTGAAAGGCCTCTATGATACCAGACTTACTTCAGAGTCTCTGCGAGGAAAAAACTCTGTTGCATGTTGTCATGGGTTGGGGATGTGATGTAAACGTCTCGGATGCCAGAAAAACCAGCTTCTACTCTACAATGTTTTTCCAGGGCCTGAAAAAGGAAAAGAAATCTCAGTAACACGCTGTAGCATGGAGTAACTCATTAATCATCATCAGTTGCATTACAAGTCAGCTTTACAAATCAAATTCCAGGTGTGTAGTAGCCGCTGTCTTTCACTGAAGAGTGTGGTGATCACTCCAGACTCTGGGAATAAAGCTAGTTCGAATGAAACAGCAAGAGAAACGTAAACCACCTAAGTTAGTTGATTGATTGACCCTGACATTACACAAATAGCAAAAACGCTCTCAAGTGGCAACTGTAGCCGTTTGTGGAGCCTCTTTTACAGGGCAGCAGCCAAATGACAGTTCTGCCACTGAGATGCAGGCCCTACTAGGACGTGGGGCAGCAGCCAACATATAAATTCTCTGTATAAAGAAATGTCTATGAACTGTGTACAATATGGCCCAGAATAAACATCATTGCCTGAGCTAGAAGGAGGTGGGGGACTTCCTGGCTGGGAGGTCTTTGTGGGCAGAAGACAAGACAAAGGGCAAAGGCAGGTTTGCTGGTTTTCCCTGTCCCAACTATGAACCAGTGGGTTCTGAGCAGTCCAGATACTTCAAATAGAAGGTTGACTCCTTTTTGCAGAGGACTGTTACATTAATAGCAGGTTTCACTGTCTGCAGCGCTCCTCTCCGTAAACAACCACTGTTTTGATTGACTGATTGATTTTAGCATAGGGAGAAGAAAACATTCACCATGCCTCAACAGAGACGCCGCACTAAACCGAGCTATTTTGTGGATTCCTGCCCCATTGCTAATGTGTCTGAGTGTCTGACACAATTTAAATAATTTCTGCTCTTTTTATTGACCGAAGGCAAGATTTTTTGTAAGCATCCAGCAGCCTGTAAGAGTTACTACTGCAAATTTTCCAACCGTACCTTCACAACCTCCCAGCCCCACTGCCTGTACTTGGGATCGTGTGTCAGCCGCCACATGTACATGTAGCTTTCCACCACTTCTGGACGTAGGATGTAATAGCGCTCGCTGAGTCTGGTCGCCATGGCTTCCGTTCCAGCATCAAAACGAAAGGCTTCGGGGCCGAGTTTGGTATCTAGACAAAACCACACACACACGCAGTGATGAGTCTGAGGAGAACGCAAACAGACTGTCCGGGTGTTTTTACGCTGCTCAGGCTGCCAACATTTAGCTAAGGCTTGCGTGAGGTCAGACGAGCGTATCAGTCATGCTTGTGTGTCAGATCCATCTCACAGCTGATGTCAAAATCGGGGCAGCTCCCAAGAGTGCATGGGCTGTGCCCACTGCCGCTCCAGCTGCTGCTCACTCCGTGGTATGCCTGGGTCCTATCCAGGTGAGTGAGGATAAAGTGTTTCTGAGGGTGGATACAACTGACAAAACACAGACTCGGACCAGGTTCGAGCGTGAAGAGGGCAGGTACAGATCTCCCCCATGTCCCAGCACTTTTTTGCTGTGCTGTGCTCCTAGGAGCTGCACTGTCCTTGACCCTGAGAGCAGAGTTCATCACCGAAGACAAACTCAAGAACCCAGATGAGAAAAGAACAGAGGGGCAAGATTCTGTTGTAAAGCCTCAAAGAAAAAAACACATTCAAAGGAAAATCTAGCCATGCAGCTGACCCTGCTGTCCTAGAGATACTGGTACGCTGCTCCCAGGCAGGGGGTTTGTTTCACAATTATCAGCCCACCAGACTGAGCCACTTCACCTGCGCTGTGGCAGGGAGGCTGATAAGAAGTGCCACCTGGGGCCGGCAATCACATCTTCTGCCTTTCCTTCTGGTCCACTTCTTTGAGAAGAAGACATCAGGAGGATGGGGAAGGCTTAAGCAATTTCACTGATATGTTATAGATCAAATGTTTGATCAAGGTCAAACAGTACTTTGGTCTTTTTGAGTCTCCCTTCCATGAGAATCTCCATCTCTTGGAAGCACTAGCTAGCACTCAACCCCCACCTACTCCAACACCAACCCTCTCCCTATTCGAAAAACAGGGACACTGAGCACAGAAGTTGCTTATTAACATGCCACAAGGTTTCTCTTGCTACACCCACGTGTCTACCACATGGCTGTGTTTCAGGGAGTCATTTTATTTCTCTAAATATTTTGCACACCTTCCCTGGGCCCTCCTGTCTGTTTGGGGACCTAACAGTGTTTGCTAGCTGGACTGTTTGCTGAGAGCCAGAGTGACATGCACAGACATTCTCTGCAAAACAATGAGCTGGCTGAAATGACAGCACCGTAACCAGTGCGGGCAGGCTTGCTCCTGTCCTTTCTATGCTGATGGATACTGCTGAAGGTGAAAATTTGCTCCAGGCACTCACAACCAGAGGGTTATTAGTTTGGGTGGCTTGTTTTTAGTTCTGTAAGTGCTGCGGGGGGAAAAAAAAAAAAAAGAGTTATTTGAAAACATCATTTCAGGCTAGCTTGAAGTTTATTGGGCAAACATGCTGGACACCAGCTGCCAATATGGGCTGGCTAATGTGGTGATGGTGTGCAACAGTTTTTGGGAACAGTTAGTGCAGACAGACCTGTGCTTGACAGTGTCCCGGCAAGCAGACTGCTGCTTCACTGCCTGCAGTCTCAGAAGAGCTACAGAGATGCCTACAAAGAAAGGAGCGGTGTCCACAGCAAGCTCATCTTGCTGAAAGCCCTGCAGGCAGAGAACTAACCCCAGTTTCTCATTCATCACCAGTCACTGCTCTCCCAAAGCGCCGACTGATCACACTGGGTGGCGAAACAAATTTTACTGGACTTGTGAAACAGAAAGACTTAGCCAGCCTCTGCTGAGACAGCCAGGAGAGGCTGAGTAACTTCATTTTTTTTGGTTCCTACCGACAGCTGCAGTCTCCCAACACTCTCCTGTTGGGCTTCTCAGCTGCTTTGCTCCATATGGTGGGACACCTTGCAATTAATCTCTGCTAATCTCCCCTTCCTGTCTGCGAAGGGATGTGAAAGGATAGGCTCAAACTCGAGTCTTGCTGGGAGAAGGCTAGCTCTGCGGCTGGCAGGCGGGACCAGGATCCAGCTCTGCGTTCATTTCCCAGCTCTGCCACAGAAGCTCACATCTGCCTGTCCCTCCGCTCCAGCTGTCTGCCATGTAAAACATGCTGCTTTCTCTTCTAGGTATCTCCGAAAAGACAAGAGAGACATACACAGGGATGCAGGGGCTGCTGACCCACAAACCCCACGGCCACCCGAAAGCTGAGTCTCCTACGGCTGTAGGTGACCCCTTACTAACACTTTCTACGCAGCCCACAGGTTTACCTGAGCGTGCATAAGACTCGTGACATGTGTTTGTTATTTCTGCAGCCAGATCCATGTAATGTTGCTTCCTCTGCTCTCCAGCGTGCTCGGCTCCAAGTGCTATCATGCCCCCCGAGAAGCAAGCCAAGTGGCCCATTTTGTGATCCAAGATGCCACCTCTCCATTCAGCAATGTAGGTCAATCCTCCAGCAGACTTTTTGACCAAATGCTTTTCTATTGCCTAAAGGGATGAAAGCCAGGATTTCAAGATACTTAATGGACAGCAAGTATAACTTCCTACGCATTTCAAGATACTTAGTGGACAGGAGTGAATACCAAGGAAACTGAAAGATCAAAGACATTTTTCCTGGAGCATTCTGATGAACAGTGTCCCCCACCAAAAATACAGAGCGGCAACCTGCTCCTTACCTCTAGTGCATCGTTGTACATCTTTTTAGCTTCAGAGTCTTTCTTGTCTGACATCAGCCAAGATTTGAGGAGATATTCGTAAAAGCTGTCCCCAAGCCCCCCAATGGAGACGTGGTCTGTAGAGGGAAAGTCAGAAAGGAACTTCAGGTTCATGATATACAGTCAGCAGTTGCTTTACAAAGAGCAAACAACCATGTCCTATTTAACGCCCTTGTTCTCTCCTTCCTTTTTCCAGCTTCCTGGGGAAAGCTTGCAGCATTTCTTTTTCAAACAAGGATGAAAGGTGGAAAGCGCAATCAGAAGAAAAATGTTCTGTCATTTTAAAAAGCATGAGTATCCCTGACCAAACCTATTCAGAGGTCTTCTTTTGCAACAGTTATTTCTACTGCAACTTAAAGAAGCTTCCCATTCATGAAGCAATCATCACAAATCTCAGCCTAATAAACCAAAAGCAGTGGCAGGTATTGATAGATCTCTGCTTATATGAAGCCACTGAGCGGCTGCCTGCCTGCCTCAGGAGAGGGAGGATGCCTGTTGGATCAACGCACAGCTGCCAGCAAGGGGCTGCTGTAGGGACCTCTTGAGCGTGCCATTTGTATTCCTAGCTCATGGTGGGACTCTGTGCCCTGGGGAAGGCTGGTGTTGTTGGCGTATTGAAATGATAAAGTCAGGTACAAGGATGTGCACTGAATATTTTCTTCTGCAGAAATCGGATTTTCAAGGCTATCTGTTCAGAGTACACAATGCTATGACCTTACAGGAGGATGCTAAAGAATTGCACTGCGAAATGGGCATGACAGCTGCAGGTTTCTGCCTGGGGGGAACTGCTGGATGGATTTATATTTTTAAACTATACCACAGGGGGAAAAGCAGCATTCATTCTTTCAAATGGCCAAGTATTCCACTTTTTAGAAGAACAAGACAAATTACCCACCATGGACTGAACCATCCCTGTTAATTAACAGTGTCCACCTCTGTGTCTGCACACATCCTCATTTTAAATGTAAGCAGATGCGGCAGGGTTTTCAGAGTTAGCTGTTCAGATTTTTATTTTCCCTTTCACTGTACACATATGAAGTCCTGAGGCTTATTCTAAATGCTAAATCCTACCAACAGATCAACAGCCATGCATTTTCCCGACCTGAAGAGCAAATATCCCTGATACAGTGTGTCCAATGATCCACAGAATAATCCATAGCAAAACAATGAGATTAGATGCATGAATTCAGGAAAAAAGAGGACAGACTATTTGCAAACACCGGCTGCACAGCCTGTCTTTAAAGAGGAGCTCTGTGATCCTAAGTGTGTCATTCATAAAATCACCAAAGCAGGAGCTCTGGTGCGTAATTGCTTTCCATATGGCATCAGCTTTGCCAGCATTTGCCTCCTAGGCACTTTGCATAAACAAATCTCTTATTTCAGCAGGGGACTGTGCTTTAATTTTCTAAAGGTAACAACTGCACTCAGAAGAGGTGCAGCACTGCCTCTTCATTTAGAAGATCTGCTCATTCAGCCAGGTCAAAGATACACCTTTTAAGAAAATCACAGCAATTCCAAGAAAAACAGCTTCCTGCAAAGAGCTTTAATAACCAGAGAGAAAATGAGAGCCTGGCATCTACAGGGAACATCTCTGTGGCAGGCTGCAGCTGCCTCCCTACTTTGGTCCTAATCTATTTCTCACCAGCAGTATTGGAGACACAGAAGAGGCTGATCAGTCTTTTCCCTCACTGGAATACGGATTCAGACTGCAAGGTCGTATTACGAGCAACTGCCACAAACAGCCTGTGCCATGAGTTGCCCTCGTGACGTGAAAAGTCTAGGAGAGAGGTTATCTCTAGTCCTTGGGCATAAATCAGCCTATCCCAGAACAAGTAATCAGAAGCTACTTTTAATAAGCTCTGAGAACCAGCAACAGGCCCCTCTATACGTCAGCAAGGGGTGGGAGCAGGTCAGTACAATGAAGTAAAATTTGCAGACATAAATAGAATGAAATTAGTGGCAGAAGAGCTGAATACTGAGTATCAAGCTGAGTATTTTAACCTTCTGAATTAAGAACACAGTTTCCCAAAGATTCCGTAATGTTCAGTTATGGCAACAGACAGGCACTTCTCTCAGCACCAATGAATAGGCAGAACTAATGCTTGTGTCTGGTAAAATGTGCACTTTGGCTGCCAGTTGGAAATAACTTAAAGAAAATGGCATCTCAGGGGTGCAGTAAGGGGACAGGAGATTAGCTTTTCAAGTGGAACATATTGCAACAATTCTGCAGAGACAAATGCGGAGGGGAAGCTGAACTGCTTACAAAGGGATTAGATAATTTTGAAGATCAATTAATGGGACAAACACAGAAGACTATATTCCTTCCTCATGGCAACAAAGGACAGCTCTGGTTTAACGGGACAACTGCAACTATCCAAGATGCTTTGTTGGGACACCTTTGAAGCCAAGCCCTGTTGATTGCCATCAGAGGTGCTGATGTGGCAGTTAAAGGTCAAGGATTGCTCACAGCTAGAGCTCTCTCACTGTCTCAGATGATGGCAGCCATGCAATTGTCTGTCAGTTACAATCAGAGCTATTAATACAGTAGTTAGAAAGGTCTGGAGTGATCTAGCAGAGCAAACAGGGCAACAAGACACGGGGACAGCAGGTAATGAAACGACTCAAAGAAAACTGCTTAAACAATATGAATGTAATCCACTGACAGGTTAAGAACAGCTTCTGCAAAAAGAGACTTTTCTTTTCTGGGACAGACAAACACGAAATCCAGCAACCCTCCCTTTCCAAAACAAGCAAATCCTTAACAGAGTGGAAAGTTGAGGTCAGAGGTCTAGGGCACAGCAGCAGAAGTAGCCTCTCGTGTTCCTACCAGAGGGCAAGCTTCTGCCCTTTGGTGGCACAAAAAGATGGGTCCGGTCTCTGGGTAAGGAAGTGGTTGCGTGCATGAAGCAGGAAAGCATATAATCTTTTCCTGGATACACTGCTTCTAGTATTTCCTTTTTTTTTTTTTTTTAATCCCAAGCTCCTTCCTGGTTATTGTACCTCTTTCATATCGGAGCAGTATCTATTTAATGCCCAGGTCTTCAGTGCTGGCTTCCTGATGGAAGAAAAGAATACATACTTGTCTCACTCTTCTTGCACCAAATTGCACTGTGCAGAGGTACCATGGTAACAGGTACACACACGCACACAAGAGAATGCGTCCCTAGATCCTAGGGGGATCCAAGACTCTGCAAGCCCTCTGCCTCTCCAGGTGGTTCCTCACTTGCTGCAGCACACTCGGGAAGTAAATCACATCGCAGTTCTGCTCCCAGCCTTCATGGGCAACTCCCAAGTAGATCTGTGGGCTATGTGATGACTGCAGGATGAGGTCTTAAAAAGATGTGCTGATTTCTAATATCTGTGTGCTGAACCATGTACCATTATCCTCCCCTGTGCAAGAGAGGCCCTAATTCTCTCTGGAGGTGAGACACTCAGCTGGAAACAAGGCTGATGGAATAAGTGCGCAATTACTACATTGCTTCTTACAAATCGGGTTGCATTATCTAATCACATGTATAACGGGCTGCCTGACAAGACGTTTTCTTGGCTTGCTTCTCTGACAGTTGCTATGCTTCCTAAAGAATAATGGAAAGACTGAAATGCTCCAGGCAGGACTCCGAACGCACAGTGATACCTACGCTGCACCCAGTTCCCTGTCACTGGGCTGAGAAAGTTAGGATAAAGGCCCTGCGGCTTCTCAACTCTGTTCAGGACTTTGCGGATGTTCATCACCTAGGAGAGATGAGAGACAAGAACTATGTTACTTCTTCGCTGAAAAAGCGGACGGTTTTGCACTGTCACTGAGAACTCTGTAATTCATCAGTGCTGATCCCTGGCTGAACAAGAACAGCAGCCTGTAACGTCGTGAATCATCATGCAAGCAGAACCCAACGACATTGCTCTCCAGTGAGAGGTCTTTGAGCTAGACTCCTCAGCACAATCTTTATCCAGCTCTGTGGGATTTTAGAAACTATTCTAAAAACCCTGCAAAGGCCCCAGTTCAGCAGTGGAAGCAGTTTGCCAACAGTGGTCCAGAAGCAATCCCGAGGATTTGGGATCTGGGTGGAAATGTATGAGATGTGGAGGGTGATTTTTTTCCACGATCCAAAGGGAAAGGAGTGGCAGGGATGAGTGACTCACACAGTACTTAAATTCACCATGTGGTCACTTAACATGATGAATTGGGGCCTTTAATTTCAACAACAGACAGCTCCTTTAATATGCTAGAACAGCCATACTTATTCTCTAAAACCTCCCTTGGTTTCACCCCCATTAAATCCAATAGGCCTTTCCCATAAGGGACAAAGTTAAATGGTATGCAGCATAAATATTCTATTATAACCTACAGAGCAGCTAATGCACTCTAAACCTTTTATAAAATTAGACAGTTTGTACGCCAAAAGCTGGCTACAGACTTAAGTTGGTGCTTCCAAGTAAGTCGTCAGGCTGCATAATATTTACTGAAGTTTAGTAGCATGGCATATTAATGACAAGTTTGAATAAAAGACACAGATGGACTTTATTCTTCCTAAAATCACACAAGTCCCAAGCTGCAAGTTAATGAGTTGATCTGTTCCTCTGAAGTAATTTCCCCCAGGAAGGGGTGTTTGAGCCCACATCATCCTACGTTTCTTCTCTCAGAGGGCGTTCGGATGAATTCAATACATGTTCTGTGACACATCAGGCACGCTCAGCTCAGGAGAATCCATTAGAAAGGTTCTGCCCTTACCCCTCTATGGGCTTAGGAGGCAAAGAGGAAAACATGTTAGGCTGGGGACAGAGGCTTGACCCTGCCTCAGAATACCTCAGTTTGAACCTGAAGTGTGGATGCAATCGTAGTTTTTAACAGTGCATCTTCTTGCCCTTGTGCTTTCAGTGCTCACCTCTGCCCCCACCGCCTCTGCATTTCCTTTGCGCACGTTTTCTTTCCATACCACTGTTCCCTTCACTGGTCTTTTCTCAGCTCCACCTTCCCCTGAGCAATTTATCATTATCACCATCCTCAAGAATCTTTAGCTTGTCTCCTTTATTTCAAGTCACCAGTCTATCTTCCCTACAGAAAAGTCTCCTGGATTTCTAGTTTTACTTCACCCTTTGCTTTTCTCTCCCGCTCACCCTTCTGAGACATTCCTCTTGCCAATCCCACCCTTACTGCTTTCCACACACTTCATCCTACTCTCCGTTTTACTTTCCTAGCTTCTTCCTTCTCTTTCTTCCCATCTCTTCTCCAGATTCTCTTCTTGCTTCGCAACTGACAGACCTGCAGTGGACATATCCTGGAAAAGTATCGTTTTGAGCTTTTTATCGGCAATCCTAGTAGCACTGTCTGCTTTCAGCCCACCGTGGGGCTCTGGACAGGCCCCATTTCCTCTGGCCTCATGGGGGCAGTTTGGATTCTAACTGGAATAATTTGTCTCCCTCAAAGCTGGTTCCTCAGGGACGTGCAGCGAAAGCTAATGACCTACTGGTATACAACAGCATATCTATTAAGTTGCTCTCACGTGCGTTACAAGATCACTTGTGGAAAAAAAAAAAAGCTCAAGGTAATGTATAATATTAATAGATTTTCAGTTACAGGTTACACAAAAGGAATCCAATATGTCAACTGTCAGGCCTTTCCTACACGAGAAACCTCAGCAGAAATCTTGCTGGCTGGAGCATAACATTTAATGCCTGTTTAGTGTAAAAAGGTCTGTAAGTACAAGGCACTACCATTAGGATATCAGAATTAACAATTATCTTTGCAGTCTGCATCCAACAGGTGGTTTCATTTCGGCTGTGTCCTTGTCTGAGTAAGTTTTTGCTAAAGCTTCAGATGACTGAGACATCGGGAAAAACGTCCCCATCTCCCCGGTGGCTGCAGGTGATGGAAAGGCATGTGGAGGGGCTACAGCAAATGTCAACGGCCAAAGAAAACACTGGGGTAGACGCCTTCCAAGGCCTGTGGGTATGACAGATCTCTAACAAGAGCTCACTGTGACCTTTTCAGTGAGCTGCTCTGAGGCCTGTGACCTCTGCAGCCTGCAAAGCACAGGTTTCTGAACCTGTGGTCCCACTCTAGAAGGTTTCTCCTTCCAGAGTTGTACTGGTATCGGGGAGAAGGACCACCTTGCTGCCACGTTGTCTGCTGCAGGCAGACCCCAGGAGTATGAAGAGACCAATTCACTAAAGACCAGGATGGGAAGTACTTGCCTTTTCTGCAAACACTGGGTTGCCAGAGAGCTCCGAGAGGTGCAGGAATTCCAAGTGCAAGGTACCAAATTCTGCTAAGATGCTGCTTCCAGCGGATGCCCAACCCCAACTCCAGCTCATGCCACTGCAAGGAAAGAAAAGACAGCCTTCACTGCCAGGAAAACACAGCCAAAGCCTGAGGTCCCCCCCTGCCCCAGTGCAGATCCTGCCTTTGTTACGTGCCTACAGTGCACACCCAGGTCTCAGCAGAGGCCGTGTAAAGGATGTGCACAGATTTTTAGGACTCTCACACAAAACAGTTCTAGTAGGATGGAGCAGTAGTTTTACAGGTAATTGTTTAGGATAGGGCAAACACACAGACTGCACATACTGGGAAACTGCGTTTTTGGCGGGAGAGTAATCCCTCCCAAACAGACCAGCTGAAAGCAAACTTTGGAAGAACACCAACAACCTGCCCTGCACAAGACACTTTGGGATAACATATGTCTGTAAGTAGCTTGAGCAGAACGCCCATGACTTTTAATGTCCCACAAGTCCAACAAGGCCGCTGTTTTATGCAGAATCCACACTGTCCCTAAGCACCTTGTTTCAACAAGATCTCACACTCTTTGTGTGTACACCGACACTGACATTCCCCCTGTAGGCTTGCTTGCAGGGGGATAAAGCGTACAGCAACACCAGTGCTAGGGGAAAGATGCCACTGGCCAAACCTGACTGCAAGGAAAAGCCATGGGGAATCTTAACATCTGCACGGGACAAACCTGGCTCTGAAAACACCCCACCGGTGCTCATCTCGTGTGCCTTGCAAGAACTGGAGGGCCAGCATAAAACTACAGAAGGTGGTAAACACTGTCTGAAGAAGCCAATCATACAAAGTGC
Organism: Falco biarmicus; assembly: GCF_023638135.1. NCBI lineage: Eukaryota > Metazoa > Chordata > Aves > Falconiformes > Falconidae > Falco > Falco biarmicus. Next base: position 115,654,749 of record NC_079290.1, read on the forward strand.
CTCCACCCCTACTTTGGACGTACCGGAATCCCTTCTCAGTTTCTGTTTGTCTTCCCTCACCCTGCCAAATCCATGCAAAGAGAGAAATAAGCACTGAAGCAAAGCAAGGAGTCAGTTCTGGGGATGAGGAGGGCATCACCTCTCCCTTAAATCTCAAAGAAAACTAATCAAAGGACATGGGAGTGCAAAGGCTCCTCCAAGCACCAACAGCCTCACCCTTGGATTTGCTTTTACATTCAACCACTTCTTGTATCTCACTGCTACAGATCACAGCTCCGCACACCTCTGCCATCTACACAGACATGGGAACGTCCTACGCCCTCCAGCCTTGCTCCCAAACCAGCCTCTGCAGGTGCTGGCCCAGGGATGCTTGGCTGAGCCATCTCAGAAGTGACGCAGCTTTGATTTTCCTATCTTTTTGCCAGCGCTGTTTGCGGTCGATACCAGTGAGGGAACAGGTTTCCAGTACTGGGGGGGTGGGGGTAACACTAGATGGCGCCGGAAAGCTTGCCTATTAGAAGAAAAGGGTTTCTGTTGTTTACAAGAGGCTAAAACTAACGATTTTTCTGAGGAGGGGGAAAAAAACCCCAAAAGTTTCCCCTCCGTGTGATATATGCAAAACCATTTCAGGTCCAGAGCTGTTTGTTTCGCCTCCAGACAAAAAGAGCCATTAGATAAGCAATATGTTCATGCTGTTTCAAATTGCTCAGTCACTGCCAGACGTCAGCCTTCCCTGCAAACTGTCAGGAGGCTGTACCGCCAGCTTTTTGCGTTGGAAAACACTGTATGCGGCTAAACCGGGTACCCCAATAACACCGAGTGTTGACGGCAGAAGCCTCCCTGTGCAGGCAGAAAGGTCCTCCAGTGCGCCCAGGTTCACGTTGGCATTAATTTAATACTGCACCGGACTTACCTGCTGAACCTGGCAGCAGCCGGCGCCGGGATGGGTGTGCTAAACAACCCCACGGTGTTCTCATATTTATAAAGAGTCAATTCCTCTTTCTTTATTTACTGCACTGAAGGGACACTGTAACAAAACGACCTCACAAACAGAAACTGCCTTCTGAGCTAGCTCAAATGAGGAGGGCTCCGTAGCAGCCAAATGGGGCCGTGTTTGTTGTGACAGTGGCTAATGTGGGGTCACAGCGGCTGACACAACCCTCCCCCGGGAACTTCCATCCCAAACATGCAGCCAGGCTCTGCCTGCAAGGACTGTGTTGTTGGGATCCCAAACCCTGGGTTACAAATCACAGTAAAACTCAAGAAGCGGTGGTCTGGAGGAAACAAGAGTACGTCTGCAATGTGTCCCCGGGTTAAAGAGCAGCCTGAAATGACCCCCTGCAGGAAAACATTTTTTCAGCATTACAAACTGGACAAACTGGGCCTTCACAGCTGTCCTGTTTTATAACATCTTGGAGAAAGCTACCATTAAAAGGACCTTGGTCTTCAAGACAAAAGAAAATGCCCAGAGCTCTTCCCGTCCCCCAGATAAATGCATCTTCTTTAAGCACTGTCTAGTGCAAGCATGGACTGAAGTTTTCTCTTCTTCCCTCACTGAGATTCAAAGCAGCAAAAAGGTGCCAAGTCAAGAGAGAGACCAGGAGAGGATGATGAGGAAAAATCTGGAGGTGCACAGGTTTTGGGGAGATGTGCAGGAAAGCTGGGGCCAGGGACCTGGCACAGGAGGCACCGGGAGAGAAATCACAGTGCAACACACAGGCAGAGCGCAGAGCAGCAGCTTGAGAAGACAATGTACTCTAGGACCTGGCAGACAACGTGGCAGTTGGACCAGCAGGATGGAAAACAAGCCTGTGTGAGAGATGATACAGCGCCTGTGTGAAAACAAAGGCCACAGGGAAGCACATCAGCAGAGAGGGGACACAAGAGGAAAAGGTGGTGTGAGGCGATAGGAAGAGATAAAGCCAGCTGGCTACGGGAAGAGCTGGGCCGGGGGTGGGTGTCTTTGTATTTTAGGTCCTCAAAAATGTATACGTAGAATTGACTCAATGCCAGCTTGTGTTTCAAATTTCTGAATGTCATTCTTAACCCACCCCCCAAAGCTACCACCAACAAAAGCCTACACATGCTGCAAGAGTCTCCTCCTTTTGAGATGATGAGGTCTCTCTGGAATTAGCACATCCCTGCAAAAGTAGAACTGGAGAGAGAATTCCTTCTTGCAAAACTCTTCTGGGCTTTGTTTTGGCCCTGACATTTGGGTCAGCATGCCCTCACTGCATCACCTTACTCTCCTCTGCTCCCACTTCTACAAGCTGTCGCACACTGAGTAACTCCCTTCCCCTTCAGGTTTATCGCCTTTGGCTGTTCATCATGTTCCTGCAGTAGTCAAGACTACAGATTTAGCTCGTTTCATCCTCGCTCCTAAATCAATTGATACTCCGAGCCCTCACAGCAGTTTCAGGGCCCTGAAGCCAGAGCTCAAGCCAGTAGTACAGGTTCTGGATTGTAGGTTCAGTGTTATTTTGATTTTCTTTGCTTTTAGTCAAGGTAATCAGCAAAACATTTTGGGAATGTCTAGGCAGACACAGTCCGTTTCAATTGTCTTCACAAAGGGCAGGGGAGGGTTTGGCATTTCTGTGAAAGGTTAGTCTATGCCGAGTCTTTGTCAGCCACAGAGGAAGCAGAATGTCTCTTCTGTAAAAAGAAACACTTAAAGTCGTGGTGGTGGCTCAAATTTTCACCGGGATCATGTGCAGATAAGGCAACTGAAGGGTGACATTGATATTTAAGCAATGGAGCAGTGTGAGCCAAACATTTGAAAATCTTGCACTTCACAGAGACATGAGTCAAACAGGAGATTTGGGCTAAGAGATGAATAATGATTTTCATGGCTGCTGCTCCGAGTTTTGCAAGAGGTGAGGATGAAAGGCTTTTGTTAACCCACATTTCCTGCTGTCTCCGTTTCAGCCGGCATGTAGCTTTTACCCTGGGGGATTTGTTTGCAGGCATCAAAATGAGCCAATAAGCCCTTCTTGGCAGGGAACACCGTCTACTAGCGAGAATCAGAAACTGGGAGTCCAGCCTCCAGGTTTGCCTCTGTTTGCCGAGACCTTCAGCAAGGTATTTAACCCAGCTGCCTCAAAGCTCCCCTCCAGCACCAGAACACCACCTACCTGACACGAAATGTGGCTCTCAGTGAAGGATACACACCTGGCTGAGTGCTGCTGGCAGGGAGAAAACTAGGGGATCTGTATACTCCCCCCTTGCTAGCAACAAAACTGTCAGCCAGTCCCATCCAGTTCCTTTCCCGATTTTTCCAGATATGGAGCCTGGATAAATTCACATGCACCTAGTTGGGCACACTGCAAAAATACAGAGAGCACGGCATGCTACGTGCAGACTACAAATAATGTTTCAAAGAAAATGAGAGTGAGGAAAATGCTATTGCAGCAGGGAGCCCTGCCAAGAGGTAGAGGAAGAAACTGCGGACAGCCCAAAATTAATAAAACACAGCTGGGTTTAACTTGAGTCACCTGCAATCTTTGCCAAGGCACCTCTTGGTTTTGAGTTGGCAAAACAAATGACCTCGAAGAATCTGCACTAGAGGGGGGCACCTCTGAGGAACTGCTGCTGTTCCTGCTTGAATCCTGGTCTTTTACAAACATTCAGTAATAAAATGACATGCTTGTAAGGACGTATGTCTTGCCTGCCCAGATTTATGACGCCACGTGGGATACCAGTGGGGGTGTTAAAAGCTGGCAAAAGTTTCTCTCCAAGTTCCAGAGCTTTACTCTTGAACACCTGTTAAAAGAAAAAGAGAGGATAAATATTTGATGGACTGCTTGTGAATACTGGTCACACTGGATTCTTTCAAATCCACTTTTTCAAACATACCATTATTAAAACCTAAAACTGCTGCACTGCAAGAATCTGCTGTCTGAGGTATGCTGCTGCCCTAGTTCCAGTGCACGATAGCTCTGAACCCAAAGCCAGGCTGAACTTTGGTATCTGTCTGAATGTCCTCTAAAAACCTACGTTAAACCAGCCCCAAGGCCCCCGCCAAACCCTCAGCCTGGATGAGGGCAGCCAGAGCTGCAGAGCGCAGAACACCCTGAATCCCTCAGCAGCAAATTTCTGTGATCTGCACTGATCCAAAGAGTACTCTTTGGGGACAAATTCTTCCCTTTTCCCAGGGTGGCAGAGGACACAGGGAAGTGAAATGCCTGGATTAAAATCAAAAGAAATCTTTCCAGGGTGAAGCACTGTTAGATTTACAATGTGGGTTTGCCTAGCTTGTGTCATGTCCTGTTGTAAAAAACATGATTTCCAACCAACAACCTTTTACTTGCAACTCTTTTCCGGGAAGGATTCATGGTTTCATGGCTAAACTGCTCCTTTTCCATTTGTAATGCCTCAGTTTGGGGCTTTCAGTTATAGCTTATGGTGGCTTGCAGCACAAAGCCACCACGCACCATTATTTTGGGACAAACTGATAGAAGCACTAATCTTTGCTCCAGAGATTAGTCCTGATCAAGGGAAGCCTGTAAGTGACTTAGGAGATAAAGCACAAACCTTTTACCTCTAGCCCCCCTATACCAGCCCAAGCTGTCATAGCAGTTCTGAGAAAGCAGGAATTTATTGCTCTAAAAATACAGCACTGAGGAAACCTGAGCTCTCCTGTGGGCTTGCAGACCTTTGATACACTGACAAGGAGATAGGGGTTTGACTCAGAAGGGAAAGCAAGAGACGGGGACTTGATTTTTGCCTTTCAACCTGGTGACACTGACTGGGTATATGACAGGCACTGCCCTGGCTGCTGAGCATCGCTGCTGACTGCACTTCAAGAGGTCACTGCTGGAGTTTTCTGGTTTAATGTGGTTTCTTTTTGCTCTGTTGATCTGAAACCTGTTGAAGTTGTGACTGAGACAGGCCCTGAGTTGGGGCAGTGAGTCTGTGAGTGTTTTCCCTGAAGGGAAATCACTGAGAGAAGTCATTCCTGGAACTCATTTAAAATGCAACTAAAGTGACAGAGCTGCTCCTGTGACTCCACAGATCAATGGTGCCACTATGCAGCGATAAACCATCCCATGCTATTTTGGTGGACAGCACCCAGCCACGGTCAGTGTATGGCATGAGAGCTGTGCTCTTGTTCAAGAGCCAGTCTTCCAGCTGCTGCACTCACCAAACTCCCCCTTGAATCAGAGTTTCTGTTCGCCTAAGACTTCCAGGGCAAAGGAATAATCTCTTCATCTCTCTACTGCCAGCTGTAAAATTCCAGTCCAGTCACACTATAAAACAGATTATGGCATTAAGCCCTGGCCTCTACCAGGCTGGAGAGGAAGAAGGCAAGTGAAGTGAGAGCCTCCTGCTTTAGCCAGAACTCCTGGGGGGTGGGAGCATCCACTGAACGGCTGCTCCAGCATGCTAACGGAGGGGCTGTGGTGCCCAGCCCACGCCCACTGGGCGAGGGGACATTTTGTGGAGCTGTATCACTTTGTCACAAGAGTTGGCCGGATACTCTGCCCTGGCAGTTTGCCACCCTCCTTCCCTGTATCTCAGGGCACTTGGTCTTAGAAACTGCTGCAGCAGAGAGATTGTCCAGGAAGAGTTTGGAGCGCTTGCCACTAATCAGTTGCCCTCCTTAGTGCAAGGCAGAATCTGGAATGATGTTTGATGAAAAACTGCCTATGTTTAGAATACAAAGGAACAAGTACAAAGACAAAGATCGCTGCAAATGGCATTTCACCGGGGAGCAATGTGTCCAACTGAAAACATGTCTTGCTAGAATTGCCCACAGGAGAAAAGATCTTTGCAAATGAGCCATGCACGGTGTGTGCAAGGTAATTATGTGAGACTTAATTAAAAGAACATTAGTGGCATTTCGATATTCATAAAAATGATAGGTTTAGCCTGTTGTTATGGAGGGATTATCTGATGCTCAGAGAAAAGCTGCTGGAGAATCCTTTCAGTTCATTATTGGTGACCGTGTGAGACACGCAGAGCCGCTGAAACAAACCTCTTCTCCAGTTAAGTAGTATGTGGCCAACAGTCCTCCAATATAGCGGATGTTCACCTCAAACAAGGATGCTTCTCCGTTCTGAAAATACATAATGATATACTTGACTGCAAAGTCTGCACGCACAAATGGCAGCTAAGGGGAACAGATTGTAGGCAGATACTTAAGTCTCCCAGTCCTCACCCACAGAGTAACACAGCTTTTTGTCTAAGATCTCACAGCACTTTATTTGCTCTACAGTGACAGGTGGAGCCCGAAGAGAAAAGAAACAACCAAACCGCCCATTTATCACCAGCTGACAATATGTAAATCAGTTAGGGCTGATGTATTGTCCATCCATCCAACTCTGTCTTGGGCTCTGCCTTGCAAAAAGCTGTGAGTTTGTTTAGGGCAAAAAATTTGCCCCTTGAAATGTTTCATTTAAAGAGAACATTGTACAGCCACATGGAAAAAATATTTTCTCCACTTTCTTGCGAAGAGGGCACTGCATGAGACAGAAGTAATGCACTTCCTACATTAGGCAGATATTTTCTGTCGTTCAAGGACTCACCTGTCTGTAGGCTCAGAGAGGACCACAGCCTAGAGGGTGCCTGTCATGTGGGCATGCTTATGGAGAGAAAAACTGTGTGATTTCCACGTGCCCCACCACCACAGACAGCAGACACAGACTGATATGGTTCACTGAATTGCTCAAGAACCCACTCACCTGGAACAAGCGTTGCTTTACCTACTCAGCTGATGATCAGCAAATGTCAAAACGATCGCATTCAAAATGTGCCTTTAAAAAATACATGCTCCCAGCCATTGAATCTGCATGATAAATGATTCCTACCCTCACGCAAATGCATAAAGCCAAAACCCACAAAGATCTTCCACCAACACAGCACTTTCCCAGCGAGCAAAGGGGCATGTGAACCTTTGCACTAGCCTGCTCTTTCCAAATACCTGCAGGTTACAAATCAGAGCAAGTGCTTTCTTGAGATGATGACTGAAATTGCATGAGACAGATCATGGCACCCAGTTGCAAACAGAGCTTGTGGGCCTTGGAGTCCCTGCCTCACTTTTCTGGACTATTAAGAGTTCCTTGTACAAAGCCAGTTTTTAATTAATTTCCCTCCTTCTCTCCCACTGCTGTGTTTTCTGACTCCACCGATCAATCCATAGTATTCATTCTTGTCTTTGCTGATCAATCTATTCTCCAGGCCAAGATTAAAAGCTTTTATGAAATCCAGCTAGATTATGTCCCAGTTGATTTTGTCCCTTGTTTATCGATTCAGTAACATACTGACAGCATTCACCAAATTTATCAGATGTGGTCTTCCTTTCATGAATATATGAATGCCAGTCATGCCATCCCAAATGATGCTTTTCTATAAAGGCAGATGCATGCATTGTTCCCATGGGGAGAACCATTTTTCACAACAGACACCTAGGCTGGCATTAAAAAACATAAAAGTTTGAACTACACTCTGGTTTTAACATTCTTTGTATGCCACCGATGAGATCCCATCAGCACTCCCACAACAAATACAAGAGCTGGCTGGAGGACCAACAGTCAGAGCTATGGCAAGGGGCTCAGCCACAAAGCAAGATAAGGACAGCATCCTACATGTGATAGCATTGCAAGGCATGCGCTGCACCAGCATCCCAGCGAGTCTAACACTAGCTCTATGAAGTAGCTAGGAAAGCTTCAGGGGCCAGAGAGAGTGAGTATCTCTGGCCATTTTTGGAGATGATGCCCTTCCTTCCTAATCTAGGCTCACTAATGTGCTCCCACTTTGCTGCCGTGGTGCCACGCTCCCACTGCACAAGTCCCAGCACTGCCATACCAACAAAGGGCCCAGGCAAGGAGATCAGCATTTTCAATCTTCATCTATAGCACGTAAAACGAAAACTTGTCTTAACACAGGCAGACATTTAACTGAGTTGAAAGAGAACTTGATCTTTAATGAACAAAACTTCCTTGGAATATCTAATAATTACAGCTGGTTTTATAAACCAGACCAAAACACAAAAAACACTGAACACTGAAACACTGAATCTTGTTTTCAGCCAGACACTGAGTCTGATCTGGTGGCCGCTGGCTGGAACCCTGTGCCGTGTATAGGCAGAAGATGGGCTGAATCATCACAAAGTCCCTTTGGCCTCAAAAAAAAAAAAAAAAAAAAAAAAAAAAAAAAAATCAGAGTTGAGTGGTTTCTTCCCCCGCAAACTTGATAGTTCCCCTCCCCAAATGATTCTTAGAGAAGACTGTGATCAGGACTGGCCAAACACACATTGTTTCGGTGACACAGACAGGCATTCCCAAGCAACTGACTCACCACATTCAAGTCAAAGCTCTTCTCCACCCACGTCTTTGCTTCTTGGAATTCCTCCTCGAGTTCCATGATGTACAGAGTATCTAAGGCATCTACCACCGTAGCTCCTCGAAGGCCTCCTGCATTGCAAACAGAACAGCGCAATGAAGCCCCATTCATGCAGTCTTCTTTAGGTCTAAATCAATCTTCAGGAGCTGGGACAGGCAGCAGCTTCCAGTCCCAATACTGGGGATGTCTGGATGGGATCCAGACTGGCCATGGTTTAGGCTGAGATCTTCTAACAGGACTAGTCAGTTCTGCTACCCAAAATAGCTGCTTTGGAAAGGCCCATTTTCCAAAGGGCTGACATTTCTGAAAGAACACCCCCAAGGAACAGATCAAGGTCCACACTTCAAGCCACCAGTCAGGACTGCAAGCCATGGTCTTGTTTTCCAATCCTGTCTTGGCCAAAGTGGTTAGGCAACTCCACCCCTAGTCTTTGTTCAGCTGTAAACATAAATTCAGCCTCTTTCCAACCCAGTTACAAGCATAACCCTCTTCTAAGTGAGAAAATTCTATTTTCATTGTGCAAAAGCATCCACGACAGGACTTTGATCATTCTGTCCTGATGCAGTGTTGTTATCTGGGGCAAAAAGTACTTCTGCACCGTGCCATGTCCCAGTGTGTCCCACTGCCGGTGTATGTACAAAACCCAGCTTCATTTGGCGGCAGAGAGACCTGAAACTAATCTCAATGGATCCTGAACAGAGAGTAGGTGACTTTAGGGACAGCTCCCCTCCTTTGGCTAACATAGCAGTCCCTGTGAGCATGTTCTCCAGCAGGCAGCAAAGGAACACATGCAGATAAAGCAAATGCCAACCACATACCTGGACCAACCATGTGATTCATGTAAAAAACCTGTGTGCCAAGTGTTGTCTTACGCAAATGGGCTCTAGGAGAACTTCCAGTGAGACAGACTGACGTGGCATGCCATGCCAAGAAGACTATACAGGGTGTGTAGACAGACAATCTCGTAGCAGTTGAGACTAAATGAAACTAGAGATGTTAACAACCGTGGGTTTGCAACATCTCAGTGCTAAGAGTTCTATTTCTGTTAGGGAACCCTGAAATTATTCCTAGCATTGGAAAGCAAAGGCTATGAAGCACACTGTGACTCAAAATCTACGCTTTAATTACAAAGGCCGTCACTTTCCTGCGTAAGTCAGCGAACACAAATCCTCACGTGGAAGATTCCAGTTTGGAATCATCATCAGTCATCCCTCTGCGGATGTAACACACCAGGGACATGGGCGTAAAGCTGCCTCTGTAGTGCTGTCAGCAAGCTGCACGTGGGGGCCCACACATCCACCGCTCAGTTGCAGCCACATTCCTACCCGCCCCCTGACAGTCAGACCTCTTGGAGTCTCTGGCAGCAAAGATGCTTGGATGAGGTTCAGGTTTTATTTCTGCAGGAAAAACTGCTTGTACCAGCTCTGTCCCTACCATCTCTGTCTCCAGCATAATCGCAAAGACTCACACATGCTGCTTACGCCCAGGGGTTTTCCTGAGACAGACTGCAGTTTGGCTCAGGTCAGTTCTTTCCTCTTACTAACAGACTTTAAAATACTACCCCAAATTCCCCCAGCTTTCCCAGCCTTTTTTTTGCACGCTCAGGTTGGCTTGGCACTTTTGTAATACCTTCAGCATCATTTCAATTCTAGTTCTGCTTAAGAGAGGAAAACTCAGCTGGGTGCACTGTTAAGGAACTGCTGCAGAGGCGAGAGGAAGGCAAAGGTGAGTCATGTGTCACGAACCTTAAGACTCTGCTCTTTCCTTATTAAGAAAAAAAAGCAATTGTGTCTGATGTACATCATACCTTTTCCCCAGAGGAGGCGTGCTCAGATCCACCAGTTTCATGCAGGGCTCATTTATGCTTTCAGCATTCCTCTCCCGTAAGAAAGGCATCCTGCCTTATTTTGTTGATGCTACAAGATTGCAGTTTTGACACTTTTCAGCCAGTCAGCACATCATTGCTTTAATAAAACCCAACCAAGACTTTACTGCTCAACTATAGATTGCTGGCTTTCGGATGCTGTCTGCATCAAAAACAGGGGCTGTGGAAAAGGGATGAAGGCAGCAGAGACAGCTTCTAGAAATCCACTTACTCCTGCAGGCTTGCGAAATGATCATCTAACTGGAGCTATCTCCACGAGTGCAATAGATGGAGTCAAACAGCCACGAGATCAACCGGTGGGTTCTAAAAAACAGCTGAGCTGATGTTTGTATGGCATGTTTTCCAAAAGCAGTGACCACGAAAAAACATCATCATCACAGTCAGAGCTGCTTTTATCAACCTTAATGATTCTTCAATATTAATGATGATGTGATTTTTATACACTTTCCTATTAGCAAGGAGAGACACATCAGCTCAGAGCAACACAGACACCGGCAAACATTTTAAAAAGAGAAGGAAGAGTAATGCTGCCTGAGGCACAGCCCATTACTGTGATATTCTGAGAGAAACACTAACAGGCTCGATTTAATTTGATGATATAATCCACAAAGTCTTTCATAATCTGCAGAGAGACAATGAGAAAAGTTGGATTCGCTCAAACTGAACAGAGACAAAGAAACAATAAAGTTACAATTTTCTGGGATGATTAATTGAAGTGAAAAATATTGCTTGAGTTGACAGAGCCTTTTATGTTTTTAGCAAGTAAGGCCTTTAAACACATGAATTGCATCGGGGATTAGGAACATGCTCGGATCTTTGCTAAAGCATAGCTTGGAGTTGCTTAGCTTTCCTCCCCTGTATTTGACAAAGTGGAGGGCAAACCTTGCTTCCCTGCTGGTTTGCCTTTGTGTCATTTTAAACATTTGTTTTAAATATTCCCCTAAACACTCTGTATCTGAAGAACCGCAGGCTGTGTGTTTTGTACAAGGGTCTTGTCGATGTTTCCTTTCTTCTGAACTAGCTTTGAAGCAATTGCAAAATGCATGGCTGACTTTTTTTTCCTGCAGCTAACAAAGTCTATCGCAATACCAAGAGCTACCGTGTCAGCTTCAGCCGTCTCAGGAGAATGATAAAAAAGAACCTCCTTCCCCTCCACAACCATGCAGACGGCAAACCAGGCATCAGGACTTTGCTGCTGCGTCTCTGTCACTTGCCAGGGCAGAGAGGACATCTAGGACCAGCTCTGACCCCGCCGTGCACACTGGCATGTTACTTCTTCGCTACAGGAACATCTTCCTTCCTTCTTGCTCAGATATTGCTTCATTAGGTCATAATAGAGCCCATGATACAACGTCCAATGGCTCTAATTATATTCAGTGGTCAAAAGATTGTGCTATACATGTCCTAGCACACTTATTACAATATATATGCACCCATTTGTAAAGATGGTGATATTTGCTTGACATGCCGCTTATTTTGAGATGTTAAAAAATAATCACCTTTCCAGATCTACACATTATAATGTGAGGGATATAATCAAAGGGGAAGCAGCTTCAAAAGGAAAAGGAATCAAAACCCTCTCTGTCACTTCTGACTCTTGCTGACACTCCCCTCTCTAAATTACTGGTTTCAGCCTCATTGTACTCCCTCTGAGGGAGTTTTGAAGTAGAAACTAAGAAACCCTCAAAAGACACCCTTCTGAAAGCACCCAGAAATGGTAGCGATGACTTTTAAGCAGGACTCCACGTCTGAGATTCTACTTGTCTCCACAAATCTAAGGCCCTGTGTGCTATGAAAAGCCCCTCCCCCCATCCTGCTGCAAAACTGGCTTGGAGTGGAGATACACCTCGCTCAGGAGAGGCAAGGTCACTTGGCTGATGGACAAAAGGGAAGCTGTGTCTATTGGACCCAGTTCTGGGATCCACACCAGCTCCTAAACTGCCCACTAAGAGCCTATGACCATCCTGAATGGGAAAGAGGAACCCTCTGCTGGGACCAGTGGGAAGAACTGGGACCTCAGGCAGAAGGCAGGGATGCTTGTCTAGGGGCATTTCTAACTGAAGGGCTTCACGGCAGCTCTTGTGACAGCAAGCGGCAGGGCCTCTGCCTGGAGCTTCTTCTGTGAGAGAACAGCAGCACATCAGAAGCAGCAGCTCATGGTAGCAATACAAAGGTTCATCTCTTCTTGAGCTGAAGGAGGGCCCGTACCACCTCGTCCCAAGCCACAAGTGTATTTGCTCTTTTGTGCACGAGAAGAATGGAGATATCCATGCAGGCAACAAGGCTGCTCTGTTCCTACTTCCACCCACCCAGAGGAATGAGCATCCACCCGCTCACTTGTGAACACTGCCACAGAAATCACGAACAAACATTACATTAATTAACATAATGCTTGTGAAAGGTGCTGAATAGAGCACTCCATGGAGAGGAGATGGCATTGTACGCACACCGTACCCCCACGGCCTCAGTGGGAATGTGCTGTTAATGCCAGTCTGGAAGAACAAGACCATTCAAGCAATACAGTCTCAGAAAGGCCTTCATGGGAATTAATGGTAGTGCTGTCTCTAAAAACCACAGATAAAGCCCGCAGCAGCTCATTCTAGTCTAGGGTGGATAATCTGAATAGAAGGGCTCATCCTCTAAAGCCTGTAGCAGCTTGTCCTAGTCTGGGGTAGATAATCTGAATAGAAGGGCTCATCCTCTGTTCCTATCCCTGACTCGCCCCCGGTGCCTGCTCGCTCAGGAGTTCGTCAAAGCCACTTGCAGCATGATTTCACAAGACAAAACACAATTCCAAAGGCTCGTGAAGAGGTCTGTGTGTGCTCACTGGGGCCAGAGGGGGAAGGCTTTGGAAGACGTATGCCAATCTCAACACCCAAAGGAACCAAGAGGTACAAAAGGTGCCGGGTTGCCCGGGGAGCCGCCAGCCAGGCTGCCCCGGCGCAGCAAAGCGCAGCCCTCCGAGCCTGCTGCACAGCACGTGGCAGGAGAGAACTGCCACCGCCGCCTGGGGCTCCCTGACCCCAGCCCGAAGGTCTGTATCGACTGTGAGCCCAGGGCCAAGAAGTGAGATACGTGGCACTGATCACAAGCTGAACAAGGACTGTAAAGGGTGAAAAGCTCCAAGCCAGGCAAAGGGGGAACTACGAGTAACAGACGGGGCACGCTGGCACACGCACAGCGTTCACCCACTTACACATGTCCCATGGCCCTGCTCTCCTTCAGCGTCCCGGCAAGCCACTGCCTGGAGGAGAAAAAGGAACAGTTTTCTCCTGAATGTATAGTTTAAAGGGAGGCCATGAGGGCTGATCAAAGGTGGAGAATATCTACCCTACCATCTGCCAAACATGTAAGGGCTAATTAAGGCTTGAAAAGCACCGCAAAGCACCAAGCAGGGACTAAGTGTAACTGTGGTAACAATCGCAACTGCTGCTGCATCTGTGAACTTCCTTTTAGCTACCCATTATCTGCAAATCAAACCCACCAATTTAGGCAGAAACAGGCCAATCAAACATACCACCATCAGGTACACAACAGAAACTGCAAGTTTGATCATTAGTAGAGCAGTAAGATTTTTACATCCAACTTGCTGAAGCTTCCATGAGCCACCAAATCCACATGCAAAATTCAACTATGTGAACACTTTGCATCTGCTCATGTTTACAACCCAGGCTTGTCTGGGAATAGCAAGGGTTGGCCACATGTTGTATCGGGCTAGAACGTTGATCCAGGCACTGCTCACACAGCACAGTTGAGCTCCCCCATTAGAAAGAGCCCAGAGAACAGGATTACACTCTTTAGGAGGTAAGATGATCTACCGAGCAAAAGACAAAGTCTTTTGCATCAAAGAATTGCCTTTTATCGGGAGATGATGATATACTATCCTGGGTTTAGCTCTCCTTCAGTCTCTGTGGGAGCTGCACAGAAGACAGTCACGTCAGAGAAAGCCACAACTTCTCATATGGCTTCTCGCAGCCAAGGTCAAAACCTTCAGCTTGAAAGAACCTCTGCTCCATGCTCCGCACCCTGCGGGCAGACAATAGCAAGCTGAGATGCACAGCACCGGGTAGATTTCCCTTAACAGCAACTACATGACTGAGGAGTGAGCAGGGACTGAAGGAAAGGACAAAAATTAGGAAAGGAAAGGGAAGAAGGACAGAACCAGGCTGTGAAGAAAGAAAAATGAAAACCAAAGAGACTGCACAGCACTTGCAAGAGCATCCAGGATATTTTCAATGTGTCCCCCTGGCACCAGAAAACAGATTGTGGTTTTTGCTGTGCTCAGAAAATGGCCTAAGCCTCATGCCATCTTTTCCGCTGCAGTCGAAACAAAAGCCCCGTTACACTCCTTCCAGTGGGAACAGGGGCTGGGGTCTGTAGGCTGCTCTAATAAGGTGTCAGTGACTCACTGACAAGAGAAGAGACAATCGTTAGGCAACAGAGTGACTCACTGGTAACAAAGCACGATTCATTTACCTTCATCCTACCTCAGAGGGGTTGTGTGAAGCAGGATGCAGAACAGCAGACCTGTTCTGCAGAAGGGACAGCGAGTACAGCAGCTTGCATTTCAGGACCTCTCTCCAGAATCTTGTGAAACACCCTTGCATGCTCCCCATACCATTGTCCATTCAGACATTGTCTCTCCAATGTCTATTCAGACAGCTGAACCAAGCCCTCACTCTTCCTTCTGGCTTTTCCAGCTCCATTCCTACAAAGTCCAACTGCTCTCCTACCTGACGGATAACACTCTTCAGGATCAAAGAGCACTCCTTTGTCAAAATCAGTTTTGTGTTAGTTTTGGGTTGGTTTTGTTGGTTTTTTTCTTTCTTTGTTTTGTTGGTTTGGGGATTTTATTTTTTGTGGGAAGTTACTCAGGCTCTTGGAATTTGGCCAAAATGAAATACCTCCTTGGAGTGAGGTATGTACAGGCTCGGGATCTACCTTTTCAAGTCCTTTTGCTACTAGACTTAGCACACAGACCTGCACCTGCTTCTCCCAGCGGCTAAACAAGTGGCCTAACCCCAGGATGTATTCAGCCTCCACAGCTTAGCAAGTGTTTGATTTTCTAGACAAAGTGGAGCAGCTGTGATGGGAGGGATGGAGAGAGTCTCCTTCCTTCACTCCCCTCTTCCCAAAATAGCCAGCTTGGAGTATGACAGGCCAGATATGAGACTTGAAGGGCTCCCAGCTGCAAGTCTGTCCCTTGAGAGTCCTTAAAAAAAGCTGTAAAAGTGATGCTTCAGCAAATGAATAGCTAAGAGTGGGGTCTTTAATAGCCCTCTTCCTCAGGAAGGAGAAATGCCTTTTCCCAATGGCTATGCCTAACTCCCACAGTCACTCTGTCTGGGGAGCCACTAAGCACGATGGCTTGCAGGTGTGTGATCTAGCGTGGCTGCCCTGCCACAAAGCCAAAATAGCACATACATCACGTGCAGCGAGGTAGTCTCCATGTCTCAACTCTCACCAGCTTTACTGCCTAGGTGCAAGGAATAATGATGAATTTAGCGTGTGCCTTTACAATGCTAGAAATGGTGCAAGAATTCCCAAGCAGCAGGTGACAGAAGTATCTTCGCCAGCTTTTCAACACTACCTCCCTGATGTCAGGGTTTAGTTCGCATCAAATTCTTCTTTGTGCCGTATCACCCGTGTTTAGAGAGCCACGTACCCCTGCTGTTGCTATTACACTGCTGTTATGAATTGTCTGCCACGGAGATGGATGGAAGCCCAAACTAACCTCACCAACACACCTATTCAGCAGGCAGTGCTAAAGCACTAGAGCAAGCAAAGAGGTTAAGGAATATTGTCTCCAATGTCATGGAGACTAAGACCCAGGGGACCTGGTCCTGACATTTGGCAAAAAACCCTTATGAAGTTTCTCAGTGAACAGAAACCGAATCCTTCATTTTCAACAAAGCCATTTAAAAAATCTGTACAGTAACGCATTGTGCCAATGCTTAAAATGAACAGCACAAGTCATTAGGAAGCTATCATACTTAATCTTGCCTATAGCAGGACTGTTTAAATGCTACCAAACAGAGAGTTTCAAATAGCTTTTTGCTAACTTTAATAACCAAGTTTACAATTGAAGGCAAGAGCGAAAGGGGGAGGAATTTAGATCAGTGCAATGTAAACCTAGATCAAAAATGAAAGGTCTTGACTCCCACTGTTCTTATGTCAAATCGTATTTGTCAAAACAAAAATTAGTGCTGAAATCTTGTTTGGAATAAAAATTAGGATGCAGTTTTTATGAAACATGATGAACTTGTTAACTGTTGAGGCACAAAAGATTCCAGTTGTTACTGGTTATTTATCTTCACCTCTTGGGGTGCAGGTGACGCAGGGCAAAACAAGAACTGAAAACACTGAGATCCCTTCTTCTGCTTATGCTGGTACCAAAGGCTTCAAAAGATTGAACTGGCTTTGATTAAAATCAGTGCCTTGTTAAAACAGGAGTTTGAAAAACGACCATCTCTGAACGCTGTTTTTCTTGTTCTTTTCGGTTCTTTTTCTCATTGATAGTGCTTGGAGACCAGACTGAACTTTTGACATTTATCCAGAGATTTGTGCGAGAAGCATGGGAGCTGGCTGAGACCACATCACCAGACAGCTTCTGGGTGGTGGCATACTGTCGAATTCTGGGGGAAATCTACACAGAGACTTTCTACACAGCTCAGGATTATCTTGGCAACAAAGTAAACTGTGAAAAATCACTGCACAGTTTCTTGAAAAATCTGCTTTACAGTGACGCTTTGCCAGGTCTCTCTGCGGAGCTCTGGGTCAGGCAGAACAAGTGGTTGGGAGCCTGGAACTCCTGAGATAGGATCTGGGGTTTTGGCCAGAGCTCCCTGCCTGCTCTGGGCCTTAGTTGCTTCTGCCAGCAAAAAAGCAGGAGGCATTTTCCTCCAAGTTTAAAAAGAGAAAGAGTTGAAATAAAGACAACGTGCTCATTAAAGAAATAAAAAGATCTAAAAATCCATATTCAGGGATAGTGCTGCAGCATATTGACCGAAGTTTTAGCCTGTTCTACTCAGTGCCAGGTACAGCAAGACAAGAAACAAGAGGCATCTGCACAGCACACGCTACCCCTCTGACACTAAGCAAACAGCCCCTCGGGTACTGGCCTGTTCCCTCACCAGCTGCTGTCTCGCCACCTCCCTCAATCACATCAGTTTATCTGACCTGGTGTTTCTGTCTCTGTTCATCCCAAGCCCCTTGCGCTAGCCATTCATCTCCCCGCTGCAACGGCATTGCTGGCCATGCAAAAACACTCCCACCAGTTTATTTTTTCCACTTTTCCTTTCAGAATTGTCCCCTAGAACAAAAACCTTGGATGAGGTGTCAGTACTGGAAGATGATTACACTCCAGTTCCAGAAGATATTCTCAAGTAGAAAGACAATCTGTTCACATTACAAGCAGGATCACGCCAGTTGTCAGTGATCTCTAGGACAGGGCTGGTACTATTTGTTCAGCTGACACTAATTAAACAGAAAATCCAAATGAAATAGGAAACAGGTTACAGTCCTTTTCAGGAAGAAAGAAAATTGCTCAGTTAAGTCTTCCCAATTGTCTCATTACAATCCAGTCCTTCAGCTGCCTGCAAATGGTACCTACATGCTGCAGATGAAGTCTGCAAAGCCAACACCACCAGACCTGAGTTACAGCCTTGCCACTGTGTCTTATTTATTGAGGTTTTTGTCTGCGGACCTGATAGCTGTTAACACAGAGTAACTCTATTCCCTTTATTTAAGGTAAACTAAACAAATTACATCTGAGCAACAAGGTAGCAGCAGAAAGAGATAAAGGGGACAAAAAAGTAGTCCAAGAATTAGAAGACATCTATTTCTTTTTTTATCAACACATTCTCCTGGAGACTGAAAAAAAAAAGAAAAAGTCCATTAGCTTTTGAGCAACCTCATTTTTCTCTGCTTTCCAAATAAACCACTGCATCTGCACTTCACAGACGTCATCAGAAAACAGTTCGTATCCAAGGTCATTTTCCCATCTTCTTCCTATTAATCTTCCTCACTCTCCTCTCCAGGTATTGGTCAAAAGGTGACACCCCAAACACTCTCCACCCCACGTGTGCTCCCCTGATGTATGGAGCAGGGAGTGACTGTGCAGAAGGGTAGAACTCACTGAGCCCTTGGCCTCCAGCAGCTCACAGGCGTTTGCCACAGCCAGCTCTGTCCTCCGCTCCCCCGCCAGCCTCAGCCGGGAGCAGCCACGGACGGAGGTCTTGGGGCAACATGCTGGGCACTGTGGTGGCTCCCGGCTCACTAGCAGTGTTAGTTCTGGTTAGCTTCAGATCCTGCCTCTCCCTGCCACTTGTCCTTACCTGTAGCAGGGGCAGCAGACATTGGCAGGGACTGTACCAAGCCCCCACAGATCCCAACAAACCAGCCTCCATCACCCCAAGACACAAACTAGCCTTGATTTCAGTTTATGCTGATGTGCCATGCCTGATCTCTTCCACTTTGTGATTCCTAACAGATTTAGCTCTGGTAGCTGACAGAATGTTGACCCTGCTTTGCAGGCTACCAACTGGCCACTAATCTCTTCAGCTATCAATTATCTGGCCCTGGAGATGCTAATTTTCTTGCAGTACTGGAAGAAACACTTAGTGGATCCATCAGAACCCCATGCATTTTACTAGACGCAGGGCATCACTCAAGACAATGCTGAAGTTACTGCCGCTCTATAAGCTTCATACCTAAATCAACTCAAAACCTAGTCCTATACACTGGAGGGTAGTAGGTAATGTCACACTTGCCCCAGCTAAGGAGAACTCAAAGCGCTGATCATTCCCTGAAAAGATGCTTAGGAACAGGAGAGCAACTAATGCTGGAGCACGTGGCTGGGATGAAGCAGAGCCTACGGGGTACATCAGATCACGCAAGGAGACTAAAACGTAACCCCAGCTTGAAAGAGCCATCTGCCAAACAAGGATGAACCACCTCCTACCTAAAGGCAAAGAATTTTGAAGACTGGCATTAGGGAGATTGCCCAAACATCTGGTCCACAAGATAGCTCAGTCTGTTTTTCCTTGTCAACAGGAGTGATCTTCCAAGTTCACGGGAAGCGATAATGAATCACAGTTCCACCTGCACTACGCAATGGGTGTCAGCATATGTGCTGCACAGTTTCTAGGTAAATCTGGCATCACAGAAGAGCATCTTGAAGTGTTGGCTTTTAGGTTGCTATGATCAAATTTAATACAGAATGTGTTCCAGCTGGGGAAGAAATAGCTTTTTTGGATTACAAACCACTCATGTTTTTCAAATATCAATTTCCCCTGAAGAATTAAGACTATCATTCAAACTGAACTAGCAGTGGCAGCTCTCCCCTGAACAAGTGATGGGTGAGAAAGAAAAAAAGAGAGCTCATGCTCATTTAGGAAAGTGGCAAAGTAGACTGTCTGGAGGAAATCAGGCTGGTGGGAACAGGTTTAGCAATATTCTTATTATGCACTGGAAAAAAAAAAAAAGAAAAGAAAGGTCTTCAGCATAAAAATGAATTGCTTGTCACAGTAACAGCCCTTCAGATAGTTACTTCCTTCAGTGGAAGGGGAGAGAAGATATATGATAAGCACCTATTGCCAACAGATTCTTAAGTATTTAATACTTGGCAGCTGCTCCCCAATTTAATCCTTTTTTCCCCAGTTTCTCCAACCATCTTTCATTATTTAGTGATCCTCCAACAACAGGCACCGTCCCGCCACTGCATGACTCCAGACCTCCTGGAGCTTGAATCAAACTGTTTCTATTTGAAAGTGTCACAGAGGAGGAAGTGGTTTGACTGAGCCTCAGGAACACAATCCTTGATACAGGAGAGATACTGCAAATCCACTCTCTACGTGTATCCAATCCGTTTCCCATGACACACAGATTCTATTTCAGGCAGACTATGTCAGCTATGGAGAGCTCAGCAGAAAATTGAAAGCAATAATCATTCAAATGCTCCTTCGGGAAAGAGGTTTTCTCCTTTGTTTGGGCAACAAGGCTCAGATGTCAGTGAAGCAGAGGTAATTACTTCTGGCAAAGGTAGGTAACTTGACAAGCAAGGAGTAATTCTGGGAGGAACAGGTCAAAAAGGTTAAGCAGATGTCAACAGCAGCAATGCTAGTGGGGCAAAATACTGCTGGTTTCTCCTCTTCTGGATGTTTGAAATTAATTTTAGACTGCTTAAAGGTAACCTGATTATATACTATTTATTGCTCCTCCAAATACCTCCTTGAGGACTTGCATCATTTAATGTGAGGGGTCCCAGCAGGCCTATTAAAACAAACACACACGTCCTGCCTGCAACTGTTATCCATGGTCTTTGAGAGACATAGGAAGCAGTTAATGAGCAGAGACTGCTAATTCATCTTAGAATTCAAAGGAGAGATGCTTCATTGTAATAATCATGAAGAAGATGCCCTTCTATCTTCCAAACACACTTCCCAAAAAGCGGCTGTGGCAGATGTATTATGACAGCACATGCAGCTTGTAACTCTAGATGGCATTTTTCCCTCAGCAGATAAGATATGCTCTGGATGGGCTTTGCAGAACAGACAGTGCATTCCAGTTTGAGTTATAAAACTGCTCATATCCCTGATGTGGTTTTATCTACAGTCCAGACAAGCAAACATCACCTCCCACAGCGTGTTCACAGAAATCATCTGGTCCATAACACAAGCCCAGGTGTCAGAGAAGAATTCAGAGATACAGGAATGAAACTGCTCTTTGCCTCAAAATAAAGCTAATAGGATTAATTTTTCTGTTCAGTATGCAACAGAATGGGAGGTGCTGGGCCTGGACACCTGCTCTCAATCCAGATACTGCCAAGCACTGAAGTTACTGGTCACCGGCTGAACTAAGATACCTAATAATCAACAGTGAAAAAAGTCTAAATACATTTTATGTATTTTGGATGCAATGGGTCAGGAGAATACAAATGGTCCATCACCATGTCCCAGCTGATGAGGAGGAACACATTAAGTCATGATAACTCCATCACTTGGAACCATCTGCCCATATTCTTCCTTTTCTCTCCCATATTGTTCAAGTCACACCAACAAGACCCCAGCTGAAAGCCTCCAAATGCTCTCCAGTATGTTGCTTGACAGGATTAGATATCAAAATAATCTCAGCGAATCAGGAAAAGAGTCTGAAATAACCAGGATGCAATTCAATAAGGATACACAACGTATTTCACCCTGAGGGAAGAACAACGAACCACGAAGCATAAGGAATAAATGGTTAGATAGCACTCTGAAGAAAACGATACCGAGGCTACAGCAGATCAAAAATTCAGCTCCAATTAACAATGTTGTAATGTTGCAAAAAGGAGCCAACCTGACTCCAGCATGGGTAAACAGCACGTGCCACGTGCAAGGCATGGAAGGGCTCTTGCACTCCACTCTGCACTGGCAAAGCCTCCCAGGACACAGAGCCCACTTCAAGAAACATTTGGCTCATCTGAAGACTTCAGAGGGGAGCAGTGGCACTGAGAAGGCCACAGAATGGGACCTACAATTAAAGCTGGAAAGGTCTGGGGCCGCTCAGCCTTGAGGGGAGAAGACTGAAGGGAACTTGGCAACACTTTGCAAAGACACAGAGTGATGCTGCAGAGAGTAAGATGGTAAACCATCCTCCCTATCCACGGGGAGAGGCCAAGAAGTCACAGCTTAACATTCCACAGGAGAGCAAGGTCAGATCCCAGCACAAGCTTTAAAACTGTAAAGCACCAAAGCAGAATGCCTGCGATGAACTTTCCGCCGTAGGGTAGTTTAGGGATGGCTTAAGAAAGGAAGGACTGAACGACCTCTCACTGTTCCTTTTATATTCTGTGATTACTCAGAAAGATGAATGAGAACTGCAGGTCTCCAAAAAGCCTCATGAAGATACCCCTTGGAGATGCACCAAAGTGATTCTGAGGGAAGGAAGTGCTACAAAAAGATACTTTCTGATGGCTCCGTTCCCTGCAAACCCCCAAAGCTACCTTAGTGACAGAGTACATCACAGTTACAATTTTGGATGTACACAGAAGTCAGGAAATTAAAAATGCTTGTTCCCACAGCAACCAGGATGCAGCCTGCCAAGAGAGAAGGAATGTTCTAGCCTAGTTGAAAGGTGTTAATTTTAATGCCTGAAGGCGACTTCCACTTCCAGATGCCTGAAGAAGGCCTCGGTGAAGTCAATGAAAACGCTCGGCTCTCACGTACAGGCAAAACTCGATCCTCAGTTTCTTTGTTCCTGAATTATCTGCTCTTGCTTGCAGAACACAACACAAATTTGACTTTGGAAATTAAGATGAAAGACAATCAAGGCTGCTGTGAGGACCATCACTGGGAATGCTGTGCTCTTGGACCACCCTACACTTTAGTACTCACATAATTTGTGCTTTCCCATCCTCCAGCTCTGTGAAGAAATGATAACCCTATGTAATCATGTATCCAGATAAAAGCACTGTGGCGGGAAATAGGCGTAACTTAGGTGTTCTTAATTGCATGTTTGTATCAGAGCAAGGATATTATGGGTATATTGAAATTCGTAGGGAAACAACCTCTGCCTTTAGAACTTTCTCTTGAAACATCTTCATTTTCCTGCACTGAGGTTTTTCTCCTTTTTTCTTTTGGGAGCTGCATACGAAGTATGTTAGGGTGCAGTAGATTTTTTGAGGATAAAATATCAAAAGAAGGATGAACAACTTTAGTAAGTCCAAAAAAAATCCTCCCTATTTTTCACAATGATGCCTCAAGCAAAGGCTAAGGGATTTTCTTGAACTTCCAAAAAATCCTCTCTAGAGACAAGAACAATCTTGAGAGGCTAAAAGAGAGTATTTTTAAAAAGTTTAAAGGTCTTCAAATGACAAATGCCCACCACAATATTCTGAACACATAGATCCAACCTTGAAACCAGTGACAAATCTGTAAGTTGACATCCTATGGGATGACGTTACTCCTACTGATTAAGTGAGATGAGAGACTTCTCTCATCCCAAAAGGCAGCAGAAATAAAGAGAAAATACTGGAAACAAGTGCCTGGCAAAATTATAGAAAAGGAAATTCTGTAGCAGGAGCCATTTGAAATGTGATCTCCTAAAGGTGAATAGAAAAATGTCAAAGTCTAACACTAATCCAGATGAATATCCAATGAGATACATAATGAAGGTGGCAAGAAACTTAAGCAGTAGCACAAAAAGAGATACGATAAAGCAGTTAAGTTATAAATGTGAAATCTAGCACAGCAAAGCCAGTTCTGAACCTGCCTAATCTCTTCAGAAGTTTCAAGAGCGGAAAAGGAGTGAATTAAAACCCAAGAAGATCAGGTTTTTGCTACACAGTTTATAGCTACCCATCTCCTCTGAATAAACAAGGAAAAGCTAAATACAGAGGGGTAAAGGTAAGAAACCAGAAGTCTCAAGATATTTCCAACATCAAAAGGCATAGCTAACAGCACATTTAAAAAATATTCTTAACTTGCTCTGCTTTTTAATGTAGTTTCTGGTAGCGTATGTCTGCAAGTGGGTTTGCGCCTGCAGCTGAAACTACGTAAAGCATCTGACTGCATGTGGTGGCTAGAAATATATATATAACTGAAAGATATATTCTGACCAAAGCAGAGGTACCTGTGCAGTCGGGTATTCAGCTCTGTATATTCTGTGTTATTATCAAGTCGGCACAGAGGGGGGCCATTAAGATCCTTGGAGAGGATGCTGGATGTTAGTTCAAGCCAGTTGGAAGTGCCAAACCTCCAACTCAGCTTTCGCTGTGGAATTGCCACCACCGCCTTCAGAATCCAGAGAAGAATCAGTGAGCAGTCCAACTACACCCACTCTCAGTTGGCTGCCTTTTAATCACACGCTCAATATCTCTGAAGATTAGACAATTATTTCCGCATAATTAGTGTCCAGAATGAGGCACAAACAACATCCCTAACGGGGTGATTTGGGGGGGGTGGGGTGGGGGCCAGGAGAAAAAACTTAAAGCTCATTGTATTTTGAAATGCAGCCCCCAGAGTCTGAAAAAAGGGGAAAAAAACAGTTACAGCCTGGACTGCTCCCCTGTCTACATGGTAACAGGGCTGCTCGTGCGTGGCTTGCTTCCTCCACACCGCTGTACGTTCTGCTCCTCAGCATCCTGAAAAGAGGTCCCAAAAACCACTCTCTAGTCACAACATCTCAACACAATTTTCTTCCTTTTTCTGCTTTGATTTGCTACTTTAATGGCTGTTTTTCTAATTTTTTTTGTTGTTTCCTTCTCCTCCATTTTGCTGTGCAAAGCAGTTCTGACAAATCCCAAGACACTCTCGTACTTTTAGGCCTCATTAAACTCAAAACTCTGTTCAGGGTCAATGGAAAGTTCATGAAACTCATGAGGAAGCCTGAGATGATTAATGGCTTTTACACTGAGATAATGTGAAGTTTGCCCGGTTTCCTGCTAAAGACAGGCCCAGACCAAACCCTTGCTGTCCAATCTTTGCAGCTGTCCTTCGATCCAAAGGGCTGAATGCAGAGAGACACTGCAACGTGCATAAATGCTTCGCATCTTAGGCCAAGGCTGTTCCCCACTGAATTTTCCAAGTTTGTTTTTTGTTTTCCAAGATGTAAATCTCAGCTGAAGGGAGATGAAACCATTTGGTTCAAATAATTTTTTTTTTTTTTTCAAGAACTGCTGCCACAATGGAGCTATCAGGTCTAGTTCAGCCTCAGAATAAAAGCTCTGACAAGCAAAGGTGTCTGAAGAAGGCCCCAGGCCACTATATGAGACATTAATAATTTTTTTTCTGTTTAAACTTTTTAAATGAGTATTTCAAGCTGACAAGTTACTACCTGTCAGCTGAGCCACTGTAATAAGCTTAAATCTCTCTGTGTGAGGTTTAGGGTTCAGTGGAGCCCTGATGATTGAGCTAATGCTTGAAACGGCACATTTAAAGGAATCACAGAATCATACAATCAGAGAATCATTTAGAAGCCACCGTTCTCAGCATGACCCAAGGTGAGAGCAGAGTGAGAACAGATCTCCTGCAGTATAAATGACAACCCTTGGTGTCTGGAAGGCATGATCTTTGGCACATGGAGAGCAGGGGAATAAAACCCCATAACAGGGATAAATGTCAGCTTTAACATGAATCATGCGACTGGTCTCCAATGAGTTTGATATTTGGGGGATATCCTGATTCACTGCTTCCTGCTGACAGGAAAGAAGTTTATTGCCACAGATTTCAGTGACAGCAAAAGCCAATGTCAACTCAAAATGTCCTTCCTGAAAACAATATTCAACTGGGTAACATTATACATAAAAAAAAAAGATGATGATGCCAGGGAGCAACATCTTCATTACAATATATTTTTCTCTTCAAAGAGCCCATGGAGCCAACAGTCTAATGTCATCTGCAATAGGCAGCAGGAATAATTCCGCATACAAATTCAGAGAGCAATTATTATTATTATTATTAATATTTTAATCACATAAAAAGACACTCCAAGGTTTTGTAATTTTGTGATCACAGGGAAACAGATTCATAGGCAGAACAGAAAAGCTGCACCAAGTGATTGCACAATTGGAGGTTACCATTTCTCTTCTGGTAGTTAGAATGTTGCTAAATTAGTATTTTCATCCAATTACCTTTCCCACGTTAAATGTTCATACATCAACTCCTGTTGCTTCTAATTGAGGTGGGCACATTTCCTGCTTGCTTCATGGTTTCCCTAGCTAAATCACTGATGAAGGAAGCAGGTATTTGGAAAATGTTTGGCTCAACAAGCAAGACTGGATGGCTGAAGGGACTAGCTGCAGGGTGTGGAGCCTTTCGTGTCCAGGGAGGCCCAGCACCTGAGGTGGCGGTCAAAGAGCACTCTAGCTGCTGTTAGAAGTTCCTGTGAAAGCAGCTGGGTGGTGTGAGCCCAGTGGAGAGATGTTACTTGGATCCCCATCCAGAACAGAGACTGGGCAGGTGATAGTGTCACAGTGCAGTGAGAAAGTCCACTAGGATTGCACTGCACCTGCCAGGGAGAAAAAAAACTGAAGGTTTCTGAATCTCAGGACAATCAACTTGGTACGTTCTAGAGGCCTCTCTGTATATATTCATGTGGCCACTACTCTTCTGCCCCAGCCACTTCAAACCCTTTTTTTAATCCCGGAGAGCCAAAGCAGCACTATTTCCAGGCAACCGAGACCAATGACCTGCCTTCAAAACAAACTGTTAGGACAGTTCAGGCCAAAGTCTGAGCTGAGTACACAAACACAGCCTAAGCAGCCACTGATTTTTTCCAAGAACTGACACCCAGCCTGTGCAGATAGCCCTGTGTACTCTGTCACCAAGCAATCAAATGTGGAACAACGTGGAGGGTCCTACATGAGGACGAAGCCTAAATGCCTTACATCTTTTAGATCCAGCTGCTGTCAGATCTTTGCCATCCAGCTCTGGTGACCTGGCTGTGTCCTAGATGTGACAGTTGTCACATGGATTCACATCAGGTGAAGCTACTGAGCTTCACAACGATGCACAAATTCAGCATATGCTGAGAGAAGCAATGGCTGTGACAAGGCAATTCATAATTTTAGGTGTGATTTCAAGTGGGGAGAGAGGAAAAAAGGGGGGGAACCTAGTTAAAGGACTTCTATTTTTATACTAAAATTAATATACTAATGTGAAGTTAGGTGGTGAAAAAAGACTGTCTAACACCACAGCAAGGTTCCATATTTACTTGCTGTCACTGATTTCAGAGCAAATTGGCTCAGGTTATAAGTCAAAGAAGGATTCTTCTGCTGCCAGCACTGCACACTTCAAGAGATATCTGAAAATCAGGCTTCTTACCTTATCATTGTTAAAAGACTGTGCAATCAAAATCTAACTGACAATTCAGCTGATGCATGAGCAGAAATAGATGCCAGCTCACTCTCCCATAGCTAGAGAAACTCTGTAAATCTAACAGGATTTTAAAAACATTTTGTCAGAAAAATAAGTGGCTATGACAGACCCAGGGAGCGGGCAGAATAATAATTCAGCTATCTAATGCTGGATATCACAGTGACAGGTGCATTTCAAGCGCTGCACTACATAATACGGTCGCCCTCTCCAGCAGCCTCACTCCAAGGAATTCAACATGCTTTGCAAACATCCATTAATTTAATGCTCACAACACCAAAAATAGGAATGTTGAGATGCTGGCATAAAAAGGGTTAAAGTAACTAGATCAGCACTGGGAACAGAATACATACCTGTGGATCTCTAGCCTTCCCCTTTAGCCACAAGCCCTGTTGTGTAATTTTTCTCGAATAGTTCTCCTAAGCAAGCATGTTTGGGGCCTGATTCTAACAGTAGCCAGATACTCTGCAGGTCTTTCTTGAGTGAGATTAAGCACAGAGAGAAATTTTGCTGATAATTCTGAAAACTCCACAGCTGTGCAGTCACCCACATTGGAACCTTGTGGTGCAGGTTTTGCTCTAACAGAGATCATCCTTCCACACTAGCAGTATGCTTTGCCCATTTCCATGGCATAATTTCGAGGGAAATCATCACATATCTGAAATGGCTGCAAGTATAAAACATGTTTACCCGACTGGAGGGCATGGGATGGGATGTTTAGCATGGCACATCTTACCACAGGCATCACAGATGAATAAATAAATAATCACCAAAGAACCACAACTAGTGGGTTTAATGAAAGGGCTTTCAAGTTGCAATGATTATAAATGACAGAAATCAGAAGACTTCTGTACCATTAAGCTACATCCACAACATGGGAGAATCTTGATGAAATTGATGCCCTAGGAAGAGGATCTGGGCAGCATCAATCACAGCTAGGAACCTAAGACTAAGTCACCGGATCAAAGCCCACGTGAGTGGGAACGCTGCCTTCCAGGGTATGCAGCAGCCTAGCATTTACTTGGGTAGTGGGTGAGTCTGAACTCTATATGAAGAAGTATGGGAACTGTACAGTTACTCTCCCAGATGCAAGCTGCCACCTTCCAAGGCAGAGGAGAAAGGAGATTAACTGGGGTGGAGATGCAAGAGCTTTTCTGCTTGTCATTTTCCTGCCATCTGGGCAGACACTGGGGAGGGATGCTAGCTCATTGCTGTTAAGAGAAGCAGAATGCTATGTAAGAGCAGAAGGTGAGTGTTTATTTTGTATTTCTACTTTGATTAGAGAGAATATTTGATAAAGAGCAGCTCCCCACTTCCTCCAGGGTGAAGCTGCTAAACTGAAGGCTAGGCTACAAGCAAGCACCACATCCACAACAGGAAAACGTATCACCCTTGAAGAACTTGATTGTTTCTCATGCACACAAAAATACTTGAGAATAGCCCTAAAGAGGTTCCTTCCCTCCTACATGGAAGCAGCTGCAGAAAATCTCAGCTTAATATTGACACCTCCAGCCTGGAGAGTACCCGATTTGCTTCCATTACATCTGTAGTTTGGAATAAGAAGACGCATGATGTGACCAGAGGGGGAATGGGCAACAATGAAGAAGGCAAACAGTGCCCTGTCCTAATTGCTGAAGTCTCCGAAGGCAAGAGGGATAGATGGCTGCAGCAATGGATTGCCTCATGCTTCTGTTCTTTACCAGCCACAGTTAAAAGGAGGAAAAGCCTATTAAGAGGCTGAAATGTACCATGTAGCTTCTTTTCTGCAATTGCCTGCAAATCCTTGGGCTCCAAAGCATTTTCCTTGAGAGTGCTCACAGGCACGCTACAAACAAGCACAAGTACTGCCAATTGTTTTAGCATGACAAATACATTTAAAAGCTTTCAGTATTTTTGTCTGTTCATAGGCACGCTCCTTGAGGAATTTTGACAAGCTTGCTAGAACGGAAAAGTTGCAAAGTGCTTAACTTAGTGCTGAAGTTAAGGCAGATTCTCAAGTAAGAAACCCGCGTATTCGTGGGTTGTTTGAAGATGAAGGCAAAGGACAAACCAACCCAAATCACTGCTCCCGACAAAGCGAGACTGGGCAAAAGCAGTGGCTGGTCACACACAGCTTGTGCTAGTTCAAGGCACACTGCCAAAACTGCTGGGTTATCCTCCAGATACCACAGCAATCGTCAACGCAGCTTCCATGCAACTCACAGTATTGCACAACCAGATGTGAGTTAACTCTCCTGGTACTTCTGCAGGAACTTAAGAGGCACACCTGAGGCAATAAAAGGACTTGATGGCGGCACCAGAAGCAGAACACCAAGGTTTCTCCCCGTGCTATGGCTAAATTAAAAGCCAGCCCTTCCTCTGCCATCATCATCAGGGCCACCTGCCCTTGCAGTCCAGAGGCCAAATGGGGCTGCTGCTCTTCAAGGTTCTGGCCACCCTAGAAGACATGTGATGCTATTTCCAGCTTTGAGCCTTCATTTTCACACACATCTAATAGCTCCCTAAAGCTAATGAGGCCAGCGTAGGAGGCTGTACTCAGTCTCCACACAAAGCAGTAGATCTTCACATTATAGTCTGAAAGATCACACCCATGTCATGAACCTGATGTAGGGGACTGGGGCACCTAGAGAGTTGCAGAAACAGGAATGGCAGCGTTTCTTCAAACTGTATTAGTCCAGTCCCTTTGCCCTGAGGAAATAAAGGCCACAGATAATTTGCCCACTAAATAAAACTCTATTCTACCCTAATCTGGGACAGGGACTCTGGGAGATAATCTCTGCAAAAGAGACTCCCGTAGAAAGAAGCCAAGAGACCTCTGTACAAAAAGTATTCCCCCAAGGACGGGTGGGAAAGGGCTGCTAAAGCAGATTCTGCTGGCCTTCTCACCACGGCACAACCTGTGCAGGCAAGGCCAAGCCAGGGCAGAATGAGAAGAACAGTGAACCGCTTTGAGGGCAACTGAGGAAAAAGACAATTTATATCCCAAAAAGTCAAGTATCCCACCAGAATGAGTAGGGAAATGAACAGCACTGAAATTATGTAAGTGGCTCACAGGAAAAAAAAGGTGATCTGCTAAAAAGTGAAATTATACAAGCCAGTAAGCACATAGCATAAAGAGCCTTTAATATTGATTCACTTACTCAATATTTCATGGAATTCACATCTTGCTCAACAGTGGAGCAACGAGAGAAAATGCTCTGTTTGGTCAGGTCCTGATGTCTACAAGCTTAGACAAATAGCAGCATTGTCAGGTTTGGACTGACTTCATGTTTTAGTAAAGACACTGGTTTCAGCACTGTTCCCAGAGACGTCTGGTGCTAGATCTGTACAGAGGTGATACAGGCTGGGCATTGAGAAATGCTGTAGGAATGAGATTCCGAGCAATGGGATATGGATAGGTAGCCCCTAGGAGCTGTGCTGAAAGTCTTGCTTCGTAACAGTGGAAAGAGCAAAGAGGCCAAAGCTGTTACAGATACCTCACTGCATTGCAGAGAAAGGAACTGATGTGGACATGTGATCTTTAAAAAATTCAATGAAATTGCAGTAAAATTGATTCAGAACTCACCAAACATATTACCGATGTGGCCGTTCTTAGTTAGCGGTCGCAGTTCATTTTTCCCGAGTGCGTATTGTTTGTAGTTATCCCAAGCAAATTTCATCATCTGTAAAAAGAAAAATTGAATTAAAGCACTTAACAGAACTGAAAGTTTTCTGAACATCAGGTCTGGGAACAAATGGGAGTTTCCCGTTCGCAGCTAAACCTGGCAACCAATGGCCTGTTAATTATAAAATCTTAATTCACACTGAATGCTCCTGGTGTGGAACTTGGGACTGGGACATTTCAGAAGTAAGTACCACAGTATCCAACACAGCGAGAGTCCACTTTTTCCCTGATCTGTGTGAACCAAGTACGAATTTTAGAAAGGTGTCTCCATCTCTGAATTTCTGACCTTTTTCACAGAGTATCAGTATTTCACAATGGTAATGAAAACGGGCTTAAAAATGTAAGGCCAAAGCTGATACGTCCCTAAGTATAGCGATGTTATGTTCCAGGTTTTCACATTTCTTTATGATAGTGAAAATGTAACTTGATCAAACTGCAAAACCATCTACTACGTGTCCACCTTGCAGCAGTTACACGCACAACTTTGGCAACGCAGCACCACGGAGGTACACAACGCACTTAACACTGTGGTGAGCAAAGGAAGAAATTGGTCTTTGTTTAAGGACTGCACAGAAGTTTTCTTTCTATTAATGAACAGAATACATTTATAAAGGAGAAAAGGGAAATCCATTGCATTTTGGTATCTTGCTATCCAAACTCAAACGTGCCCTCTTGAAAGAACACTGCAGATGGGCTGGGTGATTTCTGAGAAACACCCTCCAACTCAAACAATTCCTTTTGGGACATTTGAACTGTCCTGCCCAGGCTCAGCACATTAACCTTTCCCGGAGGACTGCAAGGCAGTGTGTTTGTGCAAGTTCCAAAACACACACACACACATATACACCAGCACAGCTTTTTCTGTCCTCCCGCCCCTTTGGCTCCAGCTGGCAGGAAAAATTAAACCTGCAAGTATCCTCTCCTCAGCTAGGAAAGACTAGGACTTGTCAGCTTCTAAAGAGTGCCTTAAATAAAGCTCCCTTTTATAATCCACACAGGCTGGCTCTGAGCAGTTTCAGCCCCAGCATCGGAGTGACCTGTACATTCTTTGATTCAATCCCTGGAAAAAAAGTCAGATAACAAAGGGAAAGAAGGCAGCTTCAGAGAATCAACAATATTCTCCACCGCCGCTCAACAAAGATAGAAGTCTTCTAAAACGCTTCACTCAAAACAAGACATTTCAGAGAAAATGACAGTTTAAAACAAATCATTCCTCCACAGAGTGCCTCCGTCTAGTGTCTGCAACAGCATTTACAGCTCTATTTTGGGATCAGAATATGCAGGTTACTTTGGTCTGAAATTCCTACTGTTATTTCAGTTCTTACTTTTGTCCTTCCCTCCAGCTGTGCGTTTCACAAACCTAACATTGCAAGCCTCTGGCACTATCCTCCTTAATTAGCACACATACACAAAAAGCCACATCACCAGATTTCCCCCCCTCCCCTTTTTAAACATCAAGCTTCCAAAGTAAAGTTTCACCAAGCTAGAGAATAAACATTTACTGAACTGATTGACAACATTCAGACTCCACCACCACCAGAAGAAGGAACGTTGGACAAACAAATAAAGTCAACTTGGGTTTTAAAAACTCAGTGTGGGATCCATTAGTCACTGGAGCACTCTGCTCCGAGAAAACTAAATAATGACCGAGGTGGGGGGGGAAGAAGAAGAAACCCTTCACAAAATTCAGTCAAACATGCCTCAGTCATATGACTCAGGGTGTTCATTTCATTTTTGCTAAGTCTCTGGGGTTTTGTAAGCGGCAGCATTATTCTAAATGGGAAATTCTCATACTGCTTTAACGTAACAGGGCAAATCTTTGAGGAACTCTACACTCTCTCTGATGGTACCGAGAAAATGCTTTTATGTCTCAGAGCTTGATCCTGAAGTTTACTGCATGAAAGATGCTGTTTCCATAAAGCCAGCTTTCCCACAGTGAGCCACAGGGCTTGTGCACCGAAAAGGAAACAGCTAAGCGATCTGCTTGGTTCACTTCTCTTCTAAATCAGAGCTGAGGAAGGAGGACCCACCCTTCTGGCACATAGAGAGCCTAGACATGGAGAGGATGTGGAAATTTTTTTGTTGCACAAAACTCCTAACGCTGTAATTCTGAATCCGCCTCATTTTAAGCTGAGTATGAAATTTGAAGTTATTTCCTTCCCTCAACCTTTTTAACCCCTCCATTCCAGAAGGTCTGAAGTTTCTTCTTCAAAGTACGTGAGAAACCAAGGCACCTCCACCACACTGGTGCAGATGGCTCTCTGGGATCCAGAGCTCACTGACACTCCATCACAGGCAAGAAAACTACCCCATGCTTCCCTTCAACTGCCATTTATCCAAGGGAGATCTCCTTCTTTCCTTCTCTCTTCTCACACAGGGAGGGACTGCATGAGGCCTGCTGACAGACTCTCCAAAGTGACTCACAAGTGCTATTTGAATAAATACATCTATTCTTAATTTGCCTCTTCAAGCATTTAAGCTGCATTTGTCACGGTGTTGCAAAAAGTTCCACTACAAAATGATTTCTTGAGCTGTGTTGGCTGCAGTGTCTTAAAACTCTCCTTCTCTGTTCTGTCCTGAGCCGATAATCAGGCAGACAGAGGATGGATGAGATTGGATACGCTGCCTCGTCATACTAAAGCGTTGTCAGCTTTCCTTTACATGAACAAAATTTTGCTCACTGCTTTTAAACCCTGTATATTTGGGAGGCAAGATGCATAATGAGGTACCCTTTCATTTTCCAAGATCAAGCTTTCCTCCCTTAATGACGGGTCCAAAAGCAGCAACTGGAAAAGTTTAAAAGCCAAAAGCATCTGTGCCATTCTGCCCATTCTGGCTTTCTGCAGCTGTCTTCCAATCCAAATTTAGCAGTTCAACTTCTAAACCACTAAAGAGATTCATCAAGTTTCTAAAAGTGGGGACTCCACATTTATATCCCGTATGGAGGACTGAAATGGAGCTTTCAGAAACTTCCTCTGACAGAGGTTCCAAATACCAGGCTGAAATGGAAGGGGATGGAGCAGAGAGGTGCAAAATGGAAATTTGCATAGCGAGGAGTTTTAAGTCAGCTTTCTGATGAGACGCCAAGGTTAGAAGTGAGTATTTTATGCCATTCTAGTCATGACAGATCACAATACGTCAGCATTAACATTATGCCACTTTAGATTTGAAAAATGGCACCAGAACCACAAAAATTATGGAAATAGATCCATAATTTTAGATTTTGTTCTTACTAGTGTGCCATCTGCCATCTAATAGCCAATTATCTATTTGGCCCTGAAATTCTAATCACCCTGGCTTTCAGCTGATTTATAGGAAAGACTTCCAAATTTATAATTGAATTTGTCAGATTGCTCTTTCTTTTCTATAATCTGTAAGTCACTTCTTACTTTCAAGAGTTTCAGCTACCCAGCTAGATGATTATTTATTAAAATCAACTACAAGTAACTAAACTGAGTTCTGAAAACACGCACTATCAGTTTCATCATTTAGGCCATTACCTTTTCTTGTGCTCTGCTCCATCCAAATCCAAAAAAAGATCTTGCTCTCAAGCCCGTATATATTTCAGATGGGCAGCAGCCTGCAGCCACTCAGAGCCAGGCACTAAGAGCAAAATCCCGCACAAAGCTATTTGCTGGTTCAGGGTCTTCAACTATGCCTTTGCAGGTTCACAACGCTGTGGTATTTAGATTGTAAAAAAGTGATGTAGAACAAGGCTAGGTTAAAACTGCTTTCAGTGCATTTTTTTTTTTTATTTAATGTACAGAAAGATTTTTATTTAGAAGTCAGCTTTATAAATAATCTCCTTTAAAATACTGGGCCAAACACTAAGTGCTTGTGTCCCCTCTAATACTGCAGCAGGAAATCCTACAAGTATTTAATGTTTTCACTGATGCCCCAAGCTTCTCCATCTGCTCAACGTGACCTGTGCATCACAACAGCCCCTGCACCACTACCACGCCTTTGCCCGTTCTCTCATTTCCATTTGCTCTTGTCATGTTTCAACTCAACAAGAATTTCTACGTTTTCCAAGATCAAATACGCCAAACCACACAATAAAAATCACCACTCCAGACTGAGTAAATAAAAGCCACAAGAAAGTTGGTAACACTCACCCTCTGCACATCCTACGTGACACACTACAGGAGGGCACCACTGCTCCTCGCTCTGGTGGTGCTTTTTGGATGCCACCCAGGCTGTAACACCGGCGGCATCAAACAGCTGGGATTTACAATTTCTGTCCACAGGTACTACAGTCTTGATTTTTGGAGTGCTGCCACTTTACTGATTTTCAGGGAACCTGAGGTTACGGACAAATCAGACTCCAGAGGAAAGGCAGTCAGGAAGAATTAAGGAAAAAAAAATGCATTTAACAAATTCTGTGATCCAGGAAACGCAGAAACAGGGTTCAGGATAAAAAATGGACCAAGGAAGTGTTTTCATTCTGAAGAGATGCGCAAATCTGATGTTCTTCAACATAGGTAATAACTAAACCACTGAAATTCCCTGGATTTATGTACTTGCAAAAGGCAGAGAGTTGAGAGAAAAAAAAGAAAAAGAAAAAAGAAAAAAAAAATCCCCCACACTATCATTTGCCCTCCTTTTGTTACCAGGGAAGATTTCAAAATGCAGAGCATTCCCAAACAGCTATTTGATCAGTTTTATCCATCTAGGCTGGGATAATTAGTAAATGCTTAAAAGATGAAATCTAAATATACCAACCAATCAGCCCCTTTCAAGAACTTCCAAGGAACATCACACATAGCCATTATCTTCAGAAGATAACCATTTCTGTGGCTTTTTAGCCTCCTTTCTTCAACTCCCCTTCAGATATTTAACTATTGAACTATCTAAGAAACTCCAGGATTGGGTTAAAAAAAAAAAAAAAAAGGTGATGAGTGGGTGTAATTTTTATGATTTTTTTCCCTGTTGTATTTCTTACTTGGTTTTTCCCACCACGAATTACCAGACAGGTTTCTCTTCCTTTATCTACAGTTGGAGGAAGATTATTTGTCATACCAGTTGCAAAACCAGGACCTGTTCTTTCCCATCTCTGACCTTCTTGCTACCCCAAAATAGCCCTGTTCTAGTTTGGATTTTTAACCTGCAATATAATGCCATATATTTTCCCCAGCTGTGTAAAAAATCATTTGCCAGATGACAAGATGCACAGAAGAAGAGGAACCAACTGTCAGTCTTAAAGACAGAAGAAAAAGCCTGCCTGTAACACAACAGGATAAGCCATTTATATTTGGAATAATGGGTGGTATTTTTTTCTAATCAGACTTGCATACACTTGTATAAGTCAGGATTAACTGCGGGAAAGGTAATGAAATAGTACCGTGTTTATTATCTGTTGCTGGTTTTAATATTGTCACATAGAGACATAAATATCCATACAAACACCATGGCAGAATGTTATAAAAAGGCTAGAATTTATTTGAAAAACTTGAGTATAAAAGGAGCAACTTCTCAGGCTACATTTTTGGGACACTGTCCTTAGGAATGTTTAACGTAATGGCAAAATAATAACAAAAAACCTGCGTGTTAACTCCAGTTGATTGAAAGGTTCCATTTAGGCGGACACCAATATCCACAAGCTTTCACTCCATGGGTTTAAAAGCCTGTAACTTGCAGAACAGACAGTGCTTCAGTACATGAAAGACGTTACCAAGCAACCCACAGAAACGGACACCGACATTGATAATCCATTCTAAAGTAATTACATTTTATAATTAAAGATTACAGTAAATCCAATAGATCCCAACAGCAACTTGAGCAATTTAGAGACACACTAGCTAACCTGCTTGCTTTCTAGCATCCATGTTAGCTTCCGCCTTTGAATAAAACATTAGAGCGAATTGCAGAGATTTTCATTTAACAGGCCTTCAAACAACAGCTAACCATTACGGAGTCTCACCTTGGTAAGCGTTAATCTAACGTCCCCTCATTTCTATAACTTTTAAATAAAGTATCATTCTTTTAACTGATGGTAAAGGGGCGATTGCACGTAAAACCTGAGCCCATTACTACCAAATGAAAGACCTGGCAAACCCAAGGGAAGACAATCTCACCGAGGTATTTCCCCTCTGCTTTCCATTCCCGACCCTTCTCACACATCCCGTGGGCAAGTCCCACCACCACGTACCTCACCTTACCCCTCCACAACACAGACCTCATCCTTTTCTTCTAAGAGCACTAGGCATAACCAAGAGAAATAACTAATGTGTATTATTGAACAGCGTGGGACTGGGTTCACTCAGTGAATTTGTGCTCAATATTATTTCGCCCATCGATCTTGAGGAGCCGGGATCATTTTGCAGGAGAAGGCAGCGGCAGATTCAGTGTCAAAACTCAACACCTGTCTGCACGTACCTGGCATCACTGATGATGATATGGCAGCAAAACGTGCGTGGACCTGGGCAAAGTCCCTAACTCAGGAGAGTATAAAATTCTCTGCTGCAGCTGCACCATCACAGTAACAGACCTCTCAGTCAAAGGGTGCTGTGTGCAAGCGAGCACTGGGATTATGCACAACTGTACCAGGGCAGGAGGTTGAGCAGCCTCCCAGATAACACAAAACTGATTGCTGTCACAAACCCACTTCCTCAAAAGCAAATTTCTGCAAATACACCCTTTGGAATGACGCCCAAAGTTCAGGAAAGCCTCAGGTCTTTGGCAGCTGCCTTTGCCACGGTCCTACTCAATGTTTCCTTAAACCCAAGATAAAGGTTTGTTTTTCCAAAGCACCAGCCTGAGTACACAACCCCTCCCATGTGCTCCAGCTTTTTCTAACGGATTTTAACACAAAATTTCAAACCTTGTCAGCCCACTGACTGTAAATACATCAGGTGATTGTTTAGTGTTAGAAGATAGATAGATACTGTGAATTACTTGCTACATGGCGCTTTATCTAGAAGTAAATATAATGGTAATTCAAGCAACAGGCAAGTGGGCCTTAGCTTCAGTATTTCTGGCAGTCTTGTTTTCAAACTTGCATGGGTGGTTTTTTATCACATCAGTTACTATCACAGCTCGTTCTCTCCCGCACAATAGCCAAAGACACAGCAGACCATTGCTCAAAACCTGATATCCATCACTGGAAGTAATGGAGGAATTCTTTATGAAGTTAGAAGAAATCACCTTCCACCAAGTTGCAATACAAAAAAAAAAAAAAAAAAAAAAAAAAAAAAAAAAGGTTCAAACTTCTGCTTGCTGTTCCCAGACAGGCAGTCCAGCTGAGTAAAGGAGAGCTATTCAGCTCAGATCTGCAGAGGTAAGCACTCTCTCCCTACCACAATCAGGAAAAAAGCAGGACTAGAAGCCCGATTTGCACTCGGGGAACACAAAAAACCCCCAGCACAGAGCAGTCCAAGGTCGTTAGTGTTAGTGACAAGGACAGAAATAGAACTCCAGAGTCTCCCTGCCTCACAGCCCCTGCTAGGAAAGCTGAATGGGAGAAAGAACAGCTCAAAACACAATTAAACTAACTCCTAATTAAATTCCTAATGCAACTAGATTTAACCATGTTGGGGGGGGGAATTAAAAAAAATCCTTCGATAGGACTATCTCAGGCATTAAGACCCAGCTGGATCCAGCTGCATCTAAATCAGGAAACATGTCAGCAAGAGCAGTTGATTTTGCAGTTAGTTCCTTAATGAGATGCTAGACTGTGAGAGGACGACAATGGTTTGAGAACAAATTTGCAAGTCTAGACCAAAGCACAGGGTGATTTAGTAGAGAGATGAGCAAAGCTGTAGTCTCGTCTCCTTTGCTTCCGAGAATCAAAGCTTGTGGAAAATTCTAATAAAAATAACAAGGTATTTGTGTTCTTGACCACCCTAATGCTGTCAGCTTTGTGTTCCCTCCAAGCCCCTATAACTGATGAAACACACGATATTCCAGAGCATGACCAAAGCTGATGCTGTACAACAAGGCCTGCAATAAAAACGATGAAGATTCTGTTTGTCCTAAGCTTGTTACATCTAACTGCTATTCAAGCACTTGCTGTCATGAGGTTTAGAGAACTGGCACAAAAAGGCAATCCATGATGTCCAGAGGAACTGACCCTATTAAATTTGAGGGATGATTTCTTCCATAGATGGATACTCAAAAGGTAATTTGGCATGCTGTGAAAAAATTGGGGTCAATGTCAAAGAGCAAATCTAACTATAGCTTGTGTGATACAGATGAAAGTGAAGATGTTGTGCCAGCAAACATACAGAAAGCAAATAGTGAGATACAGGAAAGATTAAAAATTGAAGAGAGGACACTTCAAGAAAGATGAGCTTAAAACCATAGTAATAATTCTGATCTCCCTTGTTATTACCACAGAATGCAGAAGTAGCTCTTTCAGTAGCATCTGTAAGTATGAGGAAATCAGAAAAGAAATGTAAGGTCCCTATACAACACTGGGTTGGTTTTTTTTTATTACTGTGCAGAATTTGAACTCAGCCCTCGTTTACCACTTCCACGTGTTCATATTTCCCCCAAAACAGATCTCTTAGAAGGAAGTGTAACTTGTGAGAATATATCTGTAGCACTTAAAAGTGCTTTCAAAGTAGAAGATGGCAGAATATGTTCAAGTAACAATGGAAGACAGGAAATCCATCTCTTTTTGTAAAACATTGGAATATTAGATAATTATTATAATAATAGATACTCAGAAGTATTAAAATATACCTATGAAATACATCACACTGTGCTATATTTTAGCATGATGCTAGCTAGTTTCACATATTATTGTATGTGCTGCACTTTAGAAGTGAAAAGGTACCATATATCCAAATACATATATACAGATTTTCATGCACAAAGGGGCATATCAAGCAAATATTTTCCCCAACACTACTGCGATGTCACAAATCATTACCTTTACATACTAACGTAATGGTTCACTTCACAAGATTACTTTTGCTAACAAAGTTGCATATTAGGAGATGTCAGTCAAACACGCAACAATTTTTTCTACAGCTACTGCCAGGGGTTGCCTGCACAAAGGACGGCAGGCGGACCCAGAGAGCAAGCAATACACTTTGTGTGACACTATTATTTGGATTTTTCAAGTCCTTTTAAGTCTAGGTTGGACAATCTGGTAATGGCTTTTCTTAGTGACTACTATTTCATCCCAGCATGCTTTGAGGAAAGAAAGCGGAAAAAAATTACTTGCCTAGTAATTGTGCTTCTTCAAATGTCACCTCAGAGTCCCCCTCCTGAGCTTTGTGCCTGCAGCATAAATCATGCAGGAAATTCCCCTAGCTCTTAAGATTTTGGGCACTGTGACACACCTATAGGCTGCCTTGAGGGCTCTTCCATTTCAACTACATCCCTTCAAGCATGTACCGCACAGTCTTCACAAATCCCTAACTACACACAGACTACAAATTCTCCTTAAAAGTGACCAACATTCCAGGTGAGTGATGTACAACAATCAAACACCCAGGCCAGAATCCATCAGCTCCTCGCCATAGTATTCTCCTGGTAAAAGGGAAGGGGGATGGAAACACAAACACTAAGCAAGATTGTTTTTCCAGACCTGCATTATGACAAGGTAAGTCATTTTCTCTTTCCCTGAAGATACCATCTGCACAGGATTCTCATTTCTGGAGAGCCAGAGCCCAGGGGGATGCTCTAAAAGAAGCTGTAGTGATAACTAACCAAAAATGGGTTGACTGCAAGGCAAAAAAAAAAAAAAAAAAAAGCGTGGGGACGTTTTTCTTTTCTTTTTCAAAGAAAGTAATGAAAAGAAAAAAAGTCTCTAGAACATATTAGGCCTACCTGTTTGATAGCCTGTGGGACAGACATCAAACAGATCAATTATGAAAAGAAACAAAACAGAGAAGATATGAGGCTTTGTACTCCTCAGCCTTGGATGTGGGACCATGGCAGGAATACTCTGTGGGTATGGAAGTGAACGACTAAACAGGGACCAGAGCCTCTGTCTGTAAATCTGCCACAGCACCATCCTGCGACAAGTAAATAAAACCTCCCTTGCCCAGAGCAGAAATCCTGACAGTCACCATGAAGCACCATCATGGAAATTACGATGTACCAGAAGGCTGGGGTTCTGTAAAGTTCTGAATCCAGCAGCCCAAGCTGGACAGCTGAAGAACTCTAGTTCAACCAAAGAAACACCTCCAAAGCATTTTCAGACATAAAAAGTGAAGACCACCCTTACAATCAGCCAGATCCTCCTCTC
Organism: Falco biarmicus; assembly: GCF_023638135.1. NCBI lineage: Eukaryota > Metazoa > Chordata > Aves > Falconiformes > Falconidae > Falco > Falco biarmicus. The sequence goes on from NC_079290.1 coordinate 115,695,689, forward strand.
CTGGGAAGAAGAGATTTCTCAGGACACCGCAAAATCCTCTGGAACATGAGTGACTTGGAGCTGCTAAGTCAGTCTGGGGAGCCAGGTGGATAGACTTGAACGCTTCATACCATGGCTTGAGGTACAACCTTGGCTAATGACAACCTAAACAGATCGAACAGGGCTCTGTTAGGCCCTTAAACCTGGAAAAAGGAATCACAGCTCTGAATATGTACGATACAAAAGGAGTCCTTTTCTTTGGAAGAAAAACTTAGCACAGTCACAGGTTCCCTCAGTGACTCAATACACACGTCTAACTTGTTCCATTTCAGGACCACACATCTGATCTGCCTCTTTCTTCCCAGCACCAGCAAACTGTGAATTGCTTTTGACACATGGATGGCTCAAGGGCCCAAAAAGCAGTCATAAGCAGATGGGATGACTGAAGGAAGGAAAGAAAGAAAAAAAATGTAAATACAGGCCAAGTGTTACCCTGCATCGCTCCTGTTTTGCACTGTGAGAACGGACTTAGGGAACAGAATAAACATCTGTTTGGAAGCTGTCTTTGTCTCAGTCCAAATGCTGGAACAGGAGAAAAGAGGGAAGCTGAGAACTGCCAGTACACCTTGTGCTTTATCTCACACTTGGATGGCTTAACAGGAGAGATCTGGGAGGATGAGTTTAGTTTAATGATTTCTTGCTGGTTCACCTGCTCCCCATCTGTCTTTGTAGTCTTTGCTCAGAGGGACAGATGGGAGCATTGCTGTCCTCTCCCTCCTCTTCCCTTTCAAGAGTTACTTGTGATTTGAACTTCTGAAGAGAGGAACACAGCAATTCTCAAGCATTAAGAAGTCAGGACAGATTAATCCAATAATTTATCAAAGGTAATAGCTAATAACAGACACAAGAAACTTGCTCACAGCCTCCCTAGAGCTTCATGTCAGAGTTGTCACCTTACAAAAGTGTTACAAGAAATTCTTGGACCACAGCAGCAAATTTATTAGCCAGAGGCTGATAAACTCTTCCAAGAGTCCCACAGTCAACAATAAATCATACAAATCAGGTGGCAAATACTGTATCTTTAATAAAAATGAAGTTGGTAGAGTGGTTGTTAGAACAATGTTAGAATTCAGCTGGCAGGATGACGGGGACTCGCTTTCATTTAGCCTGACCTCCCATCATGAGAGGGACCAGGGCTTGGCCCTGGCATCATTCCAGCACTGCACTAGACAGTCATCACACGACAATGATTAATGAACTGCTGAACGAATAAAGCAAGAAATGGCAAGTTAGGGGATCTGGGTAATAAACTAAAGAAAAGAATCATAAAGATTCATCAAAATTAGAGACAGAAGGCACCTCCTAGGTCACAGACTTCATGTCCCTGTCAACGTAGGAGTGGCTCCAACAGTACTGCTCTGGCTGTGCTTCCTTTCCAGACCTAAGGAACAAACGTCAGCTCTGTTCCACTTACCCATTTTCACCCTAATATTCAACACTAACTTTAATTAAGTCTTTGAAATCCAGAAATGAAAGAAGCAGAAGAGAAGACAGCTGTCTTCAGCTTTATCCTACAGCAGCAAAGGAGCTGCCTTTCAAAAAAACAATCTTTGGAAATTATTGTACTGTTCATCCACTGATGAGAGCGGGCAGATCTGCACCCAGCAGCAACAATGTTCTGTTTGTTGTTAGGGCTCACTAACATGCACAACACAGGTCTGATAGGTAAGACAATCAAATACAACTATGGTGTTTCAGGACTGAGGAATCCTAACATGGTCTCAGTACTGGCGGAAGACTTTCAAGAAAGCCAAAACAGCACCAGAAACGAGCCAAGGATTTTTCTGGGCTCATCTAGCACAATGCTGAATTGCCAACATAAATGTGCGTCCTTCCTAGGTAACTCCAGAAAAAAATGGAGGCTCAGATGGAAGAGCCAGAAACATCCCATTTCTACTGGAAATATTTTATTGCTGGCTAACCCAGACAGCAGGAGAGTTTGAGGATGGATAAAATGTGATTGCATTATAATTATCTTTTGTTACTTTGCAAAGTACATGGTTATGCACTTTCTTTACTGCCCAGGGAAATCATGTTAACACAATTAGAGCAAGAACCCTGTTTTAAACACAGTGTGCTCAGATGTTACTAACATGGCTCCAATTCTCAGTGCAGACAGTCTTCAGAGCCATCTTGCTCTGTAAATCAGTGGGAGTTCTGTCACCGACTTCCTCTGAAGCAAATACCAGCTCTTAGAGTAGAGACATTCTCTAGGATATACTGAACATACAGCTTCACTGTATATCATCACCCTGTGCAAGTGCTGTTGGCACGATGAGATGCTGCAGAATTTCTAAGACTCTTGCATTTATTATTCTTTGCAGCCTTACTCTTAGGATATCGTTCTACCCACTAATAAACTAGGAGAGAGAGAAATATTACATCAGCTCCATGGCCATGCAATGGAAGTGTTGGAGGCCAGATTAGAAACTAGTAAATTCCTGGCTCTTGCTCAATCACAACCATCAGAACAATTAGCTCAAATAAGCCCAAGAACTGTTTTCTGCTCTGCTGTCATCTGCCCATCCTCCCCGGTAACTTCTGAGCTGGAGAACCTCAATCGGCTTTAACAGAGGGGAAAGGCCACAGAGAAATTACAGTTCAGTGCAAATTGCCAGCAGACTGGTGGAGAGACCCACGGAGTGCTCCACTAAAGGCAGAGGAGCAGCACAAGCTCCCGCTCTGTCGAGCCACAGCCCGCTGGGCAGCAGACAGCTATGTGTACCAAGCACCCAGAGCTGGATCGCTGCCTCTGGCCCACGCAGCCGAGAGGGAACACTGGAAAGAGCAACAGACACCACGGGGCAGGGTGGGTGACACCCAAGGAACTACAAACACAAGGATGGAGAAAGTACAAACTGCTCGAGGGCTGTCTAAGGACGCATGGGGGTTCCAGCTCACAGGACTCCTGTTCCTAGAAAATCAGGTCCCGTTACCTTTCTGCTATGGGAAGAAGTAAGCCTTAAGAGCACACTTTCCTTTTTCAAGCACCGTCGAGATCTCTCCCTTGATTCTAGTACGCAGCAGATACACACATGAGGGACTCTGCATCTTTGCTGTCAAGATAAGTAGATGCTAAAAAGGAAGCACTAAAGTCACTTCAGTTTAGTGCAACCTTTAGCCATTACTTCTGCTCCAGCGTCCTCCCAGGGAACACTGAAGTGCCTGAGAGGAAACAGTTTTGCTGCATATTACCTTGCTGGATTAGGAATTAAAAAAATTGTGCCCGTTTTAGAGAGGTACATACTGGATCCATACAGATTAATCTGCCATCGGGAACAGAACCCAGGACCCAGTGTCCTGTTCTAATTAACAGTAGATGCTCTGCCCCCTTTAGTAAGAGTACAAATGAGTAACATCCCTGTCCCATAAACAGAGGATGTTTATTATCCAGTCCTTCAGTGTTCCCACTGTGCTCTCTTTCCTACAACGGTTTGGGTCCATCATGCACAATACACTCGCATTATGCACGGATCACTGACACCACTGCCCATGACAGCTTCTCTGGAGCCCTTCCAAAATACTGTGTCATATGATGAACTGAAGCACCAAGGGGATATGCAGTAAAGACAGCAATTGTGGGAGTGTGTCCGCTCCTCACGCCAAATCCATTCACAGCATTCAGTGAAAAGTACTTTTTTTGGGGGGGAGTGTAAATTTAGTCTTTTCCCTAAGTTTAAAAATTAGAATGCTCCAAGCACAAGATTTCTTCTTCTCACCAACAAAGTGAATACTCTTTCCTGCTTTCTCCTTTTGACAGCTTCACGTCAATTTTATATTCAGAACTAAATGACAGACTGATCTAAGATACATTCTCTTTCCCCCCCTCAGTCTCCTATCTAAAATCTGAATTGTTTTAAATACCAGAAAACATATTCAAAAACATCAAAACAAAATGATAAACAATTGAAACAACAATAATAGACTAATAGAAAACAAACATGATTGATTAACACCATCCGGTAAAGCTTTGCATACAGATCCAAAGGGAAGAACACCAAACATAAAAGTCTTTCTCTCACTAAGGGGCAGATTTAATTGTTGATTTAAAAGTTAATCAGGAGTCTATAAATATTTTGGCTGGAATGAAGAAATCTTAACAAAGGTGAGTGCTTTTTAGTAAATATTTGCACAACTGTCTATACACAGTCCCCAGACTGATGGCAGAACGGGGGGTGAGGGGAGCCTGGCCCACCACCGTTACCACGCAGTGAGGCACAGCAGGCCACCTCGCAGCCCCCCAGCTGCACAACCCCTGCCTGGGCCACAGCCACCTTCAGTCCTGCTCCCCAAGGGTACGCAAACACGGTTACAGCAGGACGTCACCGACGGCCGCAACCAGACACCAGCCCTGCTGCCCCAAACCCTCATCTTCAGATCCGAGAACTTTCCAAGAGCTTATGTGTATTTACTGAAGTAATTCAGCAAGATGTAGGTCCTTCTGCACGACATGCCTGTGTGTGTCCTGGAAACTCATTTCACCATGTCCAGCACTTGCCTTCAGTCATTATCTGTAATCTGCCTGGAGAGGTCCGCACTCCAGCAATTTTGCTGTTGTGTGAACAGTGCACTGTCTTGTAAGTAGCTGTTTATAAACTAGCCTCACACCAAATTTAGTTGTTGTGGAAAGAGTGCTCTCGCTGCTAGATTTTGTAGATAAGAACAAATGTCTTCAAATTGCACAGTACTCTCAAATTCCAAAGTGCCCTCAGCTGGAGAAATATCAGTAATAGTGTGCACTAAGGTATCACTGGCATCTCTAAGGCAAGTAGCACTGTAGCACAGATCACAGCATGCGAGTATTTTCTATCCTTGTGTATTATGCCAACAGAACAAACACATTTGTAGTCAATTAACTGTATACCCTACAACCAAAAGAGGCTGAGACAGGTTAGGTCTAAATTTTGTTTGCATGAATCCACCGGAGGCTAGTGAAGCAAAAAACACACTGTATGCACCATTTGTGGGATTTACAGTATAGTACCCTTTTTCACAGGTTCAGTAAATAAATGCATGAGAAGGAGCATAGAGCAAAGGAAAATTACAGCAAGCCTGGAGCCAGCCTGTGCTTCAAGCTGCGGAGAAATTCTCTCATTGCAAAGGTATTTCTACCCCAGAGAAAGAACTAGGATCTGATCGCAGTATACCTGACTGGTTTGAGGTCATCACTCTATTCTGTTATAACAAGTATTTTACTGAGAACAGTTTTCTTTACCCCCAGTGTCCATGAGTCTGTTGGAATGCACTGGATTTACATTTGACCAGCACAAAGGATCAGACGCTCTCCACGGTCTCAGTGAGAAAGATGTGCATGGGGAGGTGCACTTCCATCCAGAACTGTGTGTGGTGCTACTCACGTACCGAAGCCACTGACAGATTACATTATTTGCTTGTAGTACTGTTCATCCCCAGATTACAGAAAGAAAAGGCATTTTCTCCAAATGGAAGTATAGAAGTTGCACAGTGTAGGGAAAGGGAAGATGTCTGAAATCTTTTTACTGCTGGTTGCAGAAATGAGATGGCTCAGGGACGACCAATAATGTGATTCACAGCATCGTAGCAACAGGCCAATTGTAACTCAAACCGAGAACTGTTTTGAGCCCTGCTTTCAATAAAGTGGTGATCACAACCCGGTTCCCAGTGCTTACACATCCTCCCCTGAGAAGACCCACGGCTTGCCTCCACCACGGTGTGTGAGACAGGACGAGCATCTGCCCAGATTACACTGCTCCCACGCAGGGTCAGGGCTGTGGCAGGAATTCAGGAGGAGAACAAGCTGCACCCCCCAGCTCTGCCCCAACACCACCCGCTTCTTCATTGCGGAAGGGATCACTGCTCAGGGCTGTCAAAACCACACAAAGGGAACTCGGCAACCAATGCCAAGTAACTTTCCGCAAAAGCTGAGCTCCTGATAACATTCCTGTTTCTTGCTAATTATCTTTTAGTGACAACCTGTCAAGATATTTGTGTTTAAAAGACTGATCTACCTTAATAGGAGCCTGCTAATCTGCAGAGTGATGCAGGATAATCGCGTACATGGACTCTGATGGCCTTCCCCCCCTGGGGTCAGATTTTTGAAAGCAAATACATCTTTAGAGCTGTGTTAAAAGAGGACAGCAGACAGCAAGGTAAGGCAAATGAAGGTGGAGACAGGAAGAAAAGCAAGGATGAAGAGAACTGCACTGTGAAACAAATAGGCTTCAGTATTACTAATCCTGAGGAAATGAATGCATGTGTCAAACCCAAGGGTACAATCCCAGCAGAGGACTAAAAGCCTGCCTGAATTTGACATATTCCCTTATTTGAAAGGGACAAAGGACACTGTCACGTTAAAGCACTAGGTATTCTCAGGCATCAGGGAAAGAAACTTGCCTTTTTAGCCAAAGAGGAAAAGAAAAATCAGTAAATCTCTTTCACTGTTCACATTTTTCTCACATCTCATGACTGGAGGTAAGCTAGCTACCTAAATTTCACTGATAGACACTTTCTGGTCTACCTGGTTACCGTGGTTGTCCTTAAGCACTGGATGGCAACAGTAGGGTTGGTATAAAAATACTTCAAGAGAAATGCTGTTCTCTCTCCCCACTGCTTGCCTACCTATGAGACCCATGAAGCCAACACAGCAACAGTACAGCAAGAAGCAGTCTGTTTTGCTTCATCCATCATCAGCAAAACTGTCAGCTCAGCTCCAACAGCAAAATCTTTATTACTGGTTATGATGCAAAAGGCAGAAACCACACGGTCTGATTTTCCCAGATCTGAGGCTGAGTTTGCAGTAGCAGCAGTTGGAGGGGAAATCATTTTGACTTTTCACTGAGCCAATTTGATCTGGAAATTGTTGAGAGCAAATAAATACGGAATCCCACTGTGGCATTTCTGCAGTCACTTTTTCAAATACAACCACTTTTTTTTTTTCTTCCTTTTTTTTTTGAACATCAGTGATTAGTATTTGGCACAAGTAAAAAATTAGCTATTCCCTGAAGCCATGCATGACTGATCAATTACAGAACTAATATGTTTTTCAGAGGTCAGTTTAAGAGATGAATAATCCCAAGCCCTTTTAAATTTCCCAACCTGCAGCATGGGGAGATAGTTAACTTGGTTTTACTGCCGTTTTCTTCAAAAGGTCAGAGTGCCCACAGTAGTCGGCTGCCCACGGTAACACACAGCAGTATATCCTAGGCAATTCTCCAGGTGACCAATGACCTTTTGCAGTAAGCAAGTCTGTGCAATACAGGTGCTCTCTTTTTTCCTTCTCAGGAAAACAACTGCTTATTGACTTTGGACTTGCCTTTAGAAAGGTAAATCAAAGAAATCTGCTACTCTGCTAAGTTACCCCAGTGCAAAGCAGAATACCTGCATGCACACGTCAGCTCAGCTCACTGCAGCACTTACTTCTTTCAACAGATTTCTACGTGCCATTTCAACTTGCTCATCCACATCTTTTCCTTTCTGCACTACCAGGAAACACAGTATTCGAGCACAGAGCAAGTGAGGCAGGTATATCCCCGGCCAGACTCCTTAATCTGCAAACAGCTCTGGTGGCCCTGGCGCTGCTCAGAGCTTTCCCAAACAGCAGTGAAGTAGGAGATACCACAGCAGTGGGTTTCATGCTCTGGACAACAGTATCTTTTAAGCAGAAAAAATCTAGCAAGACTCCATTAGTTGACACTTTCCACACTTAGCTGCCAGGAAACTAATGGCACACCCTCTTCTTCGGCTGAAGCATGAAGCAGCTGAGAGGCTGGGTGGGAAAGCATGGATGTCTGCTTGGACTCCTGCTCACACTGAAGGGTCCTACAAGAAAATAGGAAGTTCCAAGTCTCTAGGTGGGGCATCAGCCCCAGTCTTTGATCATGCACCAGTACTTTCTCCTGGCTTTCATCCAGGCTATGGCAGACAGATGAGAAAAATACCAACAGATCCCATCCATATCCATCCTCCCTGGTATATAGGTGCTGACCTGTAAAGAATGGCCTAAGGGAAAAAAACCCAACCCAAAACTGTACCAGTACAGTATGGAACACATTTTAGCAAATTACAGGGCTTAAAGCTCTGGAAGAGGGAGAGAAAAGCTACTTCCTGCTACGGCACACAACACCTTAAAATGATCAGCAAACCTACTACCTGCCCCTGCCAGCATCTTTCATATCACATGAAGAATATTTGCTAACCCAAATGCTGTATCATGACTTATTTCTCCTTAGCAATTTTTTTTTTACCCATCTGTTTCTTTTTATATAGCATTTGTCTTCTAACCTCTCTTGATTTGTTTTCTTCATGTCTTTTTGATTTGCAAAAAAAAGGACACACCTTATCTCTTCCACAAGCTGCACCACCATCCCTTGTTTTGCACATTCAATCTCATATCTCAGCACCGTATTTGCTTCTCTGTCTCTTTCTGAATAAATAGAAGTGCAGGCACTTTTAAGGAATAAGGGCTCTGTTTGAAGAGTAATTAGCTGTCAGCATAAAACTAGTATTTATGGATTCTCATCCTTGAAAAATCTAACTCTGCTACCCGGCACTGATTATGGCTGTTATAAACAGATGGGGCTGAATCCATACAACTTGAAATAATCCTACATTCAAAAAATAATTAACTACAAATAAAGGACTGAATTCCACTGGCTTTCATAAATTTGATTTCCAATTTGATTTGTTTGTACAGAGTGGAAGCTGGGTTATTCACGGGAATGTCGTGCTACCCTAGCATACCTTGGAAGCCAGGGTCCACGGCATATTCAAGCACACGCTCCACAACTCCCAAGCACACAAGAGGGCCAGGTACTGGAATATTCCAAATACCCTGCAGCTGAGATGCAGAACGATAGGACGGCTCAGTCATGCCTGGGATCATAAAGAAACCCAGCACCCCTGGGTGTGTTGTGTCTGGGTGCCTGGCAGAGAAGCTGGAATTTCACCAGAGGTGCAGCCTTTGTTTTAACAACTGACAGAGGTACCAGGAGGGGAGCTTTAAAAAAATGCTTTTAAAACACAGTGGATGAAAGCCCCTGGTGTGTTACTCTGACTTTCTTCTCTGCTCAACCCGGGGCAGCATCTTTGCAGAATGCCTGCACCTCTGTGAGAGAACAAACCCAGGAAATTTATACTCTGCTTAATTAAATCTGTGCATTTTACTTATTGGCACCTCTTACTAGACCAAAATTCACTCCAAGTCGGTTATCCATCATAGCAAAAGATACAACAAACACAATTGAGTACTACACAAAATGTACAGCTCTTGGTTAACTAGGTCACAGATTGCTCTGCAACGTTTTCGAGGCTGCCAGGCTTTTACACACAAACAGTAGGCACCAGGCCAAATTCCCCCCTCCGTTACACCCCTGTAACCCCACCGGTGAGGTTACCCAGGCTCAGCGGGGGTCTAAGCGAGGGCAGCCTTCAGGTCGCTGATAGTGGGCAGCAAGTCACAAGCCAGCTCCACCTGGAGTAAGTGACAACAGGGTTTACCCAGACAGCTGGCCTCGTGCCTCCTCCCGGACTTCTTCGAGGGCACATCCCATCCCTCTGTCCCCACTGAGCAGCGCCAAGTTTCGCCATCTCCCAGCTTTTGTGTAAAGCAGCCAGGTTTATGCTGATACCCCAGGGAGGGAGCCTCTTGCACAACCGCAGCTGCCTCCCGCCAAGCAAGTTTGGGTTTTTTTTTCCCCTAATAACCAAGCTGAAATATCCCTTTGCCTAATTTCAGTTCTTTAATTTCCAGTCACACCCTGTCAGGCTGCCCTAAGTGCCGACGCCGACAGGCAGGTGTGCCCGCGGGCACGGTGCTGGCGCAGGGCCATGCCGCAGGACCCCCCTACCTAGAGAGACACCCCCCAAGTCCCGTCGCCTTCCCGGGAAAAAGGAGGGAGAGAGGAAGGGGCCCGAGGGACCCTTGGGAAATGGGGACAAGGCTGGGGAAGTGAGCGGGGTGTGAGGACAGCAGGGGCAAGGAGATGGGGCCATGAGGGGTGGCAAGGGCTGATGGAGGGGGGACACAGCCCTGGGCGGGGACAGGGACGGGACACACATGGCCCTGGGGGGGGGGGGGGGGGGGGGGATGGGGGTCACATGGCCCGGGGTGGGGCAGGGGGGACGACGGGGTTCACATGGCCCTGGGGGGGGGACACGACACACGGCCCTGGGGGGGGGGGAGGAGGGCTGACCGAGGTGGGGGACGTAGCCATGGGGACTGACCAAGGGGGACACATGGGTGAGGGATGACTGGGGGGGGACACATGGCCCTGAGGGGAGGCAAGGGGCTGACCAAGGGGGTGACACAGCCGTGAGGGCTGACTGACGGGGGGGGACGGGGGGACGACACACACAGCCCTGACGGGTGGCTGAGGGGAGGACTGAGGGGGGGACATGGCCGCGAGGGCAGGCGAGGGCCAACTGAGGGGGGGACACGGCCATGAGGGCTGACTGAGGGGGGACTGAGGGGGAACATGGCCGTGAGGGCAGGTGAGGGCCGACCGAGGGGGGACACAGCCGTGAGGGCCAACTGAGGGGAGGCGAGGGCTGACCAAGGGGGGACACGGCCATAAGGTGTGACCGAGGGGAGGCCATGGCCCCGAGGGCAGGTGAGGGCCGACTGAGGGGGGCCGCGAGGGCTGACGGAGGGCAGCGCGGAGACTCCTCACCTCTTTAATCTTCATCCTGCGGGCGCGGGTCTCGGGGTCCTCGCCGGCCCGCCTGCCCCGCACCGGGTGGCGGAGGCTCCGGCGGAACCGCTCGTAGTCGAAGCGGAACGGAGCTCGCGTCTCCCGGGCGGGGGGCGCCCCGGTGGCGGGCTCGGCTCGCCGCTCGCCGCCCTGCACCTGCTGTCGGGAGCCCGGCGCGGTGTGGGCCGGCGGGCCGGCCATGCGGGCGGCGGTGCGGAGCTTCTCCCGGAGGCGGCGGGGGGCGGCGGGGCTGGCGTGGCGGGGCTCGGCGGCGGCGGGGGGGCTGCGGGGCAGGTCGGTGTCGCGGGTGGAGGAGGAGGAGGCGGCGGCGGAGGAGGCGGAGGAAGAAGAGGAGGCGGAGGCGGTGGCCCGGCGGGGTAGGAAGAGGCGCTTGAAGCGGGAGGAATCGGGCAGAAGGAAGAGGGCCCCGAAGCACAGCGTGAGCAGGCCCGAGAGGAAAAGCAGGAACAGGAACTTCTGCGGCAGCCGCAGCCCCAGCGCCGCCGGCCAGCCCGGCATGCCCGGCAGCTTCCGCAGCAGCACCATGGGGCACTGGATCGCGGCCGCCGGGCGGGATCCGCCGCCACCCCGGGGCGCGCCGCTGGCTTCTGCGGCGAAAGGCTCAGGGGTGCCCCCCCGCACCGCCGGCTGGAGCGGGCGCCTTCACCGGGGGCCGCCGGCGGGTGACACGTGGATGGCTCCGGACCGGGCTGCGCCGCGGGGCCGCGCCGTTGCCCGAGGTTCTTGCCCGAGAGGTTTGCAGGGCTCGGAGCGGCGGCTCACAGTCCCCCCCTCCGGCATGAAGGCGGCGGCGAGCGCATCCCGCCGGGGCCGGGCGGCGGAGCGGCAGGGCTGGGCTGCTCCCGGCGTCAGTCCCCCGAGCAGGCTCCCCGCCGGACGGCTGTGTCGGGCTGGCTCAGGCTGCGGCGCTGAGGAGGTGCGGTCCCTTCTCTCTAGGCGGTGGGTTCATGCTGCAGCATTTCTGCGGGGGGGGGGGGGGTAAGATAAGACCGTGTTCATTCAACACCAGGAAGGGTGCAGCCCGCGTTATAAGCCTTTGTCCCAGCGGGTCTGCCGCCGCCTCAGCCGTTCCCCCACTCTCCAGCCACACCAGGTGTTCCCTCTCTCCGGACCTGCTATCAACTCTCTAGTCTGCGAGCAGCTACCAGCTCTGCACCAGCCCCTACAGCTCCGGGCACTCCCGGCGGGGCAGCCCCGGGGCCAAGGGGCGAACCGCGCCCTGAGGGGTAGCGAGGAGAACCCCGGGTGACCGGGGACAGGGAGCAGCCAGCCAGGGACGAGGCTGCTCCTCTCTTCACCAGGCTGCCAGGAGCTGCCCTCGCCCGCACAGGGCTGGAGACGATGGGGCTGCAAACAAGCGATGCGGAAAGCTCGGCTCGGGCGAAGTTTCTTGAGGAAAAAAATCTACGGATTTTGGTTTTACTAAACAAATCCCTGTAAATTCCCCCTTTCTCCCAAATCTGTGCCTCTCTGTTAAGAGGTATTCACCCCACACACACACCCAATCCCCTCCCTACGTATACTGGCAGAGACAGAGCTCGACTTTCAGACCACGAAAGCAAGCAGGACCACTTTCAAAAAGCAGGACACGTCTTGAAGACCTACGTCCCAGCCCCACATCACCCCTGCTCCTACGGGCAGGCACGGCGCTGCCCCCAAACAGGCCGTCAAACCCCCTGGGCAGACGCCTGCCTACTCCCAGCCCTGTTTACTCACCCCTCGGACACATCCAAGCCACTCTGGGTCCTACAGTGAGCAAAATCTTCTCAGTCCTGCCCGCGCATCCCAAAAGCGAGAACCCCTCGCTGCTGTCAGCGCTCACAAGCGCCCGGGAAATTAAGAGGAAGAAGCTGGCTGCCTGCCGGGCTCTCCGAGGGGCACCTCCTCCCTCCTGCCCATCCGAGCATCCAAGAGGGAAGCACCTAACCGCATCAAGCTGCTTAGAGACCTCTGCTTTTCACCTCCTTCCCGCCCCGCCTTCCTCCCCGCCGAAGGGGACCCGCCGGCGATGCCCGCACACACAGCTCGCCCGCACCGCCCGCCACCGCCGCCGCTCACTGCGACAGCGCCGGCAGCACCGCCCCCCGCCCCGCCCCCGCCCCGCCCCTCCGCCTGCCAACGGTCACCCGGAGGGGAGGCGGGGGCACCGCGAGCCAATCAGAAGACAGGGGCCTGCCCGCCGTGACGCTCGCCCCCCCCGCCACGCTCCACCCCCGCTCGCTATTGGCTATCTGGCAGAGCCTGCCCTCTCCCGTTGGCTGTTCCAAACGCCAGGAAAGCCAGGAGATACGCCCGCTTGTTTACCACGGTCGCCCGGCTCGAGTTGGGGGAGCGCCTCGCTCCGCCCCTTTCCTCCAGCCAGCCTTCCATTGGCTGCGAGGTGTGCCCCATCGCCGCTGCGATTGGCGGAGGGGGGCCCTGATACTTTAAAAAGGGGCTGAGGGCGCAGAGCGGGCTCGGCGGGCGTCGTTCTGCGCTTCCCCTCAGGCGTCGTGAGGGAGGGATTGCCCCCCGCGGTCCCCCACCCCAGGTCTGGCGGTGCTGGAGGCTCAAAGCCCTCAGGAAGGACTTTGTCCCCTGCCACTGGTGTGACCTCAAGGGCCTGGCGGGCACCACCTGGCACAACGAGGGAAGCAGGGCCCTCAGGCAGCTTAGGAACCGCTGCTCTGCACACAGAACTGTCCTTTCTGGGTTTTACGAGCCCACAGTCGACTGCCATGAAGCAAATCTGAATCCCAAATATTTAAGTCATCACCACACACCTCAACCTTCAGTGTACTGCTGTGACATAGTGCTATACTGGAGGTGAAGATGGTGAACCAAAGTGTTCCTGCTCATAAACGTTACCAAAAAAACCCCCTAAGTCTTCTGCAGAATTAACAACAAAGGAGAGGAGAGAAAAAAGGGGCACCACCCAAGAGCAGATGCTGAAGTCATCCAGGAGCAGAGCAGGAGGGTGGAGGAGGCCACCAGAGGCGATTTTTGGGTGCTGCGAGCATGAGATAGAGCAGCTGCTGCAGCAGGAGGCTGACAGGAAAGGGTAAACTGCAGCCACCCAAAGCCCTGATGTGACTAAACTTGGAAGAGCTAAAAGAGAACATTTTGTAGGCTGGAAAGGAGCTGGAGCTGTGAGGAAAGAAATCATCTGCTGTTTGTGTCTTCCTGCGCTTGGTGCGCTCCTTCATAAATAACTAACGCCGCAGGAAAGGAATACCTGAGCTGATCGCTGGGCCTAGTGGGAGCACATTGCAGGGCCCCGCATTCTGAACTGTGCAGCTGAGAATCGGTTGTGTTGGCATTTTCCTGTGAAAAGTGCTTTAAGTGATATAAAGCAGGCGGCAGAGCGGCTCTGGGAGCAGGATTCAGGAGCTGCCATTGACCCAGCTGTGCCCAAGGCCGGTGAGCCTCCTGCCTTACCCCTCCACAACCACCGCAGGTTTTCACCTAGTCGAAACAAAACCAAAAAAGCCAGCCTTCCTTGTGCTTTTTGCTGGATGCTCGATAGACCTTGAACGCAATTGCCCTCGGAGGTAAATTTGCATCTTGATTATTTCATTTTGAAATGTGTCCTTTGAACCGTCCCCTGTGGTTTGCAGGCACGACCAGTTCAGTGTGAGCAAGAGGGAGACGCAGGCACCACTCTCAGCCACCGCGCAGGGTTTTCTCCGGAGCAGCTGCTTGAGGAGTGCTCTGCCCAGCTGCTCTCCCTTTCCTTGCCCTGTAGCTGCACCATGAGGGAGAGGGGAGTAGATTTGGCTGCTCGCTTTTGGCAGGTCGTGCAGGAGCCTCGCTGAGCATGGCAGATGCTCCACAGGCTCATTGGAGCCCAGGGGAGCTGCTGGCAAAAAATGATTTGGTTTTGCTTCTTCACACGTCTTCGCAGGGCAGCTTGGGAGAAGGGGGGGAAAACCCAAAAGCCAGCTGCTGGTTACGTTATTTTGAGCACCAGTGCAGTGGGGAAGGCTTTTACTGCTGCCCTTCCTCATGCATTTATCAATGGTCCCTCAGGGATCAGCACCAGCGAGAGACCATTGCTCCCTGGGCTTCCATCATCCCTTCTTCCAACACCTAGCATCCTGCCTTGGCCTCAGACTGAATGGAAACAATCCTTCACCCTCCTCAGATCTCCTCTTCCCTGGGGACACCTCCAACAGCAGGCTGCATTTTGTCTCAGCCTTATAAAAAATAACCCAAACAAATAAACAAACAAAACCCCACCAAACCAAAAAGCTACGCTACTGAGGTGGTGGTCCCTTGATCTTATTATGCATGGCTGCAGGACCAAAAAGTTTAGATAGCTCTGCTTTCTTAAGAGGATTTGGGGGCATCAAGAGGGATAATAAAATCAACAGCTGAGAACAAACCAGAGGGATAATAAAATAGACAGTTCTGAACAGACCAAAAGGCTATGCCTAGCTTTTCATTTCATACAGCAGTGATAGAAAAGTTGAAGGCTTATCTTTTAATTAGGTTAAATTAAGAAATCTTTTTGTTTTGCTTTGTATTTAGCATAACATTGTCTTGAAGGTAAATGCTTAGAAATTAAAGATTTTCTAAATTAGGTTAAATTAAGATATGCTTCTTAAAGAAGACAAAGCATTGTCTTCAAGGTAAATGTTTAATTACATTTTTAAAACAATTTAGCTTGTGTAATAATAGGACAGAGCGCTCAGTCTCTGCTTGTGACTGCAGTTCCAGACATAAGGCAAATAAATTGAGAAATTGGTGTTGAAGGAGTTAGGAGGCAGTGTAATTACTGGAAAGATGGGGGTCCTGCTGCATTATCATTCTTGTTTTTAGCAGGACTGCAAGAAATAATTTTGAGAAAATTACTTTTTTTATGGCTATAAGAAAAATAGAATTTAATATCTACCTTTCTGTGAGGAATAAAACTACTGAGTGATAGATAATACTCAAGGCAAAAGAGTTTGGCAAGATAATTACACTCAAGCCTCTGGCCTATCTTTTAAAGCAGGCTTGGGTTTTTTTCCCCTCTCGCTGTAGAAGATGTTCCCATTCTGGCTGCCGGAGTGGCCGGGATGTCTCCCCCTGTGCTGGAGCACACTCCAGTTCTTAGCCAGAAAGCCCTCTCCAACTCCCAGAACCACTCAAACCTGTGATTTTTAGGCATCACAGCAATGAGAGGACAGAGCAGGCAGATGGAGGAAAGTCTCTGTATTACTGGCAGATGGTTGCAGGGTTAACATAGTTTTGCAAAAGAGAAAAAGAAAAGACCAGAAAAGAAAACCAATCCAATCGCCTTGCTTCACTGAAGTGCAAAGGGACAGCACATTTAAATGCATCCTTAAAACAGGGCAGCCTCAGCCTGTAAACCAGATGCCTAAACTTTGTTGATAGCTACTACAAAGTATAGATAGTGACAACAAAACCTGGTGAAAATGCCAGCTTTAAAAACGAAGGAATCCTTTACCTCTAAAAGAACAAGCAGAGCAGCTGACAGAACAAGGTGCCATCTTTCAGCGCATAGTTAAAAGATTTCTGACACTTTACCGCGTGGAGCCTAATTTGTTGCTCGGCTTTCTGAAGCCTGATCTTATGAGCTGCTGAGTTCCCCGCCAGGAAGGGAGGGCTCATGCTGTGTGAGATGGCTGCTGGCTGTTCCCACCCTGGCCTCTTCCTCACGTGTGGCCCAGCAGGGAGCATTTTGGGGAGGACAAAGCTTCTTCTGCAGCATCTTTCCTCTCGGTACAGCCCCAAGGCTGCTTTTCCTCACCTGCAAGCAGCGAGGTCTCATTTCTGTTTAAAGGCTTAGATGCATGTAGGCTGTCAGGCCCACTGCAGCTACCCTCGTTTTATCTGGTTGTGATCAGATAAGGGGAGATCCATATGTTTAAACCGGCTGATACATTATGCAAACAACAACCCTAAACTTTCTCAAAGCAGGGCTCATCTACACGAGGTGAGAACGAGTGAAACAATCCCTGATGGCCTGTAATGACTCAGGACAGAAGAAATCTGTCTGATATTGATTATTTTAAGGCTTAGAAATACAAGCAGAGGACATGAGGCTCCTGAGAAGCCTAGATAATTAGGAACTTTGTTATCTGCTATGTGAAAGTAGATTGCAGTTTCACAGTGTATATAGTAGCTTGCTTTTAACCTAGCAGAGTGTGCTGTTGCCTTGTGTTACTTAAGGAGCAAAGAGTGAAAAGCATGATTGCTGATGGATCACCGGGATTGTTTTAGTAGGAGGTATTCTGCAGTTCAACAAGGCCCTGCATGTGGGCTGGGGCAATCCCAAGTACAAATACAGGTTTTCAATCTATTCTCTGCCCAACAGCTCCGAGGAGAAGGACTTGGGGGTGATGGTTGATGAGAAGCTCCATGTGGCCCAGCAATGTGTGCTTGTAGCCCAGAAAGTCAGCTGTACCCTGGGCTGCATCAAAAGCAGCATGGCTGGCAGGTCAAGGGAGGTGATTCAGCCCCTCAGCTCTGGGGCATAAGGACACAGCCCCGTTGGAGCAAGTCTGGAGGAGGCCACAAAGGTGCTCAGAGGGCTGGAGCACCGCTCCTGTGCGAACAGGACATGTTTAAGGCATGGATCTTTAGAGCAGCCCTCCTACTCTTCCAAATTTATCAGCATATATTGACCATCTTGTGCAGCCAAGGAGGAGGTTTTCAGGCTATAAATTACAAGAACAGATAAACCAGTCATGGATTTTGCCCTGATTTCATTTGGTATGTGCTCTGCAAGCATCCAATTTTCATGTGATAATTTTCATGTGTTAAACCTGTAAAGCAAGTGGCTACTAAGTCTCCTTGTCTCTTTACCAGTCAAGAATGAACGGCTGATGTAGAGAAGGCAGCTACTCTCATCCTGCCTGTGAAGCCACTGAAATGCTTGTAGCAGCTACAGCCAAATTCACACCACAGAAAACAACATAGCTAGACCCCAAACCTCTGAACTGAGACACACCACCACGCACTGATCTGCAGGTTTGACTGCTTTTAACTCCACGTTCATACATACGAGATATTAATTATCTGAATTAAGACTCCCATTCAGGGATGCAGAGGAGCCTTGCTGAGAATCCAAATGCCAGCTCTCTGCTAGCAGGAGAGAGACATTTGCACAATGTAAAACCCACCACCACATAAGCCAGACTTATGTATTCTAAGAAAAAGGGGAAAAGCCATTCACATCTGAGATAACAATCTGTTCTATGTCCCTTAAACCAGAACTGGGTAGGAATGAGCTTTCACAAGAGGAGAAATCTTGCTTAATTATGGTAGAGGCTTACATCTCAATGATCTTACCTCTTCTGTGCTAGGGAAAATATAAACCAAGATGAAAAATAGTGCAAAAGTAGAAACACAGCATAAGGTACACAGAGGAAAAAGCAGAAACAGTTCTAGTTCGTTACTTTCTTGTAACACCAGGTGACTAATATCACAGGCTGCACAGGCTTTTCTTCTTCATTAAAATCTGCATCATTGTCATGACTGTATTCCATTTTCCCCTACTTAAGTAAGATAAGGGCCACAAGAATGTAATGAATTTGCTGTTGTGAATGTGAAGCAACATCTTAATTTAGATGGCTTTGGAAATAAGGTCCCAAGTGGAAAATGTCTAAGAATAATTTTCAGAAAAAGAGTTGACTTGTCAGAAAATGCAGTTCAGGCTAACCAGGACTGCAGACAAATTGGTTATGAACTGGTGAGTAGTTTTGTGTAAGAAAAGGGAAACAAAAATGGCTTTCAACAAACAGAAGCATTAAGAACACCCAACAATTTTAAACCAAAATTAAACATTTGATTTGGATGAAAAAAAGTATCTGGAGTCAACCCAAAAAGCAGTTTGTATAAGATGCGGTGGCCCCAATGGCATCCTGGGGAATGAATTTCCCTCGACAGTCTATAGTATTTTTTTTTACCTGGAGTTGTTTGGAGCAGGAAGATCTCCCCTCCTTTCCAGGTAAAATTTGGCTATTCAGTTTCCTAACAAGTCTGCAGTCATCAAACTACTTGGAAAGACACCAGGAGGTGACAGTCTCATCTTATCTTGGTGGGGACCAAGTGCAGCTCAAAAATGTGCCAGGGGACCCTATTTGACAAAACAGAGGAATTTTCCAGCCACAGAAGAAGCCAACCAGAATGATGCCTTTAGAAACTGCCAGGCTTCTTGGTAGTCACTGAAGTCTGGTTAAAGGAAAATAATCTCCCCAAGGGTTAATTTTCATTTATTTGACAATCATCTGTGTAGTCCCTTGTCAAGTCTCAAATCCAGAGACATTCTCATATGTCTGCAGCAGTCTCTGCTTCCCCCCAGATGTGATAATCTCTGCTCTCCATGAAGCATTGGGCTAGGTTCGCTCCAAGAACATTGAAACAAATGCATATTTCACAAAAAATCTTCTTTCATCATATAAATATATCCTGCTGCTGCTTTTTAGAGAGTGGATTTCAAGGCCAGGAAATAATGACCAACATCTTCAAATGCTGGGAAGATTAATCATCATGTGGGAGCATGGGAGGAAAAGCCTTTCTGTTCATCCTATTCATTGTCCACAGACCAGAAGAAAGGAAAAAAAAAAAAATTCTTTTCATTCTGCTCGGTGTTTTGGGCAAAGACGAAACACAGTCACACATTTTCATTACCTGCCTCAGAGCTCTCGCTGTTTACGTCAGCCCCACGAGCAATGGTTTACCTCGGACCCGCTGCCCGAATTGTCACTTCTGTTAATAATTATGCCATGGGGTTAGGGATTTCAGCAGTTTTCAGCTCTGGTGCTGAAACTGAAGAGGCTCATGCCCAAAGGGTATAGTTTTAGATGAGTATTAGTATGTGAATTCTTCTGGGCTAATGGATAAGTGCTCCAATAATTTAGGACGGTGATCTCCAATTTGTGGTTAGCAGACCCTTGGGGTTAATACACTGCTCTGTAGCAATCTATAAAAAAATACTGGAAAAAAACAAGTTCATTTAAACCATATGGAAATCTAGACAGAGGACATTTGTTTTTAGGAGACCACAAGTCAAAGACTAAAACCTGCTGGTTTATGGAGGGTGCAAAAATACTTATCAAAATAGCTGTTACAGGACAAGCAGCCTTGGTTTTTTTTCAGCAAGAGACAGCAGTGTAAGAAACCTTTGGGTCGGATTATTAACTGCAATTATTAGACTTAATGGCAAGTGATAACTCCACTAGCTTGGAGGTCCTCTGGCCATTTTTCTACAGATAGGTTAAGTTACTGTCCAACATTGCTGCCTTTAGATTGGATTCTCTCTGACACTGTTTAGGAAATCCTTGATAAACTCATTGGATCAAACCATCAACCCCTCTCAATTATTTTCCTGTGCTACTAAAGTGATGTAGAGGGACCCTGAATCTGCTGCAGAGACACTCCCCTGCACATGGTAAATGAGAACCCTGCACCATTACAGAACAAGCATCTTCTGAACGCAAACAGATCCATCTTGCAGAGGGGAAAAATGTTTTCCTACTTCTCTTGGTGCCAAGCTCATCTCCCTTAAACTTTAATGCTTTTGAACTAGGCCATTACGAGCCAGGCCAAGAGAAATAAAGACACCTTAGAGCATTTGAATAGGGTAACGTAAATATTTCCATTATAGGGAAAAAGAAGCACTTCCAAAGAGTTAAAAGTCATTTAAACTATGTGCTGCAATGAAAATTCCAGCTTACGGCGCGATATATTGGCCATCCCCAGGTGACCACTAAGGCTCTGTTAAAATCATTTGTCAACTGTACAGTAACTTACGCTGGAGGGTAAAGTAGGTCAGTAGATGCCCTTTGGGCAATTATATTAAGATTAATACACAAGTTCCAGAGTATTTTATTGGCACTACTTGGATATTCCCAGCCTCTTTCTGCAGTGATCTGAACCTGCCATGTTATTGACTGGGATAAATACCTCACATGTTTTGCGTGGATCCTGGTGCCTGGCAGGTGGAGTCCCTCCCCAGGGACTTTCAAGGTAAGCAGAATTTAAACCTCTTTCAAAGAGGTCAATAGTGCGTAGGAAAAAAGAAAAAAAAAAAAAAAAGAGATAAGGTTAACGGGGCAGATGTTCCAGCAGCTAAATATATTTCTATTCCCTGTAGAGAGGAGTAAAAGTTGTTGAAGCGCTTTGCTATGCATTGCTTTGCCAAATTATAGAATTACCCTTTTCCCTGTCCAGACATTAACCAATACAGGAAAATAGAGACACTGTGGAGTTCACATTTCCAGAGTGGGAGTTCCTGTGTCAGATCATTAGTATCCAGACAAGAAATACGACTTAAGATTTTAAATTATCATGGGAAGTCATAAGCTAAAGCCATAAAAGAAGAATAATCTGCACTTTGCAGACATGCTGGTGTCACAGTCCTATTTTGCAGGTTATTTTTTTCCCCCTGAAAAGCAGGGCTGTCACTTTTTTTAAAAAAACCCAACTTTTCCCCTGAATGCCAATATCCTCCTGTAAGGCCAAATCCACCTCAGCCAGTTGCCTTCTTTCTGCTGTGCACTGCACCATGCTCCCTGCTAAATACTGGAGTATGAGGAGGGCCCAGCATAGCCCAGAATAACTTTTAAGTCACCTTCAGGGTGACATTCATCTGTCCCAACCTGAGAAACAGGTCACTCCTCACATGGCTCAGATGAATCACTGTCTACACTATATTTATACGTGAGCCTGGGGAGGTCTATACCAAACTGTCGACATTTTGCCAGCGTAAGTCTGGTGAACAGAGATGTCCCATCTAAGTCATGGCATATGCAGGCAAAACACATCCTCTGACACAGACACAGCTTGTAGATACCTCATCATCCCCACATCAGCACTGGAGAGGCGATTGCATTCTGCTGACAGAGGAGCTCCCTTTCCCAGTACCAACTGGCTCCTTACTGCAGGGCTTCACCGGTGGAAGTGTGCCAGCAAAGGCTGTGCCGTACGAAGGAGCCTGCTGCGGACTGGTGGGAGACTGGGGTTTGACCCTCCGTGTTGCTACGGAATTCAGAAGAGTCTTCCTCAGTTGCCTTTCAATTTTTCCTAGGTCAGTACAAAATAAAACAATTCTATGGTGCTGAAGCCCTGTGAAACAGGAAAATGCCTTTCTCATCTGATGTCTCTGGGTGGTACCAGCCCAGACTCACCATCCCATCGTTCCCCACCTGTCACCTAAGAGTTCCCATGGAATGAGAAATCTAATTGACCCATAGATCCAATTACAACTCAGGAGGCATTGGTCTTTCCTTTTCTACCTTAAGCT
The DNA here is from genome assembly GCF_023638135.1 of Falco biarmicus. Taxonomy (NCBI): domain Eukaryota; kingdom Metazoa; phylum Chordata; class Aves; order Falconiformes; family Falconidae; genus Falco; species Falco biarmicus. Next base: position 115,717,649 of record NC_079290.1, read on the forward strand.
TGCACGTAGGGCAATGCCCAATTACCCCAAAGAACAAGAAAAATCTTCCTTGGATCCTCACCCAGACCAAACAGATCCCCTTCGAGGACCCTAACAAACCTCGTATAGGTTGGTGCTTTCTCCCTCTCCCAACACATATGTCTGTGTGAGCGAGTGTGCTCACTCCGCAGCTGGCAGCAGTGCCCAAAAGAGAGTGGGAAAAAAGCATTTGTATTTCTGTGCCTCAAGCTGTTGTATATTAGCACGCATTTCTAAATACAGGTCTCCTATGGGCTGCACCAGCCATGCACACTGCATACAGATTAAAAGGCTCTGACCAGGTGGCCAGGCTGTAAAATAGGAAATGAGAACTGCAGAAAATAACAAAATAAGGGATTATAAAAATACCTTGCAGGTATCAGAAGCGCAAGGGAGTGGGGAAATGAAGTTATGGGGGAAGGGCAAGTTAAGGAAATTAATGTTTCAGAGCAGCGTCCTCCTGTCCCAGCTTCAGGAAGGACCAAACGCCAAAGATTTTTTGGTCAAGACATGAAATGCATGACCTGTGGGGACACAGTGTCTTCTAGCCTGGCTGATGGGTTTCTGATGGAGAGCTGCAATACTGACAGTCTTCATGCTGCTGATATTCTCCCAGGTTTTGTAGCTCTTTGAAGCCAGAGAGGTGCAGGATAGGCTGAGCTTCCTTGGAGCAGAAGCCCACAGACTGTAACTACTGAATGGGGTATGGAGTTAATCAACATAGCCAGTGCTGAGGCCACGTACTTTCAAGAAGCTTTGTAGGAGTTAGCTAGCACCGTAGGGAGGTTGTAATTGCTCATTTTCTAGCTGGTTGGTAGGGGAAAAGCAATGTCACCTACGCTGATCTTGGAACGTTGTTGCTTGGTGTCTGCTTCAATTTGTCAGGTGTTTTTTCCAGCCATCGCTCTGACACAAGCCACCGAGTCCGTGATGGCTCTCAAGGGCAGCCCGTGGGCTGTGTGGTGCGGAGGAGGGCAGACGGACACGTGCACCCTGCTCACCGGGGCTCCTCGCCTGCGGGATGGATGGAGCAGCGGCATCCAGTAGCATCTCAAATCAGGGCCAGGAAGAAGCCTGCAGAAACCAGGGAAGCCTGTCTGTATTTGCCAAAGGCAAATTCACCTCAACCTTTAATACTTTGGTAATGACCTGTTTCCAGAGCTCTTCCCCCAACTTGCTTGGGGCTCTTCCCATTTAAGCTGAGAAAATCCTCCTAGTGTTGGCATCAGCTCTGACAGATAAAAGGAGGAGGAATTTCAGCCCTCAAATAGTCATTGCCAAGAGTCATCCTAGAGACAAGAAGAAAAATCCTGGGACAGATGATCAAATGGTTGATTGCAGAATGCTGCTTTACATGGAAGCTTTACCATGCTCCTCTTGAACTAGTTGCCCACCTTTTTGCACCTGGTGGATCAAACTTTTGAGGAGAGGGAATACAGTATTGTGTCAGGGCTGGGAAGGTCTTTCAGATATAAGAAATTCTTGTCTTTCCTCCCCCAAGTTTGAAGACTGCGTGTGGTTTTAGAGAGATCTGGTAATTCAGATGGTAGTTTAAAGTCCAGCACAGATGTTACTAAGTGACATCTTTAAAGCATGTGTTGCTGTATAAAATCAGACTACATGCTGATAATGGTTTCCCCTGGCTTTACAATCTATTGCACTTATTCTCACCACACAGCCAGAAACCACCTTTCCAGCTATTGCATTATGTTATCACTTCAGCGCCTTCCTGAAATGGCCTTAGTAGGTCCCAAATCAGATAAAGCCCGAGCTCATCAGGGTAGCCAGTGCTTAAAGGAGGCTTTATCACTCCCTGCTTCAAACTTTGCAGCCACAGCAAGAGACACGAGGCAGGTTAGGATTAGGCTCACCTTGCTCTAGACTGAACATTTCCCAGATTCCAGCTACAAATCTCCCAGCTCCATCACTCCTGGCTCAGCATGTGGTTCAAACCAAGGGTTTGAGAGGGGTTAGTCACTCGGAAGAGACTGATTCAATGACATTTAACTAAAGCTGGTAGGAACAGCATGAGGGAGGAAGTGTTGACAATACAAGGGCAGGACCAGCCTGCACCCCCTCTGAGTAAAATGAGGGGATCATCTTGCAGCCATCAGACCTGGTCTGCTGATCATGGACCAAAGAGGGGCTGACAAGTGGGATTATATTGTCAGCTGGGATGCAGTGGCACTGTGGGGACAGACAAAGGACCCCCAGCACTGAAGAGTCTGTTCCCGGCTCTCAGGAAAGTCACATCACAGACTCTTCTTCGTTATCACAAAGAGACCAGCTGCTCCACAGGCATCCCATAAATCACATCTTGTTGCAAAACACACGGGTGGGCGCTCTCAAAAGCTCTGCGGTGCTCTGGGCCAGCCCAGAGCCGGTATCACACAGCCGTGGCAGTCACAGGCATCAGGCAGTGGCATCCAGAACTCCCCATGGGCTTTTGGTTAGCCAGATGAAACCCAAACGTCTCATCTCCGGAATTTTGCTCTGAGGAAGCAATACTTTTAAACTTGTTTGCAGCTGTCTCTCTCATCTGCTACTGCTGTGTCAGGTAGGAAATAAAGAGATGTAATTTCAAGCTCAGCAGTATTGCACCTCCTTATGCAATCTGGTTAACGAGACGAGGGAACACTTGTAACTGAAAAGATCCACTCCAGCCTGTGCTGGCTCTATCTTACCCCGGCCTCGGGAGACCACGCTCTCATTTTGAGGCCATAAAAAGCAGAAATGGAAAGGCACAGAGCATCAAGGGCAGGAGGAAGCACCTATGAAATATAACTAGCATGCTAGGCAAGTTTCTCCTGTCATAGTTATAAAATGACTTGTATGCCATCTAAAGTCCTTGAATAAATTCACCAGAAGCTTTTCCCCTTCTCCCATCACATTCCACAGACTGAGGTCAGGTTAGCTCAATATATAAATGGGAGATCATGAAGGAGCAAGTAACCCAGATACCGACAGTCTTCCCCCAGAGTTTAGCCTTGACTCACACACCACCAGCCATCCCCTGGATCACAATGTCTTAACCAACACGAAAAAACAAATTCCACCTTCTTGTCACCCTTAAAAGCAAAGGTCTTCCCCTCCCAGCACCAACTGTTTTCAGGCACTTACAATCACATTTTGCTAATGAGCTCCTACCTGCTGCGCAGCCCTAAAACACTTACGGATGCACCAAAACCCCCAACATAAACACTGAGGATCCAATCCAGCCCAATTTAAGAAGCTGATGCCAAGCAGAGCAGCACAGACCCATCCCCCTAGCCCACAGACATCCCACTGGATGACAAATACTCCCAGGTACCTGGGGCTGTGGCTTCTGGGATTTATTTAATTACTCTGAGAGTCAAGAGGGTGGGTTCGGGGAAGCTGTGAGTCAAAGAGCTCCACCTGCGGATTAGGGAAGCCTTCCTGCCAGACCTGATGCCATACAGCTGGGAGGGAGGTGGTGGGATGGGCAATGACAGCTTTACAAAGGTCAGCACCCAGTATTTCTGTACAATCTTGTGTGCTCAATGTAAGTAAGTATTTCTTACTCCAGCTGGACCCATGCTATAAAGCTACGCGGGAGTGAACTAGATTGTCTTCTGGCTCATGCATCAACCACAAAATTATAGGTTCCTGTTATAGACTCTTTATTAAAAGGTGATTTCACGGGAGCCATAAAGAGGGTGATTTTCAAATGTGAGCTGGATCTGCAGGTCCGACAGATTTTTTGCATCATTCTCTGTCCTCTTTAACCACCCACCTTCTCTCACTCAGACTTTTTTTGTAACTCACATATGAAACCACGTTGATCTGAAAGTCACTGACAGACGATACACCTGGTTCCTGTGATAGTGTTTGCCTGGTATTGCCTCTGATGACCGTATCCAAAACCTGCAAGCTCTCTCCTTGGAGACCCCTTTTTTCCCATGGATGCAGAGCTTCCCTGACCCTTCCTCACAAACCAATCAAACCAGGGAACTCCGACACATTTTATTTGGTTTTATCATTTCTGCTTTGTGCTGTCCTTGGTGAACCACAACCACTTGTCTGCACATCAGCTCTTATTCTACAAAGGTTAAGTGATAAGTAATATTTTATGTTTTTAAAGGCTGCCTCGTTCCACTGTAATTTGCATGTTTTGCTCGGTGAATATACACTCCTTGAATTGCAGCTACCTCTGGGGGAAAATGCAGGAAAGGATGACCCAGGAATGTACCACACGGCAGTGGGATACAAAGGACATAAAAAGCAATTCTCTGCTATTACAGAACATGATAAGATCTCAGATACATACAGCCTTGGTTTGAGATCTTGTTACTATGTACAAATCCATTTATTCAGCCTTTGTTCTTAACCTGAGCTTTCCAAGAGAGTCTGTAAACATGGTTTACTACCATAATTTCAGTTATAACATAATAATACATGAGCTTAGAAGAAGGCTATCAGCTGCTGCTTTTTTATATATAAAATCTTTCTGGCTGAGCAATTTCAACCTATTATTGATCCAGATGATGCATATGATTCCTATAATTGAGGTTGGAGGAAAAAAAGTCCTTCTATTTCTTCCAGCATATTTGCTTCTTACATTTGACAGCTCTGTGCATGTATTGGTAGGGCTCTTTCATGAATAAGGTGAAGGAATTTTTCAAGAGTGGAAAGCTGTAAGTGCTTTGGACCAAAAGTCACCAAGGAGACTCAGATGTAGGGATGGTGGCTGAAAAATACCTGAGTATTTTCCCACTGATTGCCTTTTAAATGTTAAGCAGCTGCTGAAGTTGTTTTCTGGGGATGACAACCAGGAATTTTTAAAAAATAAAATACAAATAAAACTGACTCCAGCTTCTAATCTAACAAGCGGCTTCCTGATGCTGCAGGCTCAGGGGTCTTCCCCATCCCCTCCTACTTCCCCCTGATTCAAGTCAGAATTTACATCAGCTGAAGTGAATGGTAATTTTCCAGTTTCACATGGGATAACCGGGGAAAACTGACTCAGATGAGAAAGACTCGTATGAAGTAAGGATTGAAACCCTCTCTCTCTGGGTAATGAAGCATGCTGGCAATTATTAGGTTCAGATCTTTCTGTAGGTAGCATATTGATGGAGAAAGTGCTGTGTATACAGTTGTTTATTTGCAAAAAAGGTAAAAAAAAAAATATTCTATTAAAATCCTGCACCTCTGGGACTGTCTTTGAAAGGCATGTGATGTGACTCTAGGAGAGAAGTGATCAGCCTGTAATAATTTAGATGTTCCTGTTGCTATGGATACTTTCTTTTTTTTAAGCGAAGCATACCATTATAATTTAAATTTCCAGTAACAAAAAAGGTAGCATATTAAAAGTAATAAAAAATGCCAGCGACATAACTGTTTTATTCTTTACTGTCAGTTTTACTTGTGCTGTGACAGTATATAGAAGTGATAAAATTGCCACGTCTGAGGAGATTTAGTACTTTTACACATTTTATTACATTAATTAGACCTGAGGCTCGTACATATGAGTGTGTGATACAAGCAACAGCCAAGTGACAGGCCTGGTGCTGGGATGTCGCATTAAAAGTTGTGCCACCAAGCAAGGGGATGGAGGAGGGTTGTAGCTAAAACAAGACCTGACAAGCAGTGAGTTTGGGGGCTGTTAAGCAAGGTTTGGGTAGGGAGATGGAAACACAAAGGTACAAGCCAAATAACTCCCTGTAAAGTATCATCATTAAAGCTTTTAAGCAAAAACTTTGCCTGGAGTGGTGTTACCATCCGTGGGATTATTAACAGCCGAGACAGAAACTGCCATTGCGGTTTACAGCGAGAGTGTCAGGAAAACTCTTGCATGGAGGCTGGAGTTTTTGCTGGGGAAAAGAATGCTGACAGCAGTAGCTGGAAAGGTGAAAAAAACCCCTTGGAGGCAGAAAGCAAGTGATCTGGAGTGGAGTTTGCAGAGCAGCTGGTTTGAAAGGAGGGGAAGAAGAATCCCCTGGACATCACCCTGTCTACCAGAGAGACGATGGCTCAGTGATGCTCTGGGCATGTATTTGCTTCTGCTCGCCTGACATGGAAACTGCGATGGCAAAAATTTGGGGCAAACAAGATGCCTGGAGAATAAATCCAAAGACAAGGAAGATGGCAGGGGTTTTGGTATCTAAACACTGTTTTCCTCGCATCATGGTTCAAAAGATATGTGTTAGGGAAGAGAAGGTGGCAGAATTACCCCTGTGTACCGCAGCCTGAAGTGGATGGCTGTTTTATTTCAGCAGTGACCTGTAATGTTCTTCCCATCCTGTTACCTCAGCCAGGACAGGAGTCTTGGCCTGAGCCCTGGGCTTTAAAGCCAAGCTTTTAAAATCCATTTTTTCTCCCCTCACTTATCTTTTCCAAGCTGTGAGTAGCAGCTGGGTGAATGATAAATCACACAAGTCAGCAGGGATTTTAGAGCCAAAACTTGATGGGGTTGATGTTTCACAACCTGCCTCTCCTGATATTTTCTTTTGCAGGGAGAGGAGCAACCCCACAGCCCTGACGTGGGCGCAGTGACATCGGTGATAATCATGCCTGGCTCCTGGAAGGAAAAGTGGAGGGCTGGAAGGTGGCAGGGTCCCTGCCTGTGAGCACAGCCGGCACCGCTTTCCCTGCACTCCCGTGCTGGGTTTGCTGGCATAACCCACCTCCTGCGACTCCTGCTGACTTCCAAAGGGCCCCCCAGACCACACTACAGGGAATAAGGTACAAGCACTCAATTGCAATGACACATCTCTGCTCACAGCCGAGGCCAACAGCTTTCCGGCAGGTTGATGCCCTGGGAGATGCTCAATGCTGCCAAAGGTGAGCGGTGCCAGCTGGGTGCTGGGCAGGATGGAGAACCCTGGACTCCGGCTCCCCGCTCCGAGGCGCCTGGCTGCAGGCCAGCACCGGCTGACAGCGGCGCGTGGCCCTGATAGCAGAGTGCTAATCCGTTTTCTGGGCAGAGCAGAGGGTCCCTTTGGCTCTGCTGGCCGAGAGAGCCGCCGTGCTGGGAGCTGCTCCAGAGCCAGGAGCGAGAAGCAATTGCTGCTGATGAAGATCAGAGCCCAGCAAAAAAGGGACTAAGTGCATGTCCAGCGTGAGATACCAGTGGCAGTAAATTAACCAGCACTTGGTCACTTAATTACCTTCTACCTTACATTCACTACCTCCAATCTTCCTGCTCTTCATACATCTGCTTTCTGGCTCCAGCTCTTTGGCCCCATTTCCACTCCCATCTCAGAAGACTTCCTCTTCCTGCAGCTTTTAATGACTTGACAACCCTTCTTTTTGTAAAGCAAATATTTCTTCTCTGAGCCAAGAACCAGCTGGAAAACGTTTGCTTTTAGCAGGGAAGAAAAATCACAACCAGCCCCCAGCAACCCGCAACACTCCTTCCCATTGTCCTTCCCCTGGGCATTAGAGGAGAGGTGCTAAATAAATGAAGTAATGCAATATTAAGACTCCCTCTGTCATAAGCAGTATCCACTCACTCCTGATAAATTGCTTGCAGTCAGATGCCGGCTTGCTGCTAAAATGACTTTCAAGCTGAGGGCTGGCAGCAGAGGCCCTGCTCACTCGCTCTCATTTGCACCGGGTAATTTCATCAGCTTCTGGCCCTGCAGTGCTGGTGTGGGCTCCCAGGTCTGCTCTGTGCGGGGAAAGCTTCTGGGTCCTGCCAAGCCCACGTTGCATCTTGTTTGGCTCTGGGTGTCCAGCAGGGTTTGTGCTGCCTCCACAGAAGGAGCCGCTCTGGGAGATTTTATTTTGCAGCAGAGCAGGGGCACAGCACGGGCACCGTCACCCCCAGGTTACCATCGACATGATGAATCGAGGCCCCAGGTTTCAGGGAGAGGTGGACCAGACAGTCAGCAAGATTTTCTCTGAAGGGAGGCATAAAAAAGTTAACTCTGGGAAATTTAAGGGGTTTTGGCACTCAAATTACAGCTTTTTTAGCAGGAGATACTTTCATGCACAGCAGAGATTTGGCAGAACAACCCCACACCCTTCGTTGTTCATGTTCACCGAGGGCAGCTGCGTTGGCACGCGGCTCCACAGCTCCCTGCAATGGAAACTTTGACAAAAGCCATTTGCTAACGCTGCATCACCACTCTGGTCTCCCGCTGCAATCTCGTCTCCTGCCATTAACTGCTGCAACCCCCTGGAAGAAGTTCAAAAGCAGAGGCAGAGATGCGTTCGCAAAATACCCCTTCAGGACCGTTTGCTGACCTGCGGTGAGCTCCTCTTGAGCAACCTCCTGCTGGGGTCCCCACGAGGTTGGCGGGGGGGCTTTCAGCAAACATCGCCTTTGCCTGGCAATTTTTTTGGTTCAGCTCCCCTTGGCATCGACAGGGGTGAATCTCTTCAGGGTCTGGCAGTTTGCTGTTGCTGTTGTAGACAGCTGTCACGCAACGCTGACATGTTAGAGTGGAGGAGAGCAGCGCTTAACTAACACCTCCCTCCATCCTGAGCCAAAATGCATTTGTGCTTCTCCACAAGGACGGTTATTTCTTCTTGCTTCAGAGCACAGAAAGCCTTGCAGAGCAGCCCGCAGCTCCTGGCACCCTGGGGCTGGCTATAAAACCCAGAATACAGCATTCAGGTGTTCAGATGAAATGTTGCTCTCTTTATTTGTACTTTAAAAAAGAATGATCTGGGTAACGACGGCCCTACAGCTCTTGCTCAAGCTTGGCACGAATTTACAAACTCTCTCAGTGCTCCAAGGAGAGAGAAGTTCAGAGCTCAGTACCTGCCGCAGTGCACGCTGTCGTCCTTAACAGCTCAGCATTTCCCCGAATCAGCCGGTTTGTAACCTCGGAGCTGGATTTGGCCTCAACTCACATAACACAAGTGACCATCACTCAGGAGCACTCGCTGAAAAGAGAGGAAACAGCAACACTTGGTAAACTTAATGCCTACACGTAAACCCAGCCAGTAACTTGGCAGCAACAAGCTGGGTTGGTTGTTGCAGTTTCAGGGGGTGCATTAAATCAGTTTAATGAGTTACAGCACTAGCAGTTTAAGAAATTAGCTCTGAACCACATGGCTTGCACTAGCTGTAGGTTTTGTTTCTTCAGCAGGTGATTTTGAGAGGGAGGTTGAAGATGAGCTCTGAGTTAGTTTCCTCACCCATGCTGGCTACCGCCTGTAGGATGGATGGAGTTGTTAATGTCCTATATACACCCTGTGCCAAAGCAGGGTGACAGACCAGCATTTCACAGCGCAGCCCACACCGCCACTTCGGCTGCTGTGGCTGCTGAAAGGGAGGAAAACAGGCAGCGAAGTCACTCCATGTCCCCGTCCCCGTGTCCCCATCCCCTCCCGAAAAATAGGGGTCTGGGGTGAGAACAGCCGGCAGCTCCCCCAGCTCACAGCAGATGCTGCAGCCCCTGTGCAAGCAGCTGCCTTTTCATGGCAGAGTTGTGTCTTCCCACCGTGAGCCCCTTCCTCCCTCCCTCCCTCCCAAGCACGCAGCCATCGCAGGTGAAGGAAATGGATGCTGAAAGTTTCTTAACTGGCACTTAAAAAAAGGTCACATCGAAACTGAAAGATCAATTTGTTCCTCAGCATCGCCATCAGTTATGCATGAAGGCGCAGACGGCTGGTACTCAGTACTCATAATCTGGGACATCTCTTTACACTGAACAGGCAATTTAAATAGAAAAAATGAACTTTTATTAATTCTTTTTTTTTTGGTTAGCCTAACACTGTGGGAAGAGAGGTGTCTCTGCAAAGCCCCTTTGCTCTGCCCGCAGCCCAGCTCTGATACCACAAAGGGAGCATGGTGGTACACGCAGGTTAAATCTTTTTGTCAGCATCCCCAAATGAATTTCTCTGTGTGCTTCCCAGCCAAGCGTTAGCAGCGTGATTAGCCGGTAGCTGCAGGAGCCCAGTCACACCAAGCTCGCAGCCAGCAAAGGCAGGAATTGCAGGAGGAGGCCAAGTGCACAAGGCCGTGCCGGGCTCTCCGGGCTGCCTGTATTTAAAAGGCAACTGCACGAATTAAACTCCCCTCAAGGGAGAAGCACGTTGCACTGCGACTCAGACACACTATCAATTAAGAGATTTTGTTTTTTGATGTTACCAACACCCCATTTACCTGCTGACAAGCTCAAAGCACCAACCTCCCTCTTCTCATCTGCTGTCACACCCTTACCTGGAGGGCAATCCAGCGAGGCAGGGGCTCAGGCAGGGACAGATTTACTGAGCCGGCTGCAACGGTCACCTCGTGGCCCAGCGCAGAAGGGAAAGCGGCTGCTGCCTGTCCCCCTGCACCCTGTGTGGCTGCATCCAGTCCCATAACTGTTTCCTGGAGGCAGCACCACAGACTAGTGTCTAACTGCAGCCGTCTTCCCACCTGGATGGCCCTGGGAACAGCCTTCTGATGGACAGAAACTTCCCGTGGATGCTTCTGATCACTTACTGCTGGGCATCAAAGGAGATGGAGAATTCAACCAGTTAGAAATACAAAGGCCTCTACACGTTAAAAGGACTATGGTAAAAATAAAGCCACCCAGCACAGACACTCCAAAAAATGGCAGAACTTTTATTTTCCTTAGTACAGATATTCTTTACAGTACAAGGTTTTCTTAAAAAAACTATATACATACATATATAGCATTGTGCATCAGTATATGCTCCTAGAGTCTCTAGAAAAGGGAAAAGATGTACAGACAAATCCTCACAGTCCATTCCTACAGCCCAAGCTCTTTCCTAGGATCATCACTCCTCGGGGTCGGGACAAGGCGCTTGCTACAACCACTCCTGCAGTTTTGGCATTGCTTACACAATGGGTTCACGTCTCTACGTGTGCCTCTGTAGCACGGGCAAACTTTGAGCAATCCCTTCAATCGCAAGAGACTGATGCTACATATGAGATCAAGTCAGTCATGGGCATAAGAGTTTCAAGATGTAAAATTGCTTTAAACACAATTTTGCAAGATAAACATAGCACATGTTTTATTAAGACATGATGAGTCAACTTCACAAGTCCTCGGTACCTTATCACAGTAACACTTAGGGGGGAAAAAAAATCAAATCTAAGTTAGAGTCACTCAGCTGTTTCCTAATAAATTCTTACAGCTGACAAAGAGGTTTTTCTTTTTCTTTTTTTTTTCCTGCAAGCAGTTTTAAAAGAGTTATAAAGAGCTATCTGCGGAATGAATTAGTGTTTCAAAACCAAGTTACAAATCTATAAAACAGATTAGTATACTTCACATAAGGCCACAAACACTGCAAACTGTCAGTGCGACTATTTAGGATCATTAAACTTAATCTTTTAATTAGCATAAGCTTTATACCTCCATTACTTATTTTCAATTCCAGGAGCAGATGAAGACAGCTTCCCAAGCCTCACGGGAGACGGGGGGAAGAGGATCGGAGTACCGCTGGAAGGGGCACCTCCTGCTAATTGAACATCCAGGTATTGGTCTTGCCTAATCCAATTCCATTTGAGTCTATTGAGTGAGCAACAACCAAATGGTTTTGAGACAGTAAAAAGGCATGCACAGCCAAATCCACTTAGCAGAGCTAAGAACACAGATCTATTGTGCTACTGGGTTCACCCAACCTGCAATTTTCAACGCGCTTTAGCAAAACAAATTGTTACTCCCCAGCCGTTTTGCTTTTAAAGCCAACAGTGCAACGGAGCCTTAGTATTTTGTGTCACATCAGAAATGGTGCATGTGAATAGTCTTGTTTTGAAACAGACCCGCAGCATTGCCAGGTTGGGGTTTTTTTGGGTAAATAGCTTCTGAAGAGAAGTTACAGGCACTGCTTACCTTGACAATTCGGACCATTGCTTTCAGTTCCAAGTTTTAAAGTGCAAAACTTCATAGAGTCTTTGGGTAAAAAAAAAAGTGTCAATTCCCATACAAAGCTGGTGAAGAAAACAGCCAGAACCCATAGGGGTGATTGACAACTGTGAGAGTATCACAGACATTCACAACAAAAGCAAGATCTCTGCTACCTCTTTGATTTTAACGCTGTTAGCAGCTGCTGCAAATCTCCGCCCCTCCGCCTAGGCAGGTGATGTGTTGTTCAAGAAACAGTGGATTAGTAACAGTTTGTGCTTGCAATTGCATTTCCATCTGCAGACCTTTGTCTAGAAAAGTATATACAGAGAGACTTTGGTGTTGCATAGCCTTTTTTCGGAGAGGAACAGGCACTGCTGAAGGTTCTTCCATGGTATATTGCCACATAACACTGCAGATGCTCTACACACCTTCCAATACACATGTAAACTGTAACAGCTATGAATAAATATACTCAAGAGCATCTTGTGGTTTAGGTAAAAGCAAGGTACAAAACTCTGCATTAGGTTTCTAAAGCTTTGGTCTAAACTGTGCTGCAACATCATCTGACTTGGTGAAGAGCCCTCAGAAGAGTCCCTTGCGTACAGCACCCGAAACAGCACGATTCAGTCCATAGACTTTTAGTGGTTATTCTCTCGTCAGCTCTCAGATGCATTTGACCTCAAAACATGAACAGATCATCTTTCTCGCCTGCGTTGGAATCTATTTTATTCCAGTCTACAGGTGAGAGTGTTTCTGCACTCTGGATATCTTGAGCTGTCAGTCCTGTATCGAGGACATGAGGGTTTGTTCTTGACTGAGCCAGTCTGAGAGGGAATAAAAACAGAAAGTAAGAACACAAATCCATGCAGTTTATAGCCTGGATGCCTGATGCATCTGTAATGCCGAACCCTAGCTGCAGCTCCACATTTCAAAATCCTCCAATGGAATGAAATAATTTAGTAAGGGGAGAGCTGGCACATAACATTTGCAGCTCTCTCAAGTTTGTTGCAGCTTTGCTGCTGGTTTATCCTAACATTTCCCCTACAGGCATCCAGGGAATTTGCAGTCTGGGCATCCCGTATATTAATGGTCTGGCAGAACGTTGCTGTTTTCCTCCCCCAAGCTACTGCTGGCGGGTGCATCGTTTGCTGGGATCTTATCTCAGCGTAAAGGCTCTGCCGACCAAAGGAGCAGCCTCGCTGCAATGACTCAATTTTCACGGTGGTGTGTCTGGACACGCAGGCTGTGCCATAGTCACTGCCTGCCTCACTCCCTGGCCCAAGGATTTAACTCTTTGGGTTACGACACAGCAGGACTCAGATGATGTTTAATAGCCCACAGGACGAGCTTTAAGATGTCTTCATCTCAGCACATTCCAGATGTTTTGCAAAACCTAGCAAGCCCCAGTCTGTTTTTATGTTAAGTACCTCTGCGAAAACGTAACACTGCAGCATCATTTCTCCCAGGGCCAAAGGTTTACTCAAATATTTGGTCTTTCATCCAGGGGAGGCACGGTGTCAAATAAGCCTCAGACTGAACCAGCCACATGCACGTTTTTTAATAAAGAAGAAAAATGTCCAGCGATGATGTTGTGGCAGGAACACTTTCAGAGGCATCCGCCTTGGTGGATGAGCCGTCCAAATACTGAGTCACCAGAAGGCCAAGGGTGATGTGACAGCTCGGCATCCAGCAATGCAAAACAAAAGACCGCAACCAACAACATCTGCTTAATTCAATAGGGCAAGGAACAGAGGTGAGGAAAATAAGATGACATTAAGACATAAATTCAAGCAGCCCCTTTATCAAACACGACTTGGGACAGGGCTACCATGGAAGTGGAAGCTGTAAATCATTCCTGAGAGCTAAACACAAGACGTGAAGTTCTGTTTCCTTAGGGCTGAGCACGCAGTTTTTGCACTGCTCCAAACCCGGGCAGAGGCGAGCGGCTCTCGGGGAGGTGACAGCACCAGGCTCAGCCCCGCTGCTGCCTGACTCCCTCCTTCAGAACCTTCCCTCTCTGCTGCCTCTGGCATCTGCGCCAAAGGCAGCTCACTGCCCAAACCGGGGTGTGCTGCCCAAATGGCAGCTGGGCGGCTTCATGAGCTGATCTGGAGGATGGGACCCACAAAACCTAAAGCATCCTCATCACCCCACGGGGGCCTGCCTGCACGAGGACAGCCAGGAAAACTCATTCAGAAGAAAATGGATTTGTTCAACACTGCCAGATTGCCGGCAGGCATGCGCAGGGAAGCTCTTAATTTGGACTGGAAAGTAAACTGAGCCATGTGAAACCGTGGCCACAAACTCTGAATGTGCTCACCTGCATGAATTCAAATTGGTGCTTCAGTCGCCCTGCTGTGACCCCACTGCAACAGGGACGGATGGAACAGGCAGGCTGCCCTCAGCAGTTGCTGTTGGTTTGCGGTTGAAGACTCAGGGTTAGTCTAAACCTCACAGAAGGGCGAGGAAGGGTAAAGCCCCCGGTGCCAGAAGCTGGGACCAGCACTGCCGCAGCTAGCATGGACAGCCTCAAACCACCCTGGCAAGTGGGAGCGGACATGCCAACTGCTTGGGAAATTAAATTCCCTATCACACACAGCCTCTCTCCATCCTTAAAAGGTTGTCAAAATATTTGGCTTATCAGCCAGCCTCAAAGCCTATCTTTCAATTAACAGCTGAGGCACTGATGGGGCAGCTGCCTAGGTCAGATCACAGTGGTTGATTAGATTAGAAGCATTATTAAAAGTCAGTCACTAGTCAAGTCTCCCAGGCTGGTCCCTGGTGGTGTGAACTTGTAAAGGGAGTTATTAGAATTACCTTGAAAATGCCTCGTCGAGACCATCATCCATTTCCTTTGTTGAAGAGATAAAAAAAGAGAGAAGTAGTTGCTAAGAGAACGCACAAAAGTGTATTTAGAGATCCAGCTCCACAGCAGACAAAAAATATATGTATGTTGACTCCTGAGTGCCTGAAGCAACGCTCCTCTCAGCAATCTGCCTCCTCTCTGCCTCCTTTGATTGGTTTTATCTCACTCCCTGCACACGCCCCAGGCCAAAAGGCATAACTCTGGGTGGTCCAGGTTTCCTCAGAGCAGATCCCAGGGCTCGGGCTGGGGATGCCACCTTTCTCCCACAGCCCAGGGACGGGGCAGGGGCTTGGCCCTTTCCCACCACCTCCAAACTGGGCTAATTCTGCCCCGCTGCCTGCATGGGCTGGATCTGGCCCATCAGCTGGACCACATCCCCTCTGGGGTTAACCACAGCCCTCGGCAGGCGACTGGCACCTGCTGCAGGATTCTGCTAAGAGGTAGACCTGGACAGAGCTTGGCAAGATGCTCCAGGCATCCCTCGGGGCATTTCTGGATCAGGAGCCTGGAGAGCAACTCTGTATCAGCACAGGGGGCACCTGAGCTGCTTGAAAGCAGCTCTGGGGTGCTTTACCTCCGAGCTGCTCTTAAGGTTTCCCAGGGAAAGCATCTGAGTTGCTTGGGGGAGAAAGGTTTCCCATGCTGGAAGATGGACTCTGTGCAAGGGCTTTGCTATGGACAGACTTGACTATTCCCACAATTGCGCGATGCACTTACAGACTTCACGTAATACGTAAAGTGTGAAAATTCTGCAACAAGGGAGGGATTAGAGACCACCGATAAGGATTTGATACGACTTAAGAGTTGATCTTCAGGTTTAACCTGAAAAGCCTCAGGCTCAGACCCAGCAGACTCAAGAAACAGGCTCCAGGTGAAGGCCTTTATCATTCAGTTCTCCAAAATTCAGCAGGCAGCATGTTTCCAGAGAGTGCTCATGGCTGGGACAAGGTCCCAGGTCAAGTGGGGCTTCAAAGATCAGCCCCAGCCCGACTGGTGATGGAGCACTCAGGCATGGAGGAGGCTCCCGGACAGATGCACAGCCAGGCATGTGGGCTGGCTAATTATTTTTCTATTACTGGTCCACGAAACAATTAAGCCAGATGACCGAGAACATTTTAGAGAAACCATCCATGCTCAGGTGAGACAGACAGAGCCACAAACAAAACCAAGGGAAAAATACAAGTAATAACAAACATAAATATAACCTGGTTTTAGTGAACAGTAAACAAAAACCATCAACATAATGATTTTTTCCCCTGAACAGAGCAGTTAGGTGGTCTCTCAATTAAGTGACAAACCACTGAGAAATGCAGCTCAAGAATAAATAATATTCAATTACTTGACAGCAGCATTTTTCAGAGTGCCACACAATCTCGTTCATTTATTTACAGAGCCTAAAAAGGGCAGTAGGTACTTGAACACTAATTGATCATTTTGAGTGGGACACTGAAACTCAGCTCGCTTGGGCATCTCTGAAACCCTGCCTGAGCCGCTCAGCCACCCCAGAGCTCCCGGGGAGGGATTTTTTCCAAGAAAAAGCCCCATGACGGGATCTGGAGCACATGAAATGGAGGTGGCATCGCACGTCCCCCCTGGCTTGGCAAATGCCACAGGACCTTGGGCACACACTTACCCACACCACGTTGTTATTTACAGAGGAGCTGGGCCCAAACATGCTGTTGTCCAAGTGTGGGGAGTTTGCGCTGCTGGTCAGGGGTGATTTGGCAGAGTCTTCTAAATCCAGCAAGTTCCCTGTGGCTGCTGCTGCAAACAGAGCAGAGAGGGAATGAGGCAGGGGAGGGGAAAACAGAGATGACGCGAAACCAAGCCTTTTTGCAGTAATCGCTTCCCTTCAAGAGGGGAATCAAAGGGTTGCATCAAATTCCTGCAGGATAGCCCCAGATTTTAGCATGAGGGAGCTGCATTCACCCCAGCAGGGGCTGTCGTTTCAGCCTGAATAATTAGTGATGCTCAGATCAGGCACCCGAGACCCTCTTGACAGTGACGCAGGGGAGGATCAGCCAGCTCGTCCCTCCAGCAGCCATCAGGGGAGGCTCCTTGGTACCCACTTACGTTTGGGATGAGTCAGGATCAGCCCCAGGCAAAGCTGACACATCCCACCCCAGGACATCCCAACCCCAGGGTGGGAACAGACCCTGGGTGATAGATACAGCTCAGCCCACGCCACTGATTCAGCATCTTACAGAGATGCCTCATTATTTTTTAGGACCAAGGGCAAATCCTGCACTGGGTGACAAACAGTTTATAGTTCGGGGGCTGCTGGGACACTGCAGGCTGGTTGTTTCAGGGAAGCCCCAAATCCTCCTCATGCCCCTGCAGTACGGGTGGATACAGAAGAGCCCCGGGTGTGGAGCATCCCCCAGGCAGATGTTGGAGCTCATTCTTACACCCGCGGCAGCCCCAGGCCTCGCTTATCCCAATATGCCACCGTTTGTGACAGATTCCTCCAGTCCTGGGCCTTCACATGAAGAAACGAGATGTGCCAGCCTGGAAGGAAGCCCAGTTTAATGCTATTTTCCTCTGTGCCAAATCCTCTTATCTCAGTGGCCAGCATGGAAGAGAGATTAGCCTTTTGCCCCACTTCTCCCTGGCCACGCGTCTTGCATTTCAGAGGTAGCAGAGGACCCATGGCCAGGTGCTGAATTAGGGGCTTTACTATTCATTTTCAAGCACCTCTCCTTCCTTTGGGGAGCCGGAGGCAGGGTGGCACTTGGATGTCCATCTCCTTCAGCTGATGGGATTCCAAGTGTTTCAGGTCCAAGACAAACCTGAAATCAAACTTGGGACGTGGGGGTCCATACTAATCTCATAAGGATCTTACGGCCAGTTTGCCTAGGACAGAAGTAAACGGATCCGGGGTGGCAGTGGCTGTACAAGGGGCTGCACTAGATATTTAAGAGGGAGATGGAAGGACTCAGCAGGCACCCACTGCATCCCAAGCGCACTGCTGAGGGCAACAGCTCTGCTACGACAAAAATGTTTGCTCCTCGCTGGTCTTTAAACCCCTCCCAGGAGCCTGCCCCGTTCCAGCAAAAACCCTCAGGCTGTTCCCCATCGCCAAGCCCGCAGCCAAGTTCTGCTATTGGTGACTTACGTGCATTGGGGTGGGCTGGGGCTTCCAAGGTGGGGCTGCTCGGCCCTTCTTCCAAGATGGATCTTTCCCGCTTCTCCTTCTCTGCAAAAGAAGGAGACCCTGTCACTGCCCACGAGTACTCCCCTGCAAGCTTTTAGGGAGGAGGGCCGGGGGGGACAGCTAGGACGGGCCACCAGGTCTCCTTTGCCCACAGCAGCCCAGGCTCTGGATGTGTTTTATAATCTCGTGGAAGGTGAAAGCAAGAATCCTGACAGCAGCAGGGCTCTGAGGTACCACAGACAAGCCCCAGGTCCTTCCCACTCTGCCTGCAAGAAAGCAGTGCAGCCAGAATTTGGGTGGATTTAAAAGGCTGTTAAGAGAAACACGTAAGATGCCTTAAATCACACCAGAGGTCGAACCAACCTTAACAGCAGCCTGGCAATTTGGAGAGTAAGAGGAAAAGGCACTTGAAAGCTGGAAAAAAAATCAAAATCATCCCTTGGACTTTCATGGAAAGAGGGGAAAAAACCTCACCTTCCTTAGCTGCTTGCCAGAACTCAAACGCAATTTTGAAGGCCTGGGCTACGGTGAGGGTGACCGCCTGTGCCTGCAAAGACAGCGGTGAGGCAGCACGTTAATCAACCGGTCCTCATGTAGATTTAAATCATCTGGAGGTTTTGCTTTGCAGATTCATGTCAACCTGGATCCAACCAGCCCTCTGCTCTGCACGCTCCCTGCATGGCTGGGGAGGGGTAATCAAATATTGATGGAAGCAGAGCCTTGCTCCATGTAGGACATGCAGCTCATTGTAAACACGTCTTCAGGTGTAATGGGAAGACAGAGGAGGCAGGGACATGGCTGTCACAGCCATCATGCTGATGGATGGAGAGAGAAGAGCTGCTCCTGACCGTCAGGCACTCGCAGCTCTTCCTGCACCCCACACCTTAGCATGACCTAAACAAATGCAAGTGCTGCATAGCCCCAGGCTCATCCCTGCAGCTCCCCTGAAGGATGTGGCTCCCTGCTCCAGGGCTCGGCTGCGCTGCACCCGCCACAGAGCATCACCCACCAGAACAACCAACATCTTGAAGGGAATCAGCGCCTGGGCCGAGTGCTGGACCATGCCGCTGTTGGCCACACCAGTGCTGGGGAGGGATGCGCAGAGCTGTGGTCCATCCCTCCCCAGCACCGCGCACAACTGCATGCACAAGGATGCTCCAAGGGCAAGAGGGTAAAATGCCACGGCTTTGCAGCTCTCTCCAATGGGGAGCAGTCTTAGAAGCAGGACAAGAGAGACACCAGGGTCTTCCCCTGGCTCCCCCAAGCTAAGCCGGGGTCTCGCTGGCTTTGACCGACAGCGTGGGTTTGTTCTGCAACAGCCAGGGCAGCAGCAGGAGGAGGGACGCCTTCCCCTTCAGTCCCTCCACTCCTCCCCAAGCCAAGAGCTTGAGCAGCATTAAAAAAACCCACCACCTTAAATAGCCTGAGTTGCTGGAGATATATAAATAGTGACATAAATGCCAGTTTCATTAGGAGAAGGCAGAGCTCACGAGCAGTTTAAGTTCAAGGAGATAACGAGGAACACTCTGCAAGGCTGGCGTGCTGCAGGAGCCTTGAGGCGTGAGTTTGTTTTATGAAGTTGCAAACTAAACAAACCCAGATCCGGGTCCGTAACCCGCAGCCCCTGGTAGCTTGGAGGATGGAGATGAGGGGGAAACACGAACGGAGCACAGGCGTCCCCCAAAAGCCAGGCGCTCCCGCACGGGAAGGGCGAGGAAACCCAGCAAACCTATCGGTGGCAATTAAGCCTTGCAAAGCAGGAGAGCTCATTTGAATGTTGGAGCTATTTACATCTTTGATGGAAGTGCAAACGCTTTATGGCAAAAACTTAAATATGGTAATTAAGTATGAAACTCCTCACAGCTGTTTACAATTTAAGCTGTCACATCTGAATCAAGTTTAATAGACCCAGCTACCGTTGAGAATTACCCACGAACTAAAAATACGGACTAATTATATGCCCGTGACTGGTAGCTGTGCATACATTCAGGGACCCTGCCCTGGGGCAGGGATGGTCCTTGGTCTGGGAGCAGGGCATCACCTTACCAGCATGATGTTCCTGCATTTTACAGACAAGGAAAAAAAGAAATATTTCTAGGTTTTGCCACAAAAGGCCTTGGAGAACTTTATTTGGAGGGAGACGCACTAAGCTGATATACCACTGAGATAATTCTTTTAGCACTGGAGAGATTTAAATTTTAATTTGCAGAGAGAAGCTTATCTTCACTGTGCAAGGATGGGAGCGTACGCCACAGAAAGGAGAGACAAGTTGTAGCTTCTATTATTCTCTCCCCAGAAAAAATAAAAATCCCTAAATCGGGAGAAGCACAGAATATTAACAGAGCTGCGGTGGCCATGCTCTGGGCACAGGGATGCTCGTAAGGACCCAGGAATGCCCATGCCAGGGTGCACCGGCTGGGAATGGCTCTCGGGAGGTTTGTTTCCCCGCAGATTCAGGAGATCCCGGGACCTGACCTCCCCTTCCTGCCACACAGAGGGGGCTCAGCCCCAGCTCTGGCTCCACTGGAGAGACCCCCGGGGCTCTCCTGGCCCCACTTGCAGCCGGTGCCCAGTGACCCACTTCTCTCCCTCGCCAGCTCGTCAGTGCTGGGTCCCTGCCCATCCTGATGCACTGGATCAGCAGGAAAAAAAGCCCATGAG